>NC_143558.1:57608281-57926875 GCF_054136105.1 Typopeltis vanoorti
AAACCGGTCTGGGTAGTGACCTCCCACCATAATGTAATAACAGCATACATTTCCTAGGAAATGTGTTTTTACATTATGGAAAATACCAAGAATAACGATCGGAACTTTACCACCTTTGCTGCGAGTTGCCTGAGATTGTACTACATACTAGGACTACTTGCATTAGCTCACACTAGTAATCGCCAATACTTTTATAGTTTACTATATATTCGGCATGAAACTCTCTGATTCCAATCTTTGAGTTTCTTATTCGGTTTTAAAACAATGTGGGATTTAATATCACCTTAATTTAAATAATGTTTATATAAGATTTTATTCTTACAACATGAAAAGGATAAGCTCTCATGAATACATTGTCCTGAAAAGAACAAAGACTATACTGAAAGAAAACTAAAATTAAATCAAGAAAGATTTCTGAGGATTGCAGAAAGTTCCAACTTTAAGATATGAAATCACTTTGTGTTTGCATCACTTGATGTAAATGGGAGTCAAGAGATAAATCAAATGGCCAATGTTTTTTTTTTTTAATTAATTATAGCATTAAAAAAAAAAAACTTAAATGTATGGAAATATCTTTATTCATAGTTTAAGTATAAATTAATTCTGTTTATTTCTTCAACTTGGGCATTTAGAAAGAACCAGAGTACAAACCTTTGTTTGGTGCTCTGCACATACAGCTAGCAATCCTGCTTCACTTTTTCGTTTCAGCAATTGCCTAAAAATTAATAACATTGAATTACATGCTTAACAGAAAGTAAATGAAATATTGCAGAAATGAATCTCAGTATTCAAGGTATTACTATAAAAAACAAGATTGTATATAAACAAGTACACATATATATAAACAAGTACATATATATATATACTCACACATACTAGGAGGTTCCGGTGCCCAACTCCCCGTGTTCCGGACTGGTAGGCCGGTTCTCCTTGAATTCTGATGACTCGAATTTTGAAGACTCGACACTCAGGGTAGCCCTGAGTTTCAAAACGTTTCAAATAACTTGGCAAAAACGTTACACAAAAACATTACAGCCTACATCCGTTTCAAGCCGGCGTCACATCCATTTCCAATTTCAGCTTATCATTTTATAGTATAGAGTAGATATATATATATATATATATATATATATATATATACACATAATACTTAGATGTTGAAAGAAAAGTATTCAGTGGAATTTTTTGAATGACTTTCAGCATCCCGAAAATCACTTTGTAAACCATCTCCAATGTAATCAAATAAGATAAAGCAGTGAATGCCATGCCCAGTGACCACAATACTTGGTATGATAATGTTTTTAAAATGCTAAACACTGAATAGGAATCATATCAACTTGAAATCCTGGTAGTTTTCATTAACATGAAAGTAAAAATTAACGCACGAATGCCAGCAAAATATTATTTGAAACATAGTGGTATATTTTTATTTATTTATTATAAAAAAAAAAAAGATTTCTGCCATCAAGACAGCTCTCAGTATTTCTCTAATCCAGTGCACCCAACATAAATGAGACCCCAATAAAGTTGAAAGCTCACTGGTTTGTTAGGGGAGTGATCTTGTTCTAATAAGTAAACAACATTATCACAAGGTGACAATTGTAATGGATAAAGAGATGTACATACATCATATTTCTTTTTTTTTTTTTTTTAAATGACCAATACACGTCACAGGATATTATTATTATCCAGGCCTCCATGGAGTCAAAAGACTCATCGTGGGAGGTCGTTTTTAGGAAATACAAAGTCTATCATACCACTCCTTGAACCCATTAACCGTCCCCGCTCCAATCACTCTCTCAGGCAATGCATTCCAGGGTTCAACTACCCTCCATGCAAAGAAACCACTTCTCACCCACTTGCACACAGCTTCCTTTCGTAACTTCCAGGGATGGCCCCTTGTCATCGCTCCTTCCCGCCGTTCCACCAAATGAAAGAACTCTTCAATGTCTACCCTCTAACTGCCTCTCAACAGTTTAAAAAGTCTCAATCATATCACCTCTCCTTCTTCTATCCACCAAACTCTGCAGTCCACATTCCCTCAGTCAATCCTCATAACTCACATTGTTCAGTCCTGAAACCATCTTTGTTATCCGCCTCTGTACTCTTTCCACAGTCGATTTATCCCCTTCAAATCCTGCGGACCAAATCTGAGAACAATAGTCTAAGTGTAGTCTGATTAGGGCCTTATACAACAGAATAATAACTCTTATCTCTGCAGGTCAGCGTCTCCTTCTCAGTATTGCAGCAATCCTCTGAGTTACCCTCACCACCTTTGCAATATGCTCCTGGAATTTTAGTTTTCTATCAATCATCACCCCCAGATCTCTTGTCTCCCCTACCTCCTCCAGTACAGCTCCTCCAATCGATGGATCCCAAACCTCAAGACTTTACATTTTGCTGCATTGAACCGACAACCCCATTTATTTGCCCATCTGTCTAGTTTATTCAAATCCTCTTGCAGGGCTGCCACATCTGCACTATTACTGATAACCCTTCCCAACTTCACATCATCAGCAAACAACTGAATGTCCCCTTGCAATCCATTGACAATATCATTGATATAAAGATTGAACAATACAGGTCCCAGTACTGAGCCCTGTGGAACCCCACTTGTAGCCTTCTGCTTCCTTGATATTGCCCCATCATACACAACTCTCTGATACCTATCAGTCAGCCAATCCTGAATCCATTTGACTAATCTGACATTTAAACCCATGCGCTGCAACTTAAATATCAGCTTATCATGTGGCACCCTGTCAAACGGCTTTGCAAAATCCAAAAAAATGGCAGTATATGCAGTGGTGAGCTATAAGGGGCTCGCACGAGCCCTTTTGTTAAATTTTTCTCAAATTTGCGAGCTGCTTGTTCTTTTTGTTTACTTTTTTATTTTTTAAAAAATTTTCTAAACATATTAAGCGCAAAATCTTAAGGTAACCTAACAAAAATTAGTTTATTCGACAGTGTATCGATTATTTGGAATTATTGTTTCAACTCCTCTATAACAAATGCACCCAAGTTTGAAAATAAAATAAGCGAATGCCCTATTTTTACCCTTCTGGTAGCCAATCATATGGTAAAACCAGTAGCCAATCAAATGTTTTATAAAAGATTATAAAATATTTTATTCTTATTATATTTTGATAGTTAAAGAATGTTTTTCTTATGTAAGATAAATTAACACAGTTGATCGTGTGCAAATATTTCATGTTTAGATCATGAAATATTTGTTTAAAAATGATAGCCTTTACAGGTTGATTGTCCTCTCATACTTTTTGATTGGAATTTGGACACAAGCTGTATTAATAAGAGTTTTTATGTGAAATACGGCTTTTTTTTTTTTTTTTGCTCGACGATGCGAGCCCTTTGTTAAAATTTCCATAGCTCACGACTGAGTATATGCCTTTCCCTCATCAACTGCTCTTGTCACTTTATTATAAAAGACAATCATATTACTAAAGCAAGGACGTCCCGTAACAAAACCATGCTGATTCTCACAGATAACATTACCCTCATCTACCCAACGCTGTATATAGTCCCTCACTAATTTCTCCAATATTATAAGGAGCAATTTATCTTAAAAAAAAAAAAAAGGTGCAGAAGGTTCTGTTCTGTCCATTGGCCCCTTTATCATTTAATTTGTCAATTAATGATGATGATGATGTGAATGCTTTGAAGAGTAATATATAGTAGTTGTTTGCTGGTGATGTAGAGTTGAGGTTAATTAAAAGAAATGATTCTGATGAATTATTCCTTTAGAGATTTTAATAGGCTGGTACTGTGAGCAGAGGAGAATGAATTCTAATTCATCGCTACAAGTAAGTTGCTTAAATGAAATGGAAGTAATGTACTTTACTGGTGAAATGTACTTCAAGAAGCCAGAAATCTAAGAGTCTTAATCATTACCAGGTCAGGACAAAAATTTTCAAAAGAATTTTTGTCCAACCTCACTTGCATTATTAATGATGCTCATGGAAGAACTGCTGTTCTTTTAGTTAATGATTTAATTCTGATTTAAGATGGATGGATCTGTTAGTCACATATGTTCTCCTATTCTCCTGCTTTATATCAGTTGGGTGTTTCATAGTTATGATTATTCAGATTTTCAAACTAACATGCCTTTGAATATTTGTTTCTTACTCATCATGTTATAGCTTTATTTTCTTTCACTGCTCTTTTTTTTATTTTAAAACTGTATAGACATAGATTAAAGGGCTTGTTTTAGCACCTCTCAAGTGAGCTTGGAGAAAAAATTTAGAGGGAGATTTAGCTGTCACCACTCATTGAGTAGGTTCTACTATAAATCAGGCTGAAGTAATGTTACTCATTATTATTATATAGATAACTCTAGGAAGTTAAGAACTAAGATACTACTTTATCAATAGAATATGTCATCTATGATTGGAATTATTCTGAAAGCAAAATAAATACATGTTGCTATTTGTGTTTCCAAGTAATGGGACTTTTCACTGCTAGTACTGACTGGATAAGTGTTAGTAATGTTTTAAACTTGCTCTGTACATGTTAATATTTCTATCATTGCAGATACAGCTACCAAAATTTAAAGTAAAATTTTTTTTTATTCCATAAATGAATAAAATGTCACCTTTCACGAAGTATGGTTTATTATAAATCAGCACGAAGTGATGAATACTTAGACACTGTGATCTCTCAATACCTTAACTCATTCAAGGATTGGTTAAGCGAGAGATCACTGTATTAAGCCGATGAGATTAATCCTTTAGTGAATACACATAATTTTTTTTTTACTTGCAAACTAGTTTAAACCTTAAGTATGCAATACTTAACAGAATATTAAACAAAATATTACCTATGCTCCCAAGTAATGAGAACTTTTAGTTCAGATTCCACTCATGCAAATATCACTTTCACCTGAGTGGAAGGTGATAATTTGTTCATTAGAGAATAAAAAAAAAAAAGAGTTTACACTAAACTTTTATGTATGTCTGCAAAGAATGTGCAAAAACAAGCTCAAAGCACTACTGATAAAGACAAGGAAAATTAATTAGAAGAAACACCCGTATAAACCACGGTGAAAATTATTTAATTGTAAACAAAAATTAGGAATAACATACTGTATGTTATTCCTAATTTTTGTTTAAATACTGTACTGATGATGTCCTAAGATACTTAGGATGAAATATTTACAATTAAATAATTTTCACCGTGGTTTATACGTGTGTTTCTTCTAATTATGAATGCACCACAGGTTTCGTTATTTAAAAAAGGAAAATTAGATTGAACTTTTTTTATTCTATACTGAATAAATTATCCTGTTCCACTCACTAGAAAGTGACATTTGCTTAAGTGGAATATAAGCAATAATCACTTCAAGCTGAAGCCTTCAAAATAAATTATGCTGCATGTTGGCTCTTCATGGTAATTAATTTCTCAATAACTTTGAAATCAGTTATTTTTTAAGCTGATAATAATCTTACTTTATTTTAACTAATGTTGGACTATCATCAGACAATTAACTGCTGCAAAAACAAGTACACTCGGATCACTTTTTATGCATATCTTTTTTATGCAGTTTTGAAGTTATGCGGTGCATATTTCATGCAAATTCGGGTTTTTCTGTTGTACATAATGAACAGTGTGTTGCAGCACATTCTGGCGTAAATGCCTAATTGTGAGTAACGTGTAAGCTGTGAGTGTCCGTGAAGTTTAATTTTGCATGTGAGTAAGTGTTTGTCTTTTGATTATCATAAGTCTAAATTTTGCTAATTTTTATTTTAAAGATTTAATTTGGCCCAATGGAGAGAAAAAAAGCACCGAAGAAAAGCAATTTCTTTGGAAATGAAAATTGAAATTTTAGATCACTTAGCAAAAGGAGAGGGATCTACAGCGATTGGTAAACATTTTAATTTAGGTGAATCTACTATAAGAGCAATTAAAAAGATTGAAGTTGCAATAAGAAAATCCCTCATTTCTGGCACAAAACTAAGTGCCAAATTATCATCATACTCAAGAGAAGCTTTATTAGAAAAAACGGAATGAGTGCTCGTAATTTGGATTAAAGAATTAACTCAAAGAATTCCTATAAGTGGTTTTTAATTAAACAAAAAGCTCTTCGGTTTTATGAACAGCTGGAACAGATGAAACAACTGGAGCCATCTACTTCTGCTTCCCAGGCTGATAAAGAATTTTCGGCTAGCAAAGGATGGTCAACTGGGTTTTTAAAAAGGAATGTACTTCATAACGTGAAGATTACAGGCAAGGTTGCAGCAGCAGATGAAGCAGCAGCCAAAAATTTTCAAGAGGAAGTTAGCCAAAATTATTGAAGATGGTGGATATTGTCCTGATCAAGTGTTTAATGCTGACGAAACAGGTTTGTTTTGGAAGAAAATGCCTAATCGAACTTACATCGCAAAGTCTGAGAAAAAAAGCAAGCAAAGATCGAGTAACATTGTTACTTTGTAGCAATGCATCAGGGGATTGAATGTTGAAACCCCTCCTAGTAAATCGATCTCTGAGACCACGGGCTCTAAAACGCAAAGATCTAAAACAGCTGCCAGTATACTGGATGGCTAATACAAAGGCCTGGGTAACAACTGCTGTATTTACTGATTGGTTCAATAATTGCTTTGTACCAGAAGTGGAAACATATATGAAGCAAAAAGCTCTCAATTTTAAAGTTTTATTAATTGTTGACAATGCACCAAGTCATTCACATTTAGAACATCCAAAATGTGCAGATAGTGTTTTTTCCACCCAATACAACAAGCATTATTAAGCCATTAGATCAAGGCATAATTGCTACTTTTAAAAAATATTACATTAAGCACACTTTTCAATTTATATTGGATAAACTAGAAAATGAATCATTAACAGTAACTGACTTTTGGAAAAAATTTTCCATTTTGGATTGCTTAAATCATGTTACATCTGCTATCGCTGAAATAAGACCACAAACTTTAAATGCCTGCTGGAAAGTAACTTGGCCTGGATGTGTTGCAAACAGTACAACCATTCAAACAGCTACGTTATCAGCTGAAATCATTACTTTGGCACATGAATTTGGTGGAGAAGGTTTTTGATACATTTAGCCAGAATGACGTAGACGAATTGCTTGTGGATAATGCTTTAAGTGACGATGATATTATTGGATATCGATTAACTTTAGATATCGTCGAAGTTCCAGAAAACAATAGCGAAGCAGAAGAAAAACCTGTCCCCCTCACTGCAAATATAATTTGAGAAGGCCTTGAACTGTGCAGTAAATTGGAAAACCATTTTCTTGTTAATGACACAAATTCTGAATGAGCCTTTAAATTCCAATGTGAGCTAAAGAACTGTATTTCTGGATATCGAGAGCTGTATAAAAAATTAGTCAAATCATCATCACAAAGTTTAATCACTGATTACATTGTCAGAAGAAAAAATCAGCACAGAATGAGGGTGAAGCTAATGAAGCTAATACAGATCTGATGTGCTGACTATCGCTTCTGGTGATGAAAGTGATTTTGCATCAGTTCGCAAAAGTTGCTGAATATTGTCTAATAGCAACGATAATTCCGATGAAAAAATGCAAAAAAAAAAAAAAAAAAGTTACTTTTCAATAAAATTAAATGAATAAAGCTTTAAAACAAACTTAGGCATTCTTATTTTCCTGAATTTTTATAAACTTTTTTTATGTGATTTTAGGTTTATTTTAATTCATTGCTTCGGTTTTATGCGGTTTTAGAAAATTATGGAACATATCCCTAATTTTTCAACGTAAGTTAGGTCTTTTTTGTGCGATTTTCTGTGGAATGTATCTACCGCATAAAAAGAGACCCGACTGTATTTTCAAGCATTGCTCAACTGACAGTTATGCTGTAAAATTCAAAACTGTGCAAACTGTCTAATGATATAGTTAATGAAGTTTATGAATTTTTTATGGGAATAATGCCACTGGAAAGTATAGTGAAAATATTCTTTTTATTTTTTAATTCAAAATGAGAATCACTTAATATTTAAAATATTTGGTCAGAATGAATGACTGGAAAGGAGATGAGCATGGTATGAGAAAAGATGTGAAGAGTTGTTGCATGAGGTTAAAATGAGAACAAAACAGTCTTGAGCATGAGCTTGTTGCCATACTATGATAACAGTAGGCTATTGTAAAATTCGATGCAGTAGAATTATTTTTTCTTAACTTTGCATCTACTTTTACAGAGGTCACGAATATTGAATAAAGAAGGATATTGTAATTTAACACTGTTATTGTAAATTTTTGTTATGAATTTTGTATATAAGGTATATGTTGACACTGTAGTTGTAAAAATTTTGTGATTTAAAAACCATGCAAGTATATGTTGAAACTGTATGATTGTTAAACTGTATATTTCAAGGGCAATGCCTTAGAAGGCAGCACAGCATTTGATGTGGTTCTGATTTAAAAGAAATAGCTTAGAAATTTTGTTTGTACAATGTAAAGTGCTTTGAATTGTGTTCAAGTTAAACTAAATGCAAGTCTCAAGGATGCAACAAAAGGTGGCAAACATCTAAGGATGTCCTGCGTTTGGTAAATAAGATTGTTTTTGTGTGTTCTGTGGGAAACAGAAGTAATCAACAACTTTGAAGGTAACATCCCTTTTTGCGCAGGAATATTAGGGGGTTCTCAACCCTTCATCCAGGGACTGCAGAAGTATAAGAAATCATCGAGGGCGAATCAAAGGAGAGCAGAGTCTCTTCTCGTAGTGTCTTGATCCAGCATCGTGGACAATGGTCCATCAGAAGTCTGGAGAGAGGCAATGGTGCCATGAGGCATCGAAGGGAAAGAGAAGTTAGACCAGCATGCCTTTCCAGCAAGATAGTCTGCCATCTGCATCGGACGACGAAAGCAGTCAACTGACCTAGAAAGCATTGGTGCAATATGCCTCCAGCCCTGGGAATTCTCCACGATGAGATGCCGCTAAAGGAAAGAAGCCCGCACGAATGTTGAGGCCCAGGATGGAAAAGCAGTCAGAGGAACCAGTAAAGAGATAAGAGAGCCAGTTAAGATATATGTGTCAGAGAAGAACTGTGAGTAAAATTTTATGTGTTTGTTTAACATTACGGAAGATAGACTGATAGTCCATGGGACACTTATAAAGTTTAATTGTGATTATTTGTTCTGAACTAAGAAGCTGAAGATTAATTTGTATAATTTAGATATGAGAAAGTTGTTAATTGAAGTATATATTGCAGCAATATGTTAGTATTGGGATGAGAACATGGATTTTGTATGATAGTATTGATACAAGTTTTAATGTGTGTACAATTATTGAGATATTATAATTCTTAGCTTTAGATTTTTTTTTTAGAAAGAGCCAATTCATTTAAGATACTGTATAATTGCATCGTAGTTTAATAAATATGTTTGTTATGTAAAAAAATGTGTATTCACTGATCCTTAATTCAATGCACTGTTTCTAAATAAATACGAACCTGTGAGCGAAAGAAAATAAGAGTAGCCATGACTGTCAACAAAGCTTGAGATAAATCTAGAGAGATTCTGCAGGTAATCTTAACTATACAGGGTGTTTCAAAAAGAATGACCCAATTTCAAATAATTATATTTAATAATGAAAATGTGGTACATTTTCATGATAGCAGTCGTTATATTAAACTCTGGGCCAAGGCCATTCACATGGTACAAGTCGCATTCATTTGTGTTTCATGGTTGCAGATATATACAATTTTCAAATCAGGACATTCTTTTTGAAACACCCTTTATTCAATACCTAAAAAGGGGAATCTTGGTGGTGCAATTGCATTAAATACAATTTCCAAGGTTCTCAAGGTATTAGAAATTAGATAACCTGTAGTAATCTAAGGTAAAGAGTAAAAGTGTAACAATAGAGTAAAGAGAACATAAAGTAAATGATAGCATAATAATACACAGGAGCCAACAGACCTTACATTTACACTATGTTATGGGGTGATTATGATGGGTAAAAAGATTTGTATATGCAGGAATTACACTTGAATGGGTCTGGTGTTAGGCTTAGAGAAACTGCAAATGTCAGAGAGAGAGAGAGAGAGAGAGAGAGAGAGAGAGAGAGAGAGAGAGAGTGCATGTGAATTTGGAGTGGATGAGCAGTGATGTATCAGTGACTGAGGTTAACCATAGCAGAGGTTGATGAAGGAGAAGAAATATATGTTACAAGGAATGAATGAAAGGTATGCTGTATTTTGAAGGGAGGGGAATTGTTGGGGATGATGGCAGAAGAAATGAAAACCAGCATTGTTTGCTGAACAACAAATTTAGTAGGAATGCAGGACTATGGGAGAGAGAACATATGGTGTGAGACAAAACAAAACATATAGTCTGTTGCTACTACAGAGTACTGGCATAGAGATTCAAAGGAAGATTCAGATGGTATGCATCAGCAAATTATCTCAATGAGCATAGGGTGGGTAATTATTATAGGGGACTTCAACTAGGAAGACAGACATGGGGGGAAAAAATAGAATTTATTCAGATACTGATAAATAATTACCTAAACTATGTGATGGAGGGGATCAAGGTTTGCAAGTACTTGATCTGACGATAACACCAGAGGATTCATCCATAGACAAGGTAACCACTTTGTTTTTGACTGGAGACACGATCATGCAATCATGACCTCCAAGGGATAAAAAGGAAAGGAGATGGCTAAGCAGGTAACCCTCGCATAATGCGGTACTTGTACAACTCAGTTTCGATATAACGCGGTCTACAAATTATGGTAACCCTTGTTGAACGCGGTACTTATACAACGTGGTTTCGACATAAGACGGTCTACAAACTGTAGTAACCCTTTATCTTTTCATATATTTTTCAACGCGCAACTTAAAAATCAAATTTTATCTTTGTTAAAATTGCATCTTCCAGTATCGCGCATGTAGTTATAAGTAACGAATTCTGCCAGGAAAGCACATTAAAAATCATAAGTGTGTTAATCTCAAGCTGAGCACTCTATTTTTTGGTGAGTTACATACAATATGTAATGCTTTTTTTATGTAAAAAAAATATTTTAATAGTAATGGCCATTTAGAGCGCTTTTGCGATATGGTTGAAAACGAAATTAGTGAATTAATTGATTGAGAAATAGATTTAAATGAGGAGGAACTGGTACAATTAATAGATGACATCGAACCAAATGTTGGGGAGTTCTGCCAAAGATTCTGATTGTCATGAATCAGTTAAGGAATTCAGTTTAAAGAAATTAGCAGAAGGATTGGACTTGGCAAGAAAGTCATTTTATGGATAATGATCTCCAAATGAAGCGCTCAGGAAAATTCACGAGACAATTGGATATTTGTTTAGCTCCGTACCATGAACTCAATAAAAAATTGCAGCATAGTGGTAAGCAAGATCTTATTACTAACTTCTTGATAACTAAACCAACCGAAGTATGCAATGAGAATTATACAAATGATGTCCAAGAGATTTCGAGTGATGACGACGACGTCTGGCCACTCATAAATAAAAAACATCTACGAAATGTAAGTTTTGTAGATGTTCTTTATCTTTATTTTATTTTGCCTAAACATTTACAGGGTGTTCGGGATAAATTTGACATATTTATAATTAATTATATTTTTCCGTAAGTTAGATGTATTAACACACACTTCTCTTCATTTAAAAGTTTGGTCCCTTCTTCATTCATATACAAGATGTCAGAAAGGATGGATAGCTGGAACCCACCTGAATCATGGAAGAGAATAACTTGTATCATGATGATTCGTGCCCGCCATCAAAATAAGGATATTACGACTGCTGCCCAATGCTCCCTGAATACAGTAAAAACAATCAGGCATGAACTAGAGACTTGCAATGGTGACTACGAGGATGTAGCAAGAAGAAAGATCCCTAGCAGACGATCTGATTGCGTTCGTACAGCAGAATTCCTCGCAAATCTGCAGGAACAGGTGTTGAAGAACCCTGGCATTGGAATTCGGGCTTTGTTCGTGGAGTTGCTAACTGTAGTCAAGCCCTGGATAACAAGGGTAGCCAATGGTAGGCCGTATGTATGGCAGCAGGATTCGGCCCCTTGCCACACCTCTGGGAAAAGTCAAAAATGGTTGTCTGAAAATTTCTACGACTTCACCAGTCCAAATGTTTGGCCTCCAAACTCCCCAGACCTTAACCCCATGGATTATTTTGTATGGGGCGCAGTTGAAAAAGACACCAATCGCACTTCCAGTAATACAAAAGCCCAGTTAATGGATAAAATTAAAACAGTTTTTGCGGCCCTTCCCAGGGAGACTGTAGCATCAGCTTGTTCGAGGTTCCGAAGCAGAATTGAAGCTGTGATCGATGCTAATGGTGGTTATTTTGAGTAACCACCATTAGCATTGTAATGGTGGTTACTTACAATGATAGTATTGTAATTAACTCTGCCTGTAATGTTTTTTTGTCAATTCATTAAATTTAATAGATACAAAGAAGATTTTCTTTTTCCTTACGAAACTGTCAAATTTATCCCGAACACCCTGTATGTATTATGTGCAATGAAGTTTACGTACAATTTATAATTTTTTATAATTTTATATTATGTATTTGTTTCATAGTCTATTTGTTTTCTTAACTTACATGAATTACCAGAATTAAATAAAAATATTCTGAAAATATAAAAAAAATATGAACACCCTGTATGTATTATGTGCAATGAAGTTTACGTACAATTTATAATTTTTTATAATTTTATATTATGTATTTGTTTCATAGTCTATTTGTTTTCTTAACTTACATGAATTACCAGAATTAAATAAAAATATTCTTTTGTTGGATATGTCATGTGTTTATATAATCTTAAAACAAAAAACGATTTTGGAACCTAACCCTACTTTTTCTATGTGCTCTGAGTCTCGCTTATTGCAATTTATATAACGCAGCATTTTTGTGGAAACCTAACATCCATGTTATATGAGGGATACCTGTACTTGAAAAGTTGTTAATTATGACAAACATGGGATACAGTTTGGAAATCACAATGATTTCTTTTGTTATATATGGTGAGTGAAAGGAAGAATGACTATGGAAAATTAACTATAATGAATGCAGATATTAAAGATGTAACTGAAGCAGAAAAAATAAGTGAATGAATGAATGATCACTTTGTGAAGATATATAATCTAGGTGGAGATATGAAACAATTAAAGTGATATGGACCAATGTGAGAACAGAAGTAGATGTCCTGAGGTGCTTAGGATACAATTAAATCTCAGTGTGAATGCAGCCATGGATTCAATAAAATATCAGTCCATATGTCAGTATTTGGACTGTTCAAGTTAAGTCTCAGCACAAGTCCCTACCAGTGCTGAGACCTAAGGAGCATATTCTTTGTATGAAAAGTGGAATTCATTGACTGACTTTGTGGTGAATTCAAATACATGGAATGAGTTTAAAGTATGGCTTGATGGGCTTTGTGCATAACAGTGCATACCCCTTGCAATGAATTTTAACTCCATCGAGGTCTAACAATAACAATAATAATTTGTTTTGCATGGATTTCTTGTGAATGAGGAAGTGGTGGATCAGAAGAAATGAATCCAAGACAGTGATGAGTCTTTGGAATTAGATTCTTCCCATAATGATAGACTGAAGGTTTGAGGATTACAGAATTTGATTTATTGGCAGAAGACAGAAAAATATAATAGAATCCTACTCTGAAGCATCAGCAATGTATATATTGAAGTATCTGAATTTTGGGAGTATCTGCAACCCCTTGTTAGAATTGGAGATACTACCAAAAATATGCCTATTTTAGACTCTAAAAGTCTAAAAATGGCATTTGCAGTTGAATACAGGCATAACTCACATGTTATTTCAGGGTAACCTTTTACCCAGTTAAATGTTACATATGACATAATTCTTATAATCAAGATAATTTATTTTACAATTTAGCTAGAAATGTATTATATACTAGAAGAGATTAATTAATTACTCACATATCTACACCAGAACTCTTTTTAGCCAGTTTGGAATGTGACTTTACTAGATGAGTCTTTTGATGTTCTTGAGCTTTAGTTAATTTGTCTTCTTTTTGATGCTGAAGTTCTCTTTCTTTTTCTTTGATCTGATATAAAAGTTATTAATATAAGTAACTTTGTTTGGCAAAAGCAAAAAGTATTATTTTTTTACAAGACTGAATCAAAAATGCAAAAGGAGAAAGGAAGTCTATATAAACATAGAAGAAAACAGAAATGTATTTGAAAACATTCTTCAAACATACCACTGAACATTTCATTCAGTCAAAAGTTGAATAAAAACACAAGATATACAATATAAAAATAAATATATCAATTAGCAGCACATTTCTTAAAACAGATTTTAAAGTATCACAAAATGCATTTAAAAACAACAATTTATTCCTATACCCAGGAGATTAGTTGTAATTTAAAGTTTATAAAAATAAAGTTAAATGAAAAGAAATGGTGAGTGAGTGAATGAAATTACTAATTCTTTTTAATACTGAAAGAAGAACGTTCAAAAGCTTCTTTGAATTAATCGATTTTTTTTTTTCTTAAATTGGAAGAATATAAGATCTGAATTTTATGAATGTTTCTTCATTTCCCAGATTTTATTTTCAGAGTATTTTGCTTGATTTTAATTTTTGTAGTGTGAACATAAATGTCATGCTATTGTCTTTTTACCAATTACTCTACACAACAATACAGACTTGCTTGGAAAGCAAATTGCTGGCCAAGCACTGCTTATGTATGCTATACTGATACAACACTGAACAACAGTTAATATCAATTACAAACAGCAACAGATGAGCTGGACATTCATGCTATATGCAAGAAGCTCTTTACTGCAACATTTTGTTAAAAGGTAGTTATAACATGTATGCAATGCAATATGAAGTTAAAAACAAGATATACCTTCTCACTCTTCTTCCTCAGTGCCTGAAAATTACAATAAAGAAATATTAATAATTTCACATAAGAAAACACAATATTTAAAAAGCTCACCTTTGATGTGGATCTATTTCATTTATTTAAAATATTAGAAATAGTTCTTACAGAATGCTAAAATTTTAATAGAAGTAACTTAATGCTAGACTACTCTGTATTATGATATATGTTATAATAAGTTAAAACAGTGATCCCAACTAGTGTAGAATACCTCCAAGCAAGGGAGAGGGGGGGGGAGACACACCACACCAGCATCCTGATATATCCCTTTGGGTCATATCACAAGGAGGAGCATGTGTAGTTTGAAAAAACACATTCAGAATTATAATTTTGTATTTGAAAAGAAAAACACAATAACAAGAAGAAATAGTCTGCTTCTTTAAAAAAAAAAAAAAAATTAAAATTCATTATTCTCCTTAACTGAGGATGACAAATAATCAGCCTCAATTAAGGGGGATGTATGTTTAAGGGGGGGCGGAGAACAAACAAACCGAGATTGATGCATTTTTTTTCTCTCTTTCTAACTTCTGCACTATTTTATTTGTTTTTAGCTACTGTTTATTGTTCATTTAAATGAACAATAAACAGTATTCTGAACAATAAATTATCCTGAAATTCAAAGAAAAATAAAGAGACAATACAAAATGTCAGGCTTATCAAAATAGATGAGGGTCGGGAAACAGATAGTTATAATTTTTCACCTTCAAAGAACATCTTTAAAATTATAAGTTAAAGTATCTTTACCTTTTCATGTTTTCTCCTCAATGCTTGTAAATCTCGTTCAAGTTTTGCCACTACTTTTTGCACAAATTTATGCTCTCTGATCTTTTCAAGTGGTTCTGCATCAATATTAGCTTCTTCTGATTCTGTAAAATTTTCTGCTATTTATATGCAATTTCTTTTAATATTACAGCAAGTTACTTATATATTTTGATAATTTGTTCAGTAAACATCATTAAATAATAAATTATGATAGAATTGAATTTCAAAGCTATTAATCCAACAGGTGCATGATGTACAATATAAGTTTCTTCCAGTTAATCGCATACCCCTCCCCATTTCATGATTCACGTTTCCTAGATACACCCTTAGCCATTTTTTGGGATTACTTTAATTTTTGCTTGCACCAACCATACATTGCAAATTCTCACCTGCTTCTATACTGTTATTACCTGTACTAACGTGTATGTTTCTGTCATATCTTGTCTTATTTGTCATTCCTTACATAAGACCACAGGCTAGTTAATCTTGGTCACCTGGCCTGGATTTTCTCAACTGCCATTTCCTCAGAATCCAAGTGAGCACATCTGTGCACAGTAGTCCAGATTTGGTTGTATGGCCTTGTAAAGTGGGAGAATGACTGGGAAAAGTGTTATAGTAAACACTCAGTCACCTTGTCAACATGGTCCCTACCAGCACTGTTGAAGAGAACATCGCTTTCAAGAAAAAGTAATGTTCTCTTTAACAGTGCAACTTTCCAATGCAATGACTTAGCCACCTTATCAACATGGCTAAGTATTAACTATAACCCCTCCCCCCATCCCAAGTCTATAGCTTCATTGCCAATTTGCAGGAAATTCCCATTAAAAATACTTTGCTTGCAGTGTCCTTCATCTATAATGCATAACTTGATATTCAGAGACACTAATCTAACATTCATTAATATTTGTCCATAGAATTAGTCTGTTCAACCTGCAGAGATTCTGAATCAGATATGCTGCCCCTTATCACTTGTTCCAACTTAGTAAATATCTCCTCTCATCCATCCCCAATATTATTAAAATATAAGCTTAATAACACTGGCCCAAGTATAGACTCCTGTAGTATACAACTGATCACCTTCCTTCCCTTAGACTAGGAACCTCGTGCATCACTTTCTGATACATCAGTCAGCCACTCTCCTATCCATGTCACAACTTTATTCTGCATACTCATCCCTCTGAGTCTGTATACAACCTCATATGTGGAATCATGTCAAATGTCTTGACAAAATCCAGAATTATCATGATATATCCATATCTAACTCTACTCACTCTGTTATAGAACATGAACAGACTGCTATAGCAAGATTTACGAGTACATTGAACAAACTCATGCTGTCTTCTATAGAGGATCCTAGTGTGCTATTTGTCTACCTTTAGATGCATTTCCTAATCAGTCTCTAAAAACACTGATGACAATATCAGGAGATACTAACTAGTCTAAAATTTGCTACATCACCTTGGTATATTGGGATTATCGTGTTCTCCTTCCACTCATTAGGAATCATGTCTTAAGGCGCAAGCTAACCAGGTCATGGTACTGCTAACGCTCTTGAACATTTCTTTATTACCTTTACTAATATGTGAATTTCAGATGGTAGTTTGCAGGAAGACTTGTGTAAGAATGGTCCAGGTTCAGATAAGTTTTTTTCAATTAATAAATTGTGAATTTTTATGTATTTATATGTGAAAGTTGCTGTAGAAGTTGTGCACTTGCAGTCTATGTAGTGTGTGTGCTCGCTTGAGTTTGCATATAAAGTTTTTAAACTTAGAGCAAGGTATACTGACAGGCATCCAAAGCAAGATGGAGCGGACGGATTTTGTCTATGCATGAGTTAAATTTTGATTTTAGTCATGCTTGTTAAATGCCAAATGTGCTATATGTATTCACTGGATTATGTGCATAATTTATGGATTATTAATGTGGATGGAAAGAGAGAGAGAGAGAGAGTATGTGTATGAAGTGAGACTTGAATTTGGAGTTGATGAGCAGTGATGCATCAGTGAATGAGAATATAACAAGAAGGATGAGTACTTGTCTGATAGTAGAGAGAGAGATACTGTGAAAGAATCAACCAATGGTAGCATGAATGACATAAGTCATATGAGCATAGCAACAGATAGGAATAGTGAATGTAGTACACATGGGGTGAATGACATGGCAGAGAGTAGTAAGATAGATGCAGAAATAAATTTTCTCGTCTACCGGTGAAATGGTAGAATAACAAAGGAAGAATAGTAAAGAAGCTAGTTTGAAAGATATGATTATGAGTGAGAATATTAGAAAAGAAGTAGTAAGGTTGAAGAATGAATTTGATGCATTTTCAGAGTGAAATACATTTAGAAAAGAAACTGGTAGTTGGAGGTTTAAGAAGAAAGATGGTAGCAAAGGAGTCAAAGATGAATGATTGCAAGTGGAATGGTGGAAAGTAGTGTAGTGTCTGCATGGGAACTGTATTATGAAAGATGTGAAAATGGAGTAGGTATCACAAGTATGTCTGAGAGGAGCAATGATAGGAAGAGTGACTGTGGAGAAAAGGAGGAAATGCAGGAGTTGCCTGTGCTTGTAAGAACAATGATTTGTGAAGAAGTATGAATAAGAGTGTGGGATTTGTGAGTGTTACTAGACAGTAAAGCAGAAGAATGTGAGAGGGAGAAATGTGATTGTGTTTCCAAGGTATGACAGTAGAGAACTGAGAAGAAGAGCAACGATCACAAATAGCATGATGGCTAGAATGCACAGGAAGAGAGGACTTAAATTTGCAGATGTATTGGATAATGAAGGTAGAAGAGAGCTATTTGCTACAGATGGTCTGCATCTGAGTGAAAGTGCTAATGTGAAGCTGGGTAGATTGTTGATGAGAGGGTGTAGCCAGTCAGGAAATTGAAAACTGGATGGTGAGACTGTGAATGTAAGATACCAGAATTGGTCTGGGATAAAAGACGAAGAAAAACAAGATAGGGACGCAGGATTGGCTTCATTGGCAGAAACAGTCAAAGGTCTTGAATGTGATAAACACATGATATGCGGAAAGAAGCCCCCCCCCCCACAGAGAGAGAGAAGCTAACATGCTTATACAACAATGCAAGGTGTATTAGAAATAAGGGTACAGAGTTTGTGACCTTGATACAGGTAGTCAAACAACAAATCATTGGTGTCAGTGAAATGTGGTTAACAGCAGATGATATACTAATGAGAATAGAATATGATGGTTATAGCATTTCTTGAAAAAGGAAAAAAGGATAAAAGAGGAGGTGGGGTATTATTGCTGAGTATCTCAGAAGAGTTGTCTTCTCAATGCAGAACGTGAAGAATGCAGTAATGGTAAAGGATTCGAGTCCTTTGGTGTGAGGTTGAGATAAACACAAATTTTAGATATTTAATGTCATATAAGTTGCTATAAGCTGGGGAATTGCAGAGGAAAGTGATTCAGAAATGTTCAGACAGATGAGACTGATGAGCAACAGCTCTATCAATTAATCAACAACAACTTGATTAATTGATGGAGCACATAATGTGTGCTCTATCAATTAATCAAGCCTACAACAAGAACTTATCACTATCAAAACTTTAGTGGAATTAAATGGTTACAACCTTCATTAAATCCACTCTTATGTTCTGATCCCTTATATCACTGGTATCTCTTAACTTATTGGTAGAATTTTGAAGAAGTATCACCTTAAACCCATGTATTTTCCTATCAACAAAACTTCTCATCTGTTACCATCTACAACAGACAAATGTCACCTCTTTCTTTAGCTAGTGTTTACCAAATCCTTTGTGAATGTAATTTGACATACTTTGGACAGAAGTTTATTTTGCACTTGGTTAGACTATAATAAATTTAGTTTAATCCTTTATCTAAAGGTCGAAACTGATTTCGGTAGTGGCCCTTCCGTTAATGCATAGCAGTATACATGTCCGCAAGGAGATGAGCTTTGCATTATGGGGGATACTGAGACAAGGAGTGATGAGAGCTTGGTTCACCTTTGCTTGGAGTTTCCTGGTGTTGCACCACCTTACCTCAGTCCTGAAGATATTTTCAGGTGCAAACTTTGTTTGCTTACACTTGGATAAAGGATTAAACTAAATTTATTATAGTCTAACCAAGTGCAAAATACATTTCCAACATCTTTCTCTAAATCCAGAGTAATTCAATAATAAGGTGGTACACCTGTTGGCAACTTGTATAGGTAAATATGACCTCTCCTATTGATTCTGCCTTAGTATCTCCACGTTTGGGTCTACCTCCCACTGACGAGACCTCAATAAAGGTCGAAACCCCTGTGAAGTTAACTGAACTGAGGCACGGCTGTTACCCTTCCAGATGAGCAAATAAGCGGCTCTGCTCAGTGGTGGGGAGCCTGCCACAGTGTAGAGCCAACTGAGGTTCTGCTCCTGCAGGGCACTCATTATTGGGTGATTTTATGAGTTTTTGGAAGAGGTATCCCGCACTTAAACAAAGGGAAACCGGTCTGGGTAGTGGTCCTTCCCTTAATGCATAGCAGTATAATGTCCACAAGGAGATGTGCTTTGCATTATGGGAGATACTGAGACAAGGAGTGATGAGAGCTTGGTCCACCTTTGCTCAGAGTTGCCTGGTGTTGAACCACCTTACCTCAGTCCTGAAGATATTTTCAGGCACAAACTTTGTTTGCTTATACTTGGATAAAGGATTAAACTAAATTTATTATACTTTGGACAGATAGGCCATTCTGTGGAAAAAAAAGAATTAACGAACATCAGTAGTACATTGAATGCATGAAACCTCAAAAGTCTTGTCTGGCACAAAATTGTATTGACACTAAGCATAGATGCAGGCGTAGACTTCTGTGGCTAATTGGTTCAAAAGATATATTTTGGTGATTACACATTTTCTATTATTCAGTTATACAAAATACTGAAATAATAGTTCCTGACAAGTTTCATAAATTATAGGATTTACATCTTCAGGGGATAAATAGTATAACTTAAAGTTTAAACAAGAGAATTAATAAATACAAATCATAACAGTCTGGCTATTCATAAACTCAAATAACAGAATGCAGATATAAAACGTTATTGATGTTGAACAATACTGGACGATGTCATGTGTTCTTGTTCTCGTTCATACAGTCCGAGCTCAGATTGAGGTAGATTTTTTATTAGAGCTGACCACACTTGATGGAGAATTAAACCTTGATTTTTATTGCATTGGGTTGGGTTTTTTAGCATATTAGCAGCTTCTTTAAATTTTCTTATATAACTGTTGTTTTCTATGTATGACATCGTCGTTTTTTGCCAGTGTACATTGTGTCCAGTAGAAGTGGTATGGAAAGCAAGACCCGTTTTTTGTTCTCTTTTGTATTGTACGTCTTTTTGGTGTTTAGCCATGTGTATTTCTCCAGATCTTCTAGTCTGTCCTACATAGCAAATCCCGCAAGAGCAATGGATTTTGTAGACTCTTGGTTTTTTAAGAGGATGATGAGATGGTTTTGGTGGATGTAGGAATCTTGAGATTTTTTCCATAGGAAGGAAGGCTACTTTTATGTTGTGTTTGTTCATTAATTTGGCTAGCTTATCTGTAAATTAAATGCATATTCCATACAAACAAGACCTCCAGAATTTATCATAAAATGGAACTAGCTTTTCTAAGAGAAAGAATTACAGTCACTAGAGCTGAATTAGCATTAATTAGTGATAACACTTTTTCTCTTCATAACGAGCTGGCCACACCTCTTCCATCCTACCTATGGAACAACATCGATAGTGTTACATTCAACAAAGCAATAGCGATCTCAGAACAGAAGAAACATACATTAATTCATAAGTTCAACTTACTCCTTCAAAAGAAGGAAATGCATAAAAAACAACTAGATCATTCAAAAGTAGTTATTAACCTTTCTTCGAGAGTCCTAACAAAAGAAGAGAATAACCTTTTACTTAAATGTTTTAACTTCGCCTTAACCCCACATTTCCTACCAAAAAAAATTGATATCATAGCACAAATAGAAAAAGGAATTAGAAATCTACCGGACAACACATCAGATCTTATCCATATAGAAAGTACAACTTTATTATTAAAAAGCAGATTACCTCGTAGGAATCTACCATACAATGAATACGCTTGCATTAAAAAGTTAAAGGATGACAAAAATATTGTCATAATCAAAGCAGATAAAGGCAACGCAACTATCGTTTTAAATGCTGCAGAATATGATAACAAAATGAAAAGTCTCCTGGAAGATACAAACACCTACAAACCCTTAGACAGAGACCCGACTTGGCATACACACAAAAAAACAAATGATCTAATAAAAAAAGTGCCTCTCTGGATGGAAGAACTTAAAAAATATTTACAATCAAAACATCCTTTGATATCAAGAATACATGGTGTTCCAAAGATCCATAAGACAGATATACCTTTAAGACTAATAGTAGATGGAAGAGATTCACCGACTTCCAACTTGGCGAAATACCTCACCAACATGATCTCACAACATATAGGAAAAACATCTTCCTTCATAAAAAATAGTAAACATTTCATAGAAAAAGTGAAAGATATACATATTGGTCCAACAGACATCTTAGCAAGTCTAGACATTATCAGCTTGTTTACAAACGTCCCGAGACAAGAAATTTTGAATCTCCTAGAAGACCTCTTCCCTCTGGACATCTTAAATCTTTTTAAACATTGTATAAACAATACTTTTTTCACCTATCAAGACAGAATCTGGGAACAAAAAGAAGGCTTGGGCATGGATTCATCATTATCACCGGTATTAGCAAACCTATTTATGGAAAAATTTGAAAACAATGCTCTTAAGAATTACCATAAAAAATATGGCTATGCTATGTGGACGATATTTTCATCATATTCAATGGAACAACAGATGAACTTATCAATTTCAAAGATTATCTCAACAATTTGCATACCACCATAAAATTCACTTTAGAACAAGAAGAAAATAAAAACTTCCTTTTCTGGATATTCTATTAGAAGTTAATGAAGAAAGTAAACTCTCCTTCTCAGTATATAGGAAGCCGACAAACACTGGAAGACTTCTAAATGCAACCTCACACCACCATCCTTCACAAAAAATAAGCTTAATTAAAACTCTTCGAGACAGAGCATACAATATCTCCAGCACACAAGAAAGATGTAATGAAGAACTAAAATACTTAACACAAATCCTCCAACAGAATGGATATGAAACAAAAACCATCAAGAGAATTCTTAAAATGCCTCCAACTAACAACACAATAAAACAGGATTACAAAAAAGCAATCTCGCTTCCTTATATCAAAAATGTTACAGATAAGCTAGCCAAATTAATGAACAAACACAACATAAAAGTAGCATTCCTTCCTATGAAAAAAATCTCAAGATTCCTACATCCACCAAAACCACCTCATCATCCTCTTAAAAAACCAAGAGTCTACAAAATCCATTGCTCTTGCGGGATTTGCTACGTAGGACAGACAGGAAGATCTGGAGAAATACGCATGGCTGAACACCAAAAAGACGTACAATACAAAAGAGAACAAAAAACGGGTCTTGCTTTTCATACCACTTCCACTGGACACAATGTACACTGGCAAAAAACGACGATGTCATACATAGAAAACAACAGTTATATAAGAAAATTTAAAGAAGCTGCTAATATGCTAAAAAACCCAACCCAATGCAATAAAAATCAAGGTTTAATTCTCCATCAAGTGTGGTCAGCTCTAATAAAAAATCTACCTCAATCTGAGCTGGACTGTGAGGACAAGAACACGTGACATCGTCCAGTATTGTTCAACATCAATAACGTTTTATATCTGCATCCTGTTATTTGAGTTTATGAATAGCCAGACTGTTATGATTTGTATTTATTAATTCTCTTGTTTAAACTTTAAGTTATACTATTTACCCCCTGAAAATGTAAATCCTATGATTTACGAAACTTGTCAGGAACTATTATTTCAGTATTTTGTATAACTGAATAATAAAAAACGTGGTGTAATCACTGAAATATATCTTTTGAACTAAGCATAGTATTCAGTGGGATGAAACTTGTCTTCTCCGTAGAAGCAGTTTTAATATGAATGCCTTTTCAAAAAAAGTTGTGAAGTCTTTTCTACATCAGCCTAACCTGAATCAGATTAGGCTGATGTTATATCCAAGTATTTGTAGCTCTCCTACTCAGCTCATACCTGTTATACTATGACAACAATTTCAAAACTTTGACTCTTCTACTCTTCTTTTTGAACTAGTTCAACAACAACTCTTTCATATGTTTTTTCATACCATACTTATCTCAATTTATTATTTCCTATGGTATATAAGAAATAATATTCATGTTTCAAGCCTGTTATATCCAAGTATAAGCAGTCATAGGTTTGAACATAAAATTATATTCATTACCGAATTTTCCATTTCATAAATAACTTTTGTTTGAACAGATCTTGGTGTAACATGAACTGAAACAAGGATACAGATTTAATTTATTTACTTTTTTTTTTCAATGACAATCCTACCCATGAAATTCTATCAGTCTATGGTATAGCATATCATGGATCACGGAATTTATTTATTTATGATAGTTGCATACATATACATGGAACTGCCATAAATTTTCTTAGGACATTGCAGAAGTGCCAATAATAATAAATCCATGTTATGTGTCATAAGGATTTTTGTACAATAAGTAATTTTATTATATAACAATAGATGCATTATTCTCATCTTAAATCCAATTTTATTCTGATTCTGTTAAATCAGAAAGTTTTGCTTTTCTCTTTTGGAAATTTGGCAACTTTAACTTCAGAGGTTGCTCACTAAAAGTTTAGGAATTCTCCCTCTATTAGTATCCATGGACAAGGTGAGATTCATAACTCAGGAATACTCTTTACAGAACAAATATGGTATTTTTAAAAAGTTACTTTAGATCGCTAGTAAGCAGAGTAGCGGTCTCCCACTAGGCAATAAAACTCATCCACTACCTGAATACATTTAGAAAAACCTATGTCACAGTTGGATTCAAACTCATATCCTGTAGGCTAAAAAGGGGTGATGCTATCCACTTGATTAGCCATGCAAACAAAAAATTTGTCAAATATATTTATAATAAATTTGTAAGTACAGTTTCATAAATCTTCATTTGCGAAACTAATTGAAATAATAAAAATGCAACATGAGTAGGTTTAGTATGCATGTGAATGTAAATATGCACAAAAAATATAGCCATAATAATGATTAGCTTTCTCTCTCTCTCTCTCTTTGGAAAAGCTACTTTAACCTACAGAGAGTGTTTGCTACACTTTACTTTTTATGCTTCCCCCCCCCTTCCCCTCCATCACAATCTGAATAATTTCCATTACATATTTTATTGCAATATGTAATCAAGTTGTAGGTTATAATTAAAAAAGTAACCTATTTTCAGACTTTTTTTGTACAGAAACTGTTTCTTAAAAGTACATGAATTCTGAAAGGTTCATATATTTCAGTAAACTCTGAAAGATCACTGGGATAAATTAACATGACATAAATCTAACAGATTAGCTTAGGTGTTGATGGTTATTCATGACTTATTTTTCATGGTATTAACAACACCACACACACTTTTATCATAAAGATGTTTTATTAACGCTTATATTTCGCTGATTTTCAACTCAGCATCATCAGAGTACAACACACTTGTATACACGAGAGTGAGTGAGTGAGTGAAACAATATAATTGCAAAAGACAAAAGATATAAAGCCCTATCTTTGGCGCCCTCTAACGAAAAAAAAAAAAAAAAGCAGCTATCCAGGAGTTTTTCTTAGGATAACCATCTCCCAAATTTTTGGCAAATTAATGCAACCATATTTGTTAAGGTTGGGAGAATTCTTCAAAGCCATTGCTGACTCAAAAAAGAATCTTTCAGATATATAACAACTCCTAAATAGTACATTCGTTTTCCTCCATCTAATCCTGTGTGAAGGAGTGTCCAAAGCGTGGTCTGCCAGTCCTGACTTGCCATAGTAATAGTAGCGAATGTATCTTTCATGTTCTTGTGGATGTTCCCTGATCTTCCTGTTTGCCCATAACAGGCCAAGTCACAGTCACAAGGAACTTCATACACTCCTGGGTGTGCTAAAGGGTGAAGTTTATCCTTAGGCGAGCGGATCAGAGTTGCCAGCTTGACATGAGGTTTGAAAGTGGTGATCTACTCTGATCCGCTCGCCTAAAGATAAACTTCACCCTGGGTGTGCTAAACTCCTGGGTGTTTAGCACACCCAGGAGTTTAGCTAAACAGCTCTATCACAACTCTACAACAAGAACTAATCAATGTGTTAAATCTTGAAATATGGACTGTCCTACAGCACATCTCCGAAGTTGCAGCAAAAAAAGAATTCACAAAAGTAAAAAGCAAACACCTAAAGAAATATGAACTCCTACAACAGCGCCAACATACGAAGTCCCGACCGCAACTTCGACGCGACAATGTGGTTGTAAACCTATCATCGTAAACACTCACTGAAGAAGCCAAGAACGCTCTCAGTCTAGGACATAACTTTGCCATCACGCCCAAACAAATTCCTAAACTAGAAATTATGATGAAAGTAGAACGGGGTATCCATGATCTTCCGCCAGCAATAATGGCCAATAACGTGCAACTAGATATAGCAAGTATTCTAAACAAGGCTAAGCCTCCAAAAAGCAATATGCTACGTAAGCAAATAACTGCCCTAAAAAAGTTATATAATAATAAAAATATTATTATTACAAAAGCCGATAAAGGAAATACAACAGTTATCATGAATCAAGAAGAGTATAACAGAAAAATGCAAGATCTCATATGTAACAGTTCCACATATCAAATTATACATCGAGACCCTACGATGTCTCAAAAGAAAAAAGTCTGAAAATGACTGAAAAAGTGACATCATGGCCCAAAGAAATCATCAGGAAAATAAAACCAATTCATGTTAAACCATCCCGTATTTATGGTGTACCAAAAATCCACAAAACTAATATCCCCCTACGCCCCATAGTCAATAGCATAGATAGTCCCACATATAAACTGGCCCAGCATTTAGCCAAGTTGCTTGCCCCCCCCCCCCTTACTGACAACTCCTCTACTTTTGTAAAAAATTCAGTCCATTTCAAAAACACTGGTTAAAAATCTAATCCTAAAAGATTCAAACATAATGGTTAGTTTCGATGCCACCTCCTTATTTACCAATGTACCACTTGAAAGTTTATTTTTCACTTGGTTAGAGTATAATAAATTTAGTTTAATCCTTTATCCAAGTGTGAGCAAACAAAGTTTGCGCCTGAAAGTATCTTCAGGACTGGGTTAGGTTGGTACACACCAGGGCAACTCGTTGCAAAGGTGGAGCAAGCTACCAACACTCCTATCTCAGTATCTCCTATAATGCAAAACACATCTCCTTGCGGATATGTCTAATGTTATGCATTAAGGGAAGGGCCACTACCCAGACTAGTTTCGACCTTTATTGAGGTCTCTTCAGTGGGAGCTCTAACCAAGTGAAAAATAAACTTTCAACATCTTTCTCTAAATCCAGAGTAAATTATTAAAAAAGGGTGGCACACCAATTGGCAATTCCTATAGTTGGTAGCTTGCTCCACCTTTGCAACGAGTTGCCCTGGTGTGTACCAACCTAACCCAGTCCTGAAGATACTTTCAGGCGCAAACTTTGTTTGCTCACACTTGGATAAAGGATTAAACTAAATTTATTATACTCTAACCAAGTGAAAAATAAACTTTCAACATCTTTCTCTAAATCCAGAGTAAATTATTAAAAAAGGGTGGCACACCAATTGGCAATTCCTATAGGTAGAGATGACCTGCTAATGCTTCTGCCCGATATCTCCACTTGGGCCTGGCTCCCACTGAAGAGACCTCAATAAAGGTCGAAACTAGTCTGGGTAGTGGTCCTTCCCTTAATGCATAACATTAGACATATCCGCAAGGAGATGTGTTTTGCATTATAGGAGATACTGAGATAGGAGTGTTGGTAGCTTGCTCCACCTTTGCAACGAGTTGCCCTGGTGTGTACCAACCTAACCCAGTCCTGAAGATACTTTCAGGCGCAAACTTTGTTTGCTCACACTTGGATAAAGGATTAAACTAAATTTATTATAATGTACCACTTATAGACACTCTTGATTTAATAAAGTAAATTTTCCCCTGATATTTTTGAATTATATTTCAATTTACCATGAATGCAGGTTACTTTACATGTTGAGGAAAATTCTACAAACAGATTAATGGTACCGCTATGGGTCTCCCCCCGCCTCTCTCCCCCGTTAGCAAATTTGTACGTGGAACACTTTGAAAACAAAGTACTTACCACAGCTACATACAAGCCACAAGTGTGGTTATGCTATGTAGATGATGTGTTTGCCATCTGGCCCCATGGACAAGAAACTTTGGATGGTTTTGTCACCTATATAACAGTCAACACCCTAAAATTCACTTCACAGTAGAAAAAGAATCAAATAACTGTTTACCATTTCTTGACACATTAGTCACCTGCCTTTCAGATGGATCACTATCTTTTTCTATTTACAGAAAGCTTACACACATAGGAAGATACCTACATAAACAATCACATCATCATCCAGTCCAACAATACAGCATTTTAAAGACACTTACACACAGAGCCAGAGCCATTTGTTCTAACAATACAGCTCTGACCACTGAAATCCAATACCTGCGCCATACGTTCTTAACCAATGGCTACAATCCCTACAAAATAGATAAAATACTACATAGGCCCATTACTCTGCCTTCCCCTAATACACAAGTATACAACATGACTATTTCTATTCCCTATATCAGAGGTACATCAGAAAAGATAGCCAAAGTATTGTTGAAACATGGCCTTCGCACCACTTTCAAGCCTTATGTCAAGCTGGCAACTCTGATTTGCTCGCCTAAGGATAAACTTCACCCTTTAGCACACCCAGGAGTGTATGAAGTTCCTTGTGACTGTGACTTGGCCTATTATGGGCAAACAGGAAGATCAGTGAACATCCGCCTGGAAGAACATGAAAGATACATTCGCTACTATTACTATGGCAAGTCAGGACTGGCAGACCATGCTTTGGACACTCCTTCACACAGGATTAGATGGAGGAAAACGAATATGCTATTTAGGAGTCGTTATATATCTGAAAGATTATTTTTTGAGTCAGCAATGGCTTTGAAGAATTCTCCCGACCTTAACAAATATGGTTGCATTAATTTGCCAAAAATTTGGGAGACGGTTATCCTAAGAAAAACTCCTGGATGGCTGCTTTCCCCCCTCCTCCCTTTAGAGGGCATCAAAAATAGGACTTTAGGTCTTTTGCAATTATATTGTTTCACTCACTCACTGTCGTGCATACAAGTATGTTGGGCTCTGATGATGCCGAGTTGAAAATCAGCGAAATATAAGTGTTAATAAAATATCTTTGTGATAAAAGTGTGTGTGTGGTGTTGTTAATACCGTGAAAAATAAGTCACGAATAACATGACATAAACGTATGCAGCCTAATCTGCCAATATACTAATGTCTACTTGTCTAAACAAGTAGACTGAATTTTTGTCAGTCATAATGCTATGAAAACTGTTAAAAGCTTATTATCATCAGACCTCCATGGAGTCAAGGACTCGTTGTGAGAGGTTCCTCTGTCCCACCCACACACACACACACAGCTCATCACCCAGTGTCTTAAATGCACTCATTCTCTCCAGACACCACAGGTAGTTCATTCATTCACCACTCTCCATGAAAAAAACCCACTTCTCACTCTATTGCTCATGCCATCCTTATAGGGCTTTCAGGAATGACCTCTTGTTCTCCTTCCATCTCCCACTATTCTATGCTTTACTATCTGATAACAAAAAACCCTACCATATCTCCCCCATCTCCTTCCAATCTGCTAGATTCTGCAGATTGCATTTTCTCAACCTTTCTTCATACTCAACATTCCAACTCTTGATCCTTTCGAAAACCAGGTGACCAAATCTGTGCACAGTAGTACATGTGGCCTAATCAAGGCTTTGTACAGGTCAGTCATAATCTTCTTAATTCTATACATCAGCATTTTCTGCATCTTTGCTACAATCTGTTGTAATATCCTCACATTTTAGGTCTTCATCTCCCCCCCCCCCCCCATATCTTATTTCCTCCACCTTCTCCAATTTATTCCCACCAATTGTATATTCTACATCCTGTCTTTGTTTTCCAAATTTTAAAAACTTACACGTTGCAACACTACTACCATGCCCATTCACTCAGCCTATTCAAGTCCTCTTGTAAAGTCACATCTGATCTACTCCTCATAGCTCTTCCTAATTTTTATTCTTTATCCATTGTAGGATTTTGAATTATTAAGGTATCCAAAAAAAGAGTAGACAGCAGTTGGATTCATTATCAATAGTGAACTTGATGTGGGAGTACAACAATTTATTTTTTTCTAGGATCTGAAGTAATTCTCACTCTGAGTGGGACCAGACCATAAAGATATCATCAACACAATGCAGCCATATATGAGGTTGAAGAAAAATAGTGTGAAAGAGTTGATTTTCTACATGCTCCAATAATCAGCTAAAGCTAGTGAGATAGGACTGTCTGTTGCTGTTCCTTCAATTAATGTAGACAACTTGTTCTACCACATCAGATATCTAAGCATTATCTAAGTCTATCCATGAGAGCTGGGTTATATATTTAACAAACTAAATGCTCTCTCTGAAGGTACTGATTTTACTTTGACTCCTTGATATATATATATTACTTAAAAATTATGTAAGTTTAGAAAAAAAGGAACAGAGAAATACACTCAGATGAAGCTAATAAATTATGTTTTGAAACTGTGCAAACTTTACATAAATCAAAACTGCCTCCTTTGAAAAAACCCTTCTCAGAAGTTCAAAGCTCTTCACACCTTGTGCCAAAATACAAATATTGTCATCACAAAGGATGACAAAGGTATCTGAACATTCTGGACAATGCAATGCTTCCTACTTTGTGGCATTTCTATGGAACTGACATTGTCTCTTCAGCAAGACAATGCACAATATCATAAGGCTGTTGCTGTAACTATGTGGTTTATGGACATGAACATCACCACACTTGACTGGTCTCCATAGAGCCCTGATCTCGACCTTATTAAACATCTGTGGGATGAAATGGAGCATTGAGTGGAGTCAAGGGACATCCCCCAACAACAACAGTTCAGGACCTGATTACATACTTACAGGAAGAATGGTCCAAAATTCTCATTGATTGCTATTGTATATGCTTGTGGAAAGTATGTCCTGTAGGAGTGCTGCAGTCATCGCAGTGAAAGGAAGGTCGTACATCTTATTAAGGTGGGTGCCATGGCTGTTTGTTCCTTACACTTTGGTGTTTGTTGACTTCTTTCCAAGTAGTGTACTTTCCCTATTCACCAACATCTCACTACAAGAGACTTTTCAATTTTTGTAATCTGATTTTCTGGAAGACATTGTTAGCTTATCTAAATTCACCATTAATGCAGGCTATTTTCATTGGGAGAATAAGTTGTTCAAACAAATTGAAGGAACAGTAATGGGCAGTTCTATTTCACCAGCTTTAACTGATCATTTTATGGAGGACTAGAAAATCAACTCTTTCACACTATTTTTTCTCACCCTCACAAATGGCTGCATTTTGTTCATGATATATTTGTGGTCTGGTCATACTCAAAGTTAGAATTACTTCAGTTCCTAGAAAAAATAAACTCTTTTATTGTGTATCATGTTCAGTATTGAACACGAATCCAACAACCATCTATTTTTTTTTTGGATACCTTAATTCAAAATCCTACAGGTTATGTTGAATTTTTGGTTTATCAAAAACCAATCTTTACTTATGGATACATTCACTCATTCTCAGGCCATCATTCATTACAGAAGATAGGTATTATCAAAAGTCTTATACATAGAGCTCATATGATCTGCCCCTTTTATTAGATGAATCAAATAAAATTGAAAGCAATCTGATGTCTAATGGATACAATGAAAGTACTATTCAGAAAATTACTGATGTGACGAGGGGGGGGGGGGGCTGGAAAGTTCTGATAAACACCAAGAACAAAAATTATATTAAAGCAACTGATATAACCACAAGAAAGAACATACAAGGACATTAATATCACTTTTGTCCTAGGTCTTTATCAGAACTTTCCATCCCCCCCCCCCCTTGTAATTATCATCCGTCAACCAGACTACAATCCAATGTGAAAAGAATTTCAATACCTTACTTTAAAGGAACCTCTGAACAAATAGTATGAAATTCTTTGCAAAATTCAATCTATATATTTTCTTCAAACCAGCTTGAAATCTGTCTTCTTTCTTACCATCTACAAAGGACACATTTTCACCTCTCTCTCTCATTACAAGGTGTCATTATATTGATGTCCAGGTGACACATGAAATGTATTAGAATTTTTGAAAAAATTCTACATTTTTGGTGTAAACCATATAAGTTTCTATAAATATATCTAGTACAAATGATAATGCAACTAATTACAAACCTTTTACTATATAATTTGCTTACTCTTACTTCCCTCTACATTACCAGGTCTATAATAACCTCCAAATAAATATTTCATTCTATCCACTGATACTTCATCACACCATACTGTTTCAAAACCACTGCCACTATTTTCCCTATGCATCTGTACCTTGCATGAGCACAACTCCTTTTCTATCATGAACAGCACTCCAACTCCTTTTTTTTTTGTTGTTTATCTTCTATCTTCATACAATAGAATATAAATTAAATCTATTGTACGTTGTGAATTCCTTAAGTTATTTAGTAAGCATGTATAACCAACGTATAAGCCTTCCTACGAGAATTACTGTCAGGATTTTGTTTTTATTCAATCATGCTCACTAATTCCAACAATATTTTGGTGAACAAAATCAATGAATGCAATTTCCATCCCCTTATTTCTGATATTTCTAGCATTCATGTACAAACATAACAATGCATTTTGGGTCTATAACAATTTTCAATGATACCACTTCTCAAATTTAACTCTTTCAGGCTTTCCCTAGCTTGGTTCTTATTAGATATCACAGATTATTATAAACATTTATCATAAGAGTATAAGAATAGCACTAAAAAGATAAATTTTTTATCAATTAAATCCCTTTTAATTACACTGTGCATGGAATTTTTCAAATGACTGATCATGGGATGGTCTCACTATCTAACAAAATGATCATAAGACAAAGATTTAAACTTGTATATTGTTCTGTACTCACCAGACACTCAAGTAATATATTATACTTACCATATACTTAATTAGGGGAATGAACCATTGGTTCATTCCCCTAATTTTTCCCGGACCCCCTCATATCTGTGGTCTCTAGTCTTTCATCAAGGGCTTTATTTCTAACCCAGCTCTCAGATCCATAACTTTGGTTTGAACACCATCTTCTATACTGTGGTTTGGTGTTTTGGCTAATTTCTCTTTTATTCCATATAAATTTATTCAGCTGGCTAACCACTATACCAGCTCTGCTTATTCTGTTGTCTATTTCCAGATTTAACCTGCCATCGTCACTACAAACTGTGCCTAAATAGCAGAAATATTTCATCTATTCTATAGGTTCTCCATTCAGAATGCAGCTGAAGTTTTCTATGTCCTGCCTATTTTCATCGTTTTGATTTTGTTATTGCTGATTTTCATGCCAATTTTGTTGACAGTTATTATTCAATTTAATTGAGAATCCTGGAGACTTGCAGTAGAAGTGTTTAGGAGTACATCATCTGCATAAAGCAAAGAGTTATGTTTGACATCTCTAGTTCTAATATCAGTCATTATGCCACTTTCTTTCATAATGTGATTCATGCAGATGATGAATAAGAGTGGAGATAATGTACATAATTGTCTTACCCCCCTATTTTACATCAAACCATTTTCCTATATTTCCTTCAATTCAACTGAATGACCTATATTTCCTTCAACTGCTGAATGACAACTTAAATATAGAATATGTATCCCTCTGTATAATTTTGCATTCACCCCATATAATTGCAGTGTTTTGAAAAGCTTTTCTCTGGGTACCTTGTCATATGCCTTTTCAAGATCTACAAAACTTAAGTACAAATCCTCGTCTTATTACCACGATATAGTTATTTGTCTTAAAGTAAAAATCTGATCTTGACAACTTCAATTTGGCATGAACCCAGCTTGTTCTTCTCCAAGTTTCTCTTCCACAATCTTTCTCAAACACTTTTCAAGTATACTTGCATAAATCTTACCTGGATCACTCAGTAGAGAAATTCCTCTGTAATTCTCACATTCAGCTTTATTCCCTTTTTTATAGATGAGTACTATGAAAGCTCATAGTATTCGTCTACTTTACTCGTCTACCAACTTTTAGGGCCTACTTAGAAGATCAAATTGGGAATTTGATCTTCTAAGTAGGCCCTCTGATATTATGCAGTGTAGCCACTGCAAAACTTTTATACCCCCATCATCTACTCTAGCTGCCTTTCCACATTTCAAGTTTTTAACAGCTTTTTCTATATCATTACTAGAAAATTTTCAAGAGAAATGCAAAGAGGAGTACCTCTTGAAAATTTTCTAGTACAGTTCTATCACTGTTTGGTTCATTAAGCAGCCTTTCAAAGTAATTACTCCAGTCATCTAGGATATCCTTATCTTCAGTTTTCATGTAATCTTTATCATCTTCGATTCCTTTTACAGTACTCTTTCCTTCATTTCTAAGCTTCTTTAATAACTATTTTTATCTAATCTAAGCTTCTTTCTATCTAAATATCACCTATCTGATATTTATTTTCCATCTCTTACCAAAGTCTTCTCATGACTTTTGTTTAGCTACTTTTACACATACCTTAGCTGACTTACATTTATCTCTGTATTCTTTTAGGGCATTGACCAACTTATTTGCAAGGAATTTCTGGTAAGCTTTCTTCTTTTCTGGGACTGCTTCTTTAACTTGTTTCCACCATGGTGTTCTTATTTTTCTATTCTTGCAGACAACTTCACCACATACCTCCCTAGTTGAATCAATGAATGTCTTCTTCAGTGTTTGACACTGAGACTCAAAGGTCTTGGTTCTTGTTTTTGAACTGCTTCAAATTTTATTCAATAATGTTGGCATAGTTGAATCTACAATTCACCTGTAAAAGTTGCTCAACTTTAATTCATTTTAAAACTTTTTTACATACTGTTGTTTTCAATGTGATATCCATTTTTATCCTGCTTAGTACTAAGTAATGGTTACTTCCAATTTTGAATCCTCTGTACACTCTTGTATCCTGTACCAGCATTATAATATCACTATCAAAAATGATGTAGTCAATGAGGCTTTTCTTATTTCTTGTGTTTTCTCTCCATTTGAATTTGTGCACATAGTTATGTTGAAACATAGTGCTAGTAATGACTAGTTTGTGTCCTGAGCAGAAGCCAAGTAAATACTTACCATTATTATTAGTTTTTCCCTTTTCTCCAAATTTTCCTATATGCCTGGTGGGATTTTTCCATTTCCTTCTCTGCTATTCAGGTCTCCAAAATGGACCACTTTTTCCTTTTTCTTTATGTCAGTTGCTTGTTCTAATGACTCAAAAAAAATTCCTCCAGTTCTTCCTTAGAAGAACCCTCTGTTGGATCACATAAAGTTTCATTGTTCATTTCCACATTCCGAAGTTTGCTCACATAATTCTACTTGAAACTGCCTTCCAATCAAGAAGTTTATCTTCATGTTAAGTGGTGAATGATATTGCAACTCCTTCCTTTCCTCGATCATTATTGCCTGAAAATAGCATCCTATACTTATTATTTAGTAATATCTCCCTGTTTTTGTCTTCTTTATCTCAGTAATGCCATTTATATCCATGTGGTACTTTTCGAATTCTTCTGCAAGTTTGATTTTTTTTTCCATTAACACTCCTTATATTGATGGTTCCTATCTTCAGTTCTTCTTCTTCTAGATGATGAGTTGGAGCTTGTTCTAATAGCTGACTTTTCACTCTTGTTTCCTGATGAAAACAATGGAGGCCTTGTTTAACTGGCCGATGCCCCAGCCGGCATGAAATTTCATCATTTTATATAATCATATGAATTTGTGGTTTAAGTCAATAAAAAGTATAATTTGGTTGGCTAAGTCCCAAATTGCCAGCCCATCCTCATTCGTTCAGTATCCAGTAGATACCTACTAATGGGGCACACCACATAATGGTGAGGATTGAACATTAGGTCAGAAGCCCCAATCAGTTCTCCACATCCTGAAAGATGATGTAGAGGTCTCCTTCCAGTTATTTGGCTTTGCCCCTTAAGCGACCCCTATTACTCTCTTCCAATTCTGCATTAAATGGATGCAAATTCTTCAGTAATTTACATGTCTCATACATACCATCTATCTTCATTTACTATCAGGTTTTTTAGATGGCATTCCAAGGACATGGCTAACTTAGCCACTCTTCTAATGGACACTGTCCAAAATCTCTTCAACTCCATGAAAACTAGTAATGTTTTTTAGCATTATTTATGGCTACTTTTAAATAAATTAATATAGTCAACACTCACTATAGCAAACACTACTACAGCGAACTCACTGTTTATAAACTACCAAAAAGTCTCAGTCAAAGATACATAGTATCAATGCTGTTGCCCAGAAAATTCACTAAAAGCAAACTTTCTGTTGATGTTTTTCTGTCTTTCTGTTTTTCTTTCTGTTGTTTTCTACAGAAAGTTTGTTTTCTGTAGTTTTATGGAATCTGAAACATCCAAAATTGAAATAATCATATAAAACAATTTAACAATATATTTCAAACAAGCTATCTATTATATGCCAAAAACAACAACAACAAATGTTTGTAAGCTGCATATATTCCAGGATCTTGCAATATTCTGTCCTGCACTTGATTGTTGGCTACTTCTAACAGACAATTAAATGTCTTCTACATAAATTATCATTTCCATCTTTAACAGTGTTTTAACAAGAAAACAGAACTGTTAAAGATGTTCTATTTTAACTACAACAAACTAGTCCTGTGATTCCTTTGAATTTGCTATAGTGAGAGTTTACTGCAATGCTAAAAATAGCATACTGATCATGTAGAAATTGCTTAACTTAGCAGTAATGCATAATCTTCTTACCCAATAATGATGGTGCTTTGTCTGGGGTGTTCTCATCTGACAAGCTTCTAACAGACTGATTTAAACGTTCTGCATGAGAAGAAAACAAAATTCTTTTCAGATGATATCTGCTAATAATTTCATGCTATGTAAAGTGCTTTTCATATAATTTTCATTTCTATTAAAATGAAATAGTTAATGAAAAAATTAGAACAGTTGTCAGATATATAAATATCTGACAACTGTTCTAATCAGATGACATATTACTAACTTTCTGCTGTTCAAAGTTAATATGTTTTAAAGCATCAATTTTGCTTTGCTGATCAAATCATCAAGGTTTTGCGATGAGTGACCGTTCCAAAAATGATCTGTAAATAAATCAAGTGTATTACTTTTTCTTTTTTTTTTAAAAAAAACTTTATTATACCTTTTCTAAAATTAAACATGGTACATTAAATGTGTCAAAACTGGTATGATTACACGCACATAATTCTTTTTAAAAATTATTATTAAGGTAAATATACTGTTAACTCTTGTGGTATTTATGGTGAGTAGTGTGCGATTAAATACAGTACTATGATAGCATACAGTTTTTCAAGTCTTTCCAAAATTTGTATAAACAGGATAACACCCTCTTCAGGATTATTCTGAAATTCAGTTTCATTACATTTTTTGATCACTTTGTAGGAAGAATTCTTCAAACTCTCTCTCTCTCTCTCTCTCTTGACAATGCTTCCTACAAAGTGATCAAAAAAAAAGTAATGAAACTGAATCCAAATAAACCAAACCTTTGAGAATGAGTGGCAAAAAGCTTAAGAAAGTATGTGCAGTCATGCTTAGTTGGAGAAGGGAAGTAAACATAGGGGTAGAATTTTAAAAATTCTGTATTTTCTATTAAGGCAGAGAATTTGGAAGGTATGAAGCAGCAGTAGGAGCAAGGTTGTGCAGTGGAACAGGACATTTAAGGTTATTGGGGCTGAAATCTCCCTAATCGCAATCTGCTATTATAAAACCCTTGATTTTTTCCTTCACATGCTGTTTTAGGTAATTATTTCTTTGTAACTACATAAGAACTTGGATTGTTTCTGCACCTACACCATCCAGACCTTCACCAGCAAATTATAGATCAATCAGTATCTCAGGCATGGTGGTAAAAGTACTAGAAAAATTGGTAAAACAGGGAATTTAAGAATGGATAAATATAAATATGATACTGTATGAGAGTCAACATGGCCTTGTGAAAGGTCAGTCATGCCTTATTAATTTACTAACTTCTTATAATAGAGTAAGGTGAGTTGGATAAAGGATATGGCTACACAATGATTTTGCAAAGGTATTTGACAGAATACTACATGGAATTCTGTTATACAAATTAGAACAGATGAAGATGGATATGACACTGGTTAAGTGGATAAGAAGGTGGCTGCTGGACAGATATCAAAAAGTGGTATATGGAGGGGCAGAATCGAGGCCAAAACAGGTGACTAGAGGTGTGACGCAAAGTTCAGTGGTGGGACCATTGCTGTTTATTTTGTACATAAATGAATTCGGAAATAACCTGAAAGGAACCATTCAGTCGTTTGCTGATGATGCAAAATTAGGTAAAGTAATAGTTAATCAAGGTGAATGTGGAGAGCTAGCAAGACAATTTAAATAGGCTGTCAGTAGGGGCAAAAGTTAAGGGGTGTCACTTTAATGTCGATAAATGTAAAGTTATGCATTTTGGGATAAACAGATTACAACCTATCACATTGATGGTACTATACTGTATTCCAGGAAATAGATGAAGCTAGAGAATTAGGGTGGTAAACGGAGCGTTAAAGTTTAGAGGACATATTGCTAAGGTAGCCAATAAGATTACTTGGCTATTAAAGAATACATTTACAAGTAGAGATAAGGAAGTTATTATTCCTCTTTAAAAGGCTTTGATATGTCTGCATCTGAATTACTCTGCTCAAGTCTGGTCCCCTGGGATTCTTGGGATTGAGGAAGTAGTGGAGAGGAGGAGAGGATTCAGAGGTGAGTGACTAAGATGGTGAGTGGCCTGTGGAATGTTCCATATGAGGATAGATTGAAGGTGTGTGGATTGCAGAAGTAGGTTGACAGGAGAAAAAGAGGGGATATGATAAAAACATTTAAGTTGCTTAAAGAGTTTTATAGAATTGATGCAGGGGGAATATAAATATTTCTGCACTTGGCTAGAGGTAATAGAACAAGGGGTCATCCCTGGAACTTGAAAAAAAAAGGTGTGGTTAGTAGGGATACGAGGACTAGATTTTTTGCTAGAAGTTGTGAATGAGTGGAATGGGTTGCCAGAATTGGTTGTGAGTGCTTTGTCTGTTAATGAGTTCAAGGAGAGGTATGATAAATTATGTGGATAGATTGGGTCTCCTGCAATGATTCTTTGGACTCCATGGAGGTACACATATAATAATAATAATAATTTAAGTGATCCTCAAGTAGGTTAGTATGACAAATACCTTCTAATACAGCATATTAAAAAACAGTACATTCTGTTATTCAATCCATCAATTATATGACTGCTAATTTGCTTTCCCACTGCATTTGGATAATTGAAGGATTACTATATTATTTTTAAAAAGGAGAGACAGAAAAGATGTTAAAAATTACAAAAAGTGTTACCAATGGAATACAAAAATATTTAATTTTTTGCCTACTTCCAGAAAAAGCAGGATTGAGAAAAAAAAATACTATAACACAATTGATCATAATTATATAATAAGACAAATAAATATCAAAACTCCTTTAGGTTCAGCATTTATTGATTTTGAAAAGGTGTTTGATTCAACCTCAACATTGGTATTTTAAAAACATTAAACAAATCATTATATTGAAAAAAAAACCTAAATCGATATACCATACACAATGCTTGACAGATTATACAAACTCTTACTTGCCACGAAAAAAAATACTAAGATCCCTCCCCCAACTTTTCTTTTCTTTTTTAATGTTATATACCAATAAGTAAACAGGAATTTTATAAAGTGATTAGTTGGGCTGTATTACTGTTTAGAGAACATTCTTGTTGTTGCATTAATTTTTTTACTAGAATGACCCTGTATATGATATACATATTCTGCTATGCTTGCTTAAAGTTAAAAACAGATTTTGTTCAGAAAGTTATTTTTTGTCAATTAAAAAATATACTACTGCAGTCTACAGCTACTCACCAGCTGGCAAAATCTACTTGCCATGGCTTGACAAATCTATTTCTCAAGCCCATGGTCATATGTATACTGTGTTAACAAAACTATTTGGACACTTAATTGTTGTCAAAAATATGCATTTTAATTACATTTCTAGCAACAGCAAATACTCTTTGGGACATACTTTCAACCAATTTTTGATATGCATAACAGGAATATTCTTCCATTCCTCATGCAAAGCTATCCCCATTACTGATGAAACCCACTGTAGTCTGAAGCAAATTTAGCATTCTAATTTGTCAAAAAGATATTCGATGGGGTTGAGGTCTGGACTCTGAGCTGGCCAACACTTTGTTGTTTTGTGGAAATCAGTGTCAGACATGCAGTGAGTATGGAATGGAGCACTGTCCAGCTGAACATCCAAGGGCCACTGCAAAATTACTTCCACAGTGTCAGAAACATGAAGTTGTCCAGGTAGCCAAACTGGATGGGACCAAGCCCCATCCAATTGAAACATCTCCATACTATTACTGAACCTCCACCAAACAGTTGAAATAATGTAGTCCGGCCAGAACCATTTCCTGGGATAATATCCAGATCCAAACACAACCAGTCAGAGTGAAACATTTGAAAGTATGTCACCCCAAGAACCCTTTTCCAATCTATGGTCCAAGAATGGTGTGAAAGACACCAGTCCAAACATCCTTTGGCATTGAGGGAGTGATATATGCGTGTGTGTGGCTTGCTTGTACCAACTCTGCTATGGTAACCTAAGGCAGGCAATTCTCTGTGAGCTCGTTGATCTCAGTCATTGAGTGTCGTGGCCTCTCACAATGTTTTCTTGCTATGTAGCACCATGAACTTTCTATCTATGAATGAGATAAGCAACAGTAGATTTCAGTATATTGAGATGGGTAGCAATGTCATGGACAGAAAGACGACTATTCGACACCCAACTACCATCCTGCATTGGAAGTTTGTCAGTTCAGCTGAAAGTGGCATCTTGATATTGAGTACAGTGTAAAGCATATAGCACATCTCATCTTTTATTACCAGACTTACACAGACACTCCCTGAAATTTTATTGTGGTAGAACCCAAAATTTGCATGGCACACAAGGTGTCCAAATACTATTGCCAATCTAGTGTACATAAAAATTCGACTGCATCTATAAAATCAGGAACAAATATGAAATTTCGAATAAAACGAAGGGTGTGTTAGACAAGGAGATACCATTTCACCTAAACTCTTATTATAGCCACAGAAGAAATATGTATAAATCTGGAATGGAAAAACAGAAGAGTGATAGTAAATGGAAGAGAGTTATGGAAATCACTTAAGATTTGCTGATGACACTGTTCTTTTAGGCAAACTCAGCAGAAGAACTGGAATAAATGATCAATGAACTGATTGCAGAAAAAGGATTAAATATAAACTAAGACGAAAAAATAATATATAATAAATACATGGCAAAAAAAGTACACATGGAAAACTAGCAGATTAACACAGTAACTTCATCAATTAGACAAAATGTTACAGGAAAGGAAGGTTGTGAATAAAAAGTTATATGAAGAATCTAACTTGGTTGGGTGGCCTTTGGAAAACACTATGAAACAATCAAAGGGACATTCCAATTTGCCTGGAAAGAAAAATATGTGATATATGTAAACACTATCCAAAGGAAAAATGGAGAGATCACTGCTTGGTATTACCATTCAAGATAGAAAGTGCTACATTTGGGTTAGGGTTCAGATCAGGGTGACATACTGTAACAGCCAATAAAAGATATAAGCAGCAATAATATTGCAAGTAAAAAAGATTATGTCTGAATGGTACTTCAGGGATGAAAAGAGCTACAGAAAGACCAAAAAGACATCTGGAGAATGAGACTAAAGAGATGGCTGGAACTCAGTGGTACAGAAGAAACCTTAAACTCTTCTGTGAGATGGAATCTGGGGAAGACCTTTATCTGGCAATGGCTAGAAAAATGAATGGTGAAAGAGAAGAATCATAATTGTAATTTCCCAGGAAATCAACAAGAACTTTTGTTTCATTTAAAGATTATTGCATTCAGTTCTGTGATCATTCTTCCCACTCTCGCACTCATTCAAGTGCCCACAGACACTAGGCTACCTTCTTATTCAACTTAACAGTCCTAAAAGAATAAACAGTCCTCATAAAAATAACATCTAAAAAAAATAACACGGGAAGATTATTCTATCCAGTATGCATTCTTTTTAGCAAACTAAATGTGAAAATATTCCATCTATTTTTTATCATGACTTCCACTCCTCTAACCCACACTTTCAGCAACCTAAAACAATCAAAACTCACTTCACCAATAACTATTCCTCACATCCCTTCCCCAGCCCTTTCTGATGCTAAATTCAAGTAACCTACTTAACTACCTACCTAATTTTACCTTTAATTAAAAAAATAATAATAAAATAAAATAAATCTTGCAGCTTGTAAAAGCTGTTTAAGAATTAAAGCTGAGCAGCTTTTACGGGTAAATTGTAGACATCACTTTTCAAACATTATTGAAGAAAATTTGAAGCAGTTTGAAAACAAGAACCAAACAACCTTTGAGTCTCAGTATCAAACACTGATGAAGACATTCATTGATCAACTAGGGTGGTGAAGTTGTCTGCAAGAATAGAAAAATAAGAACACCATGGTGGAAACAACAAGTTAAAGAAGCAGTCCTGGAAAAGAAGAAAGCATACCAAAAGTTCCTTGCAAATAAGTTGGCAGATGCCCTAAAAGAGTACAGAGATAAATGTAAGTGATAAATCTACGCTATGTAAAAGTAGCTAAACAAAAGTCATGAGAAGACTTTGGTAAGAGTATAGAAAATAAATATCAGATAGGTGACAAAATATTCTGGAGGTTATTGAAGAAGCTTAGAAATGCAGCAAAGAGTACTTTAAAAGGAATCAAAGGTGATAAAGATTACATGAAAACTGAAGATAAGGATATCCTAGATGTCTGGAGTAATTACTTTGAACGGCTGCTAAATGAATTGTTGCAATAATGAGAAGGACACTGACCTGCAGAGATAAAAGGGTCATCATTCCATTGTATAAGACTCTGATCAGACCACACTTAGACTATTGTTCTCAGATTTGGTCCCCAGGATTTGAAGGGGATAAATTAACTGTGGAAAGGGTACAAAAGGTGGATAATAAAGAGTTTCAGGACTGTACAATGTTAGTTATGAGAATCGGCTGAGGGAATGTGGACTGCAGAGTTTGGTGGATAGAAAGAGAGGTGATATGATTGAGACTTTTAAACTGTTGAGAGGTGGTTACAGGGTTGACACTGGGGAGTTCTTTCACTTGGTTGAACAGCAGGAAGGAGTGATGACAAGAGGCTATCCCTGGAAGTTATGAAAAGAAACTGTGAGCAAGAGGGTGAGGAGTGGTTTCTTTGCATGGAGGGTGGTCGAACCATGGAATGCATTGCCTGATGGAGTGGTGAGAGCGAGAATGGTCAATGAGTTCAAGGAGTGGTATGATAGACTTTGTTTCTTGGGGGGGGGGGACCTCCTCTCGATGAGTCTTAATAGACTTTGTGTTTCTTAGGAAGGACCTCCCACAATGAGTCATTTGACTCCATGGAGGCCTGGATAATAATAATAATAATAATAATAATAATAATAAAAATGAACCAAACAGTGATAGAAATGTACTAGGAAATTTTCAAGAGGAATGCAAAGAGGCGTACATATCAACACTTGAGATAGAAAATGCTGTTAAAAACTTGAAATGTGGAAAGGTAGCTGGAGTTGATGGTACTCAACCAGAAATACTTAAGTAGAAGGTATAAAGTTTTGCAGTAGCTACACTGCATAATACAGATGGTCTGGTTAGAAGGTCAAATTCCCAATGATTGGAGTAGAGATCTCATAGTACTCGTCTATAAAAAAGGGAATAAAGCTGAATGTGAGAATTACAGAGGAATTTCTCTACTGAGTGATCCAGGTAAGATGATTTATGGAAGCATACTGGAAAAGAGGTTGAGAAAGATTGTGAAAGAGAAAGTACTTTACGAGGATCTGTACTTAAGTTTTGTAGACCTGGAAAAGGCATATAACAAGGTACCCACAGAAAAACTTTTCAAAACACTACAATTATATCGGGTGAATGCAAAATTATACAGAGGAATACACAGTCTATATTTAAGTTGTCATTCAGCAGTTAGAATTGAAGGAAGAATACAGGAAGATGGTTTGATATAAAATACGGGGTAAGACAAGGATGCACATTATCTGCACTCTTATTCATCATCTGCATGAATCACATTATGAAAGAAAGTGGCATAATGACTGATATTAGAACTAGAGATGTCAAACATAACTCTTTGCTTTATGCAGATGATGTACTCCTAAACACTTCTACTGCAAGTCTCCAGGATTCTCAATTAAATTGAATAATAACTGTCAACAAAATTGGCATGAAAATCAGCAATAACAAAATCAAAACGATGAAAATAGGCAGGACATAGAAAACTTCAGCTGCATTCTGAATGGAGAACCTATAGAATAGATGAAATATTTCTGCTATTTAGGCACAGTTTGTAGTGACGATGGCAGGTTAAATCTGGAAATAGACAACAGAATAAGCAGAACTGGTATGGTGGTTAGCCAGCTGAATAAATTTATATGGAATAAAAGAGAAATTAGCCAAAACACCAAACCACAGTATAGAAGATGGTGTTCAAACCAAAGTTATGGATCTGAGAGCTGGGTTAGAAATAAAGCCCTTGATGAAAGACTAGAGACCACAGATATGAGGGGTCTGGGAAAAATTAGGGGAATGAACCAATGGCATCAATGACAGAATCATATTAAAAATGAAGATATTAAAAGGAACTTGACATTACAGGTAACCCTCGTATAACGCGGTACTTATACAACGTGGTTTCGATATAACACGGTCTACAAACTGTAGTAACCCTTTATCTTTTCATATATTTTTCATCGCGCAACTTTATCTAAAAAAATCAAATTTTATTTTCATTCAATTTGCGTTTGCCCGTATTGTGCATGTAGTTATAAGTAGCGAATTTATATTAGGGGAAATACCCTTTAGCATGCATGTACATCAAATGGTTATCATATAAAATGTTTATTGTTGAAATTTGTTTTGGTTTTCTGCAGGAAAGCACATTAAAAATTAAAATTTAAGTGTGGTAATTTCAAACCGAGCACTTTATTTTCTGGTCAGTTACATACAATATGTAATGTTTTTTTATGTAACAAATTTATTTTTATAGCAATGGCCACTTAGAGAGCTTTTGCAATATGGTTGAAAACAAAATTAGTGAATTAATTGATGGGGAAATAGATTTAAATGAGGAGGAACTGGTACAATTAATAGATGATGTTGAACGAAATGGCGGGGAAAGTTTTGCCAAAGATTCTGATTGTGATGAATCCGTTAAAGAATTCAGTTTAAAGAAATTAGCAGAAAGATTGGACTTGGCAAGAAAGTTAGGAAGTTATTTTATGGGTAATGATCCCTCAATGGAGCACTCAACAAAATTCATGAGACAATTGGGTAATTGTTTAGTTCCATATTATGAACTTAATAAACAATTGCAGCATAGTGGTAAGCAAGGTCTTATTACTGACTTGCTGATAACTAAACCAGCCGAAGTATGCAATAAGAATTATACAAATGATGTCCAAGAGATTTCAAGTGATGACGACGTATGGCCACTCGTATATAAAGAATCTATGAAATGTTCGTTTTGAAGACTGATGACAATTAAAATATGCACTTTATTTTATTTTGCCTAAAACATTTATGCATTATGTGCAATGAAGTCTACATACAATTTGTAATTTTTATAAGTTTACACTATGTATTTGTTTCATAATTTATATGTTGTCTTAACTTACATGAATTACCTGAATGAAATAAAAAAATATTTTTGTTTATATAATTAAAAAAAAAACGATTTCAAAACATATCCCTAATTTTTCTATGTAATCTAAGTCTCGCATAATGCGATATGCTGACATATTCAAGAATATGTCAGCATAGCTAATGTAAGGTGGTACAGTCAGGTAAATAGAATGGGTGAGGAAAGGGTAGCAAAACAGGTTTGATGCCATGATGGCAGGAAAAAGACCCAGAGGAAAACCAAGGACTAGGTGGATTGATTCAGTCAGAAGTGCCTTAGTAGCACAAAATGATAGATGTGACGATATTGGAGTTCTCACAAGTAATAGACTGATGTGGAGGAAAATTGTTGATAGAAGATTAATAATAATGTAAACTTAATCATGTAGTGCTGTCATAGCAACCTTAATACCCATGTGGGTACATATCAGGAAATTGATAAACTAAATCCTGAAATTCTGGTCATGCAACTGTAATATAGCAAAAAAATAAATAAAATAAACTGGGTTTATTTTATTTTTTTTCTAATGAAGAATAAACATGGTTTAGCATATGTAGGCTAAAGTGTAATTTTAAAAAATTGAAACTTTGATTAAAGTGGATTATTTACAAAAAAAAGAAAGGTTCAGATAAGTACTTTAAAATACAACATTGCTTGCAACCAATTCTGAAAATAAGAAAGTTGTCTGCATTATTTTCTAAGGTCAATTACATTATAAGAGAACTAATATATGAACTGCTGAAACTATAAACAATGGACTTAAGATATTAGCTTAAAAGAAGATGAATAAATGTTGGAATTTTTTTGCCACATTATATGTATATCACGTTACCATATTTATTATAGTCTAACCACATGGTTAGACTATAATAAATTTAGTTTAATCCTTTATCCAAGTGTAAGCAAACAAAGTTTGCCTGAAGTATCTTCAGGACTGAGGCAACTCGTGGTAAAGGTGGAGACCAAGCTCTCATCAGTCCGTGTCTTAGTATCTTCCATAATGCAAAGCACATCTCCTTGCAGACGTATAATGAAATGCATTAAGGGAATATTTATTATAGTCTAACCAAGTGGAAAAAAAACTTCCAGCATCTTTCTATAAATCCAGAATAATTTAATAATAAGGTGGTACACTTTTGGCAACTCGTATAGGTAAAGATGATTTCTCCATTGCTTCCGCCTTGGTATCACCACCTCTGGGTCTGGCTCCCACTGATGAGACCTCAATAAAGGTCGAAACCGGTCTGAGTAGTGGCCCTTCCTTTAATGCATAGCATTATACATGTCCGCAAGGAGATGTGATTTGCATTATGGGAGATACTAAGACAAGGAGTGATGAAAGCTTGGTCCACCTTTACCACGAGTTGCCTCAGTACTGAAGATACTTCAGGTGCAAACTTTGTTGCACCTGAAGCTTACACTTGTTGCTTACACTTGGATAAAGGATTAAACTAAATTTATTAAAGCTGAATAAATTTTCTGATAAACACTGCAAATCAAAAAAAAAAAATTTAAAGAAGAAAAAGATAATTATTTGTGACTATATAAAATTTAGCAACCTCTGTAGCTCAGGTGTTTTCGATGGACCTCTTTGTATGGAAAACCTGAGTTTGAATCCAGTCTATGACAAAGTACCATTATCATTGCTTTTCAATCAAAGGTGAGTTAGTCAGACTCACGTTGAGTTGGGGGGGGGGAGGTGCTTAAGGGTCAAAGCTGTATAACTGAGAGGAAACCTCCACATAGCCTTTAAAGAATGCGGAGAACCGAGCAGGGCTTCTGACCTAATGTCCAATCCTCACCCTCTCGTGGTGCACCGTGTTGGGTATCTACCTGGATACTGAATGAACGAGGATGGGCTGGCAATTTGGGATTTAGTGGACCAAATTGTATTCTTATTGGCTAAACCAAAATAAAAAATGATGGTACAACAAAAAAAAATTTCATGCCGGCTGGGGCGTCTCCCGGTTAAACAAGGCCCCAGTTGTTTTCGCCAGGGAACCAGGGCGAACAGCGAAAAGTCAGCTACTGGAACAAATCTGAAAACACACCCGCAACTCAACATCACCAGAGTTAAAGATTGGTACTATCAACATAAGAAGCCTGAATGGCAAAGAAATGGAGCTAGCTGAGGAATTAGATAAGTATCAGATCGACATAATAGGGGTGACTGAAACAAAAAAGACAAAAACTGGTGAGATCTTTCTGAGCAATAAATACAAAATGTTATATTCAGGCAATGACAATCAAGGAAAAGAAGGAGTAGCCATAGTATTCAACACAAAATACGAGGCTAATCTTCTTGAATAGCAGGCAGTCTCAGGTAGAGTGATGTGGACAAATATGAGAATGGGGAACTGGACAATGAGAGAACTTATTTGTGCCTATGGTCCCACAGAAGGTTCTACTAAGATAGAAGTGTAGGAATTTTTTGATGCTTTAGAAAAAGCAACTGACACAATGAAAAAAGAAAAGTTGGTCCTTGTTGGGGATCTGAATAGCAGAGTAGGAAATGATTGTCAGACATACAAAAATATTTTGGGAAAATTTGGAGAAAAGAGCAAAGCTAATAATAATGGCAAATACCTGTTGGATTTCTGCTCAGGACATGGACTGGTTATTACTAACACCATGTTCCAACATAAAAATGTGCACAAATTCACATGGGGAGAAGAGGCAAGGAATAAGAAAAGTTTCATTGACTATGTTATTGTTTTCTCCCTGGTGAAGGACACCAGAGTGTACAGAGGATTTGAAATTGGAAGCAATCACTATTTACTCTTGAGCAGGATAAAATTGAATTTCATATTGAAAAGAATAACATGTAAGAAAGTTTTAAAGCAAATAAAAGTTGAGCAGCTATCAGATGTGAACTGTAGACTAACATATACAAAGATCATTGAAGAAAAAAATGAAAGAGTTTGAGAACAGGAACCAAACCTTAGAGATTCAGTGGCAAGCCTTGAAGAAAACCCTGATTGATTCAGTCAGACAGGCATGTGGTGAAGTTGTCTGCAAGGATAGAAAAATCAGGACTCCATGGTAGACACAGGAAGTTAAAGAGGCAGTGAAGGAAAAGAAGAAATCATATCAAAAGTTCCTGGCAAATAAGTCAGCTTTTGCTCTTAGAGAATACAGAGACAAATGTAAGAAAGCAAAACGCTGTGTAAAACTAGCTAAACAAAAGTCATGGGAGGACTTTGGCAAGAACATAGAAAATAAATATCAAGAAGGTGGTAAGATATTCTGGAGGTTATTAAAGAAGCTTAGAAATGGAGGAAAGAGTGCTGTAAAAGGAGTTAGAGATGATAAAGGTTACATGAAAACAGAAGAAAAAGATTAAGGAGATATTAAATCCCACATTGTTTTAAAACCGAATAAGAAACTCAAAGATCAAAACCAAAGAGTTTCATGTCGAATATAGTATAACTATAAACATATCGGCGACTACTAGCATAAGCTAAAGCATGTAGTTCAAGTACTTGGTACAAACTAGGGCAACTCGATGCAAAGGTGGAGAAAGTTCTGATCACTATTCTTAGTATTTTCCATAATGTAAAACCCATCTCCTAGGAGATGTATGATATTATACATTATGGTGGGAAGTCACTACACAGACCGGTTTCGATCTTTATTGAGATCTCATCAGTGAGTAGCTAGACCAAAGTATAATATAATACTAAGGGTATAACGAAAAGAACTTATATACTCTGCTATACAAGTTGTCAAAAAGGTGCACCCATAAACATTTGCAACGAGTTGCCTAGTTTGTACTACGTGCTTTAGCTTACACTAGTAGTCGCCGATACGTTTATAGTTATACTATATTCGGCATGAAACTCTTTGATTCCAATCTTTGAGTTTCTTACTCGGTTTTAAAATAATGTGGGATTTAATATCCCCTTAATTAAAATAATGTTTTACATCGCCAAAATGAAGCCTATTGGCTCTTTATTTTTAAATAATTTATGGGTGCACCTTTTTGACAACTTTGGTCAAAAAGTTATACTTAGTTATGTTATACTTTGGTCTAGCTACTCACTGATGAGATCTCAATAAAGACTGAAACAGGTCTGGGTAGTGACCTCCCACCATACTCCTAGGAGATGGGTTTTACATTATGGAAAATACTAAGAATAGTGATCAGAAATTTCTCCACCTTTGCAACGAGTTGCCCTAGTTTGTACTATGTACTTGAACTACGTGCTTTAGTTTACGCTAGTAGTTGTCGATACGTTTATAGTTATACTATATTCAGCATGAAACTCTTTGATTCCGATCTCTGAGCTTCTTATTCGGTTTTAAAACAATGTGGGATTTAATATCCCCTTAATTAAAATAATGTTTTACATTGCCGAAATGAAGCCTATTGGCTCTTTATTTTTAAATAAAAGAAGAAAAAGATATCCTTGAAGTATGGAGTAATTACTTTGAAAAATTGCTGAATGAAACAAGCAGTGATAGCACAGTAGTAAAAACACTCAACAGGCATACAGTCAGGAATACATATCCATACTTGAAGTAGAAAAAGTCATCAAAGGCTTGAAACGTGGAAAGGCAGCTGGAGTAGATGATATTCGACCAGAAATGCTGAAGTATGGTGGTATAAAAGTCTTACAGTGGCTGCACTGCATAGTTCAGAGAGCCTGGACAAATGGACGAATTCCCGATGAATGGAGTAGAGCTGTAATAGTGCCCATATATAAAAAGGGAAATAAAACTGAATGTGAGAATTACAGAAGTATTTCCCTACTGAGTGTCCCTGGAAAGATCTATGCAAGTATACTTGAGAAACGGTTGAGAAGAATTGTGGAAGAAAAGCTCGGTGAAGAACAAACTGGATTCAGGCCAAATAGAGGCTGTCAGGATCAGATCTTCACTTTACGACAAATAGTTGAGAAAGCATGGGAATATAACAAAGGTCTGTATTTAAGTTTTGTCGATCTGGAAAAGGCGTATGACAAGGTGCCAAGAGAGAAGCTATTCAATACGCTACTATTGACTAAGTATTGCTTGATATAATGGGTCATTATATCAAGCAATACTTAGTTTGTATTTGAGTTGTAAGTCGGCAGTTAGAATTGAAGGATGTACGGGAAGATGGTTTAATGTTAAATCTGGTGTGAGATAAGGATGTACATTATCCCCTCTGTCAATCATTATCTATATGGATTACATTATGAAGGAAAGTGGTATTATACATGATATCAGAATTGGAGATGTTAATGTCAGTTCTTTGCTTTATGCAGACGATGTTATACTTCTAAATAAATCCGTTACAAGTTTGCAAGATTCCCTGACTAAATTGAATAACTGTTGTAATAGATATGGTATAAAGGTCAACAATAAAAAGACAAAGACAATGAAAATAGGTAGAATTGTTCAAAATGTCAACTGTGTTATGAACGGGGAACCTGTGGAACAAGGAAAACATTTCAGCTACTTAAACACAATTTTTAGTGAAGATGGTAAATTAAATATGGAAATAGACAACAGAATCAATAAAGCTGGTATGGTAGGAAGTCAATTGAATAAATTCATATATAATAAGATAGAAATTAGTCGGAACACTAAATTAGCTGTATACAAGACAGTGTTCAAACCAGCTTTAACTTATGGATCTGAGAGCTGGGTCAGAAGTAAAACACTTGACCAAAGACTGGAGACCACAGATATGAGAGTCCTCAGAAAGATTAGAGGCGTAAACAGATGGCATCAATGGCAATATCATAATAAAAATGAGGATATTAGGAGAGAACTTGATATTGTCAGCATCCAGGAATGCGTTAGCAGAGCTAATCTCAGGTGGTATGGTCACTTAAACAGAATGGGCGAGGAAAGATTAACAAAACAAGTGTTCTCTGCCAAGTTAGCAGGAAAACGACCCAGAGGAAGACCAAGATATAGGTGGATTGATACGGTACAATGTGCCTTAGATGATAGAAATATAAGATCTGATAATGATAATATTGGAGTCTTGACAAGTAATAGACTGATTTGGAGGAAAATTATAGATAGGAAATTAGTAATTATGTAAATTTTTCATGTAGTACTATCATATCCTGTACACCCCTTGAGGATACATGTCAGGAATTTGATGATGATGATGACATTGAGTTGGAAGGTCCTGGGAACTTGTATTTTTCATTCTCAAAATAGGCAAACTGGCCATGTGAACACATATCTACAAACACAGAATATTACAGTAAGGAAGGCAATGGGAACGACCTTGTTCTACAATAATTTTCTCTAGTAATTCAGCAATGCAACCCAATATCAACTGAGTTGAGAGACATACATAAAGTCTTTGCATTCATACACGTGTGATTAATGCATTGGAGAAGTTGGTGAGAGCTAATATAGAAGGGGGATTGATAACAGCACTATTTCCTGTGATTGTCGGCATGGGTTTGTTAAAGGGTGGTCAATTTTATCAACCTGATTATGTAATATAATAAGGTGATGATGTATTTGACAAAGGAGATGCAAGTATAGTGTTTTTTTTTTATGTTGGGCCCATACACGAGAGGTTGACTGATCAACCTATAGTACCTTAGTACTGTATATGGATAACTCAGATTTTGCAAAGGCTTTAGATAGATTATCACACAACAAGTTGGTAACTACACTAGTGCAGACAGGATTGGATGCTGGATTAGCAAGTTAGATGCATGACTCGTTGTCAGATAAACATTAGTAAGCTGTGTATAGGAGGTGGGGTTCTGAAAGAGTCAGGTCACTAGGGGCATGCTGCAGTAGTCTGTTTTGAGACCATTCTTGTTTAACTTGTACAGGGTGTTCGGGATAAATTTGACAGTTTCGTAAGGAAAAAGAAAATCTTCTTTGTATCTATTAAATTTAATGAATTGACAAAAAAACATTACAGGCAGAGTTAATTACAATACTATCAACAAGATTTACTCAAAATAACCACCATTAGCATCGATCACAGCTTCAATTCTGCTTCGGAACCTCGAACAAGCTGATGCTACAGTCTCCCTGGGAAGGGCCGCAAAAACTGTTTTAATTTTATCCATTAACTGGGCTTTTGTATTACTGGAAGTGCGATTGGTGTCTTTTTCAACTGCGCCCCATACAAAATAATCCATGGGGTTAAGGTCTGGGGAGTTTGGAGGCCAAACATTTGGACTGGTGAAGTCGTAGAAAATTTCAGACAACCATTTTTGACTTTTCCCAGAGGTGTGGCAAGGGGCCGAATCCTGCTGCCATACATACGGCCTACCATTGGCTACCCTTGTTATCCAGGGCTTGACTACAGTTAGCAACTCCACGAACAAAGCCCGAATTCCAATGCCAGGGTTCTTCAACACCTGTTCCTGCAGATTTGCGAGGAATTCTGCTGTACGAACGCAATCAGATCGTCTGCTAGGGATCTTTCTTCTTGCTACATCCTCGTAGTCACCATTGCAAGTCTCTAGTTCATGCCTGATTGTTTTTACTGTATTCAGGGAGCATTGGGCAGCAGTCGTAATATCCTTATTTTGATGGCGGGCACGAATCATCATGATACAAGTTATTCTCTTCCATGATTCAGGTGGGTTCCAGCTATCCATCCTTTCTGACATCTTGTATATGAATGAAGAAGGGTCCAAACTTTTAAATGAAGAGAAGTGTGTGTTAATACATGTAACTTACGGAAAAATATAATTAATTATAAATATGTCAAATTTATCCCGAACACCCTGTATATTGATGACATTTGGATAGATTTAACTGGAGATATATAACTGTTTACAGATGATGTATAAAGTCTTGATTAAAAGTGGGGAGAATGATGAGGATTCAAGCAGATGTAGCCTTACAGGAGTTGGATGGTTGTATGAGTGCAAAAGTGAGTGGAACTATCCATCGAATGTTGCAAAGGTTCTGAAATTTGGTAGTCAACAGGATTCAAAGTATACATTTGATAGGGGGACTGAAGGAGATTGAAAAGACAAGAGACCTACGAGTAGTGATGGACAAGCACCTGAAGTTCAGGGGTCACATTGCAGAAGTTTATGGCAATGATGCAGACGTCCTTAATGTGCAGAAATAAATAGGTTATGGTTTCATTGTATAAGGTCTTGATCATGCCTCATGTAGATTACTGTGTAGATTTGGTCTCCTGGTTTTTATGGTGATGAGGATATAATTGAGTCAAGAGAAGACTGAATAAGGTTATAACTGGTCTTTGGAATGTGGGATATGAAGACAGATTGAGGGAATGCAATTTGCAAGAGTAAATTGCAATCATATCCCCCTCTCCTCCTACTCACATGAGTAGGAGGAGAAGGGGTATATGATTGAGATGTTTAAGATGATAAGGGGTTGTGACCAAGTTAATGTGAGTGAAATTTTTCACATAATGGGAGGGGGGGGGGTAGAACAAGGGCCAACCCTGAAATAGTATGAAGAGAATATGAGCAAAGGCATAAGGAGTAGTTTCTTTTCATGGAGAGGAGTGTTTGTGAGTGGAATGCATAGCTTGATAGTATGTTGAATTTTGTGACATCTTACTGGTCAAGTGACTTGTTTTCTAAGGATTAAGTTCTACTTTTTTGACATCACTGAGTAAAGATAGAAGGTTTAAAATATGTTTTAACTGTGTTCAATGTTTCTGATTCAGGAAAGTGCAAGTAACTGTAGACTACACGTAGCTACTGTTACAACATACACTTATGTTGTACATTGTACCATATTTAAGTTGGTAAGGGGTTGTTAATATGGAAGAAATTTTTCATAGAATAGGAGAGAAGGATAGAATGAGGGGGCCATCATTAGAAATAGTATGAGGAGAATCTGGGTTAGGGTGTAAGGAGCAGGTTCTTTGCATAGAAAGAAGTGGTTGGTGAGTGGAATACATTGCCTGACAATATGGTAAATTCAGACACATTGAATGAGTTCAAAGCACAGTTTGATAAATTTTGTAGGTAACAGTGTGTACCTCACGTAATGAGTCTTTTGACTCCAAGTCGAGTCAAAAGACTGTTGAGGTCTGGTGTTAATAAAATTATAAAATTTATACAGTAGAACAAGAAGAATATGCCATATCTGGTGATGGTACGTTCATATGCTGTATTACTAGTCAGCAAGAAGTGATGTGTATCTGTTGAGTTCAAATCTCATCATGTCATCAGGAACATGCCACCTCCCCTCCACACACAAAATTGAAGGCATTTTAGTGTCTAAGGAGGTGGCAAGATTTTTTTCTTCCATAAACTCTTGTCTTTCCATCTGGAAAACAGGCAATCTGGTAGAAAAAAGATTTACACTTCCTCTCCAGTCAGAAGGAAGACAACGTTCTTTCAATTTAAATCTTTATCAGAGTTGGACATTGAAACTGTGGTAATCGTAATTTTGTTGACTTTACACCCTCTGTCCAAAAACAAAACACAGGCCAATTATAATTATTCAAATAATTTATTTCAATCAATATAATCTCCCTCAGCTTCGATACAGCATTTGGCATGGTCAATTAATTCGTTAAATTAGTTTTTTATATCGGTTTTTGGGAAACTGTTGTGGGGCGTGGTTACTGCCGGTTGAACGTTTTCAATGGTGTCGTATTGCTTTCCTTTCATCAGCAAATGAAGTCGGGGGAAGAGAAAGAAGTCACAGGGTGCTAAATCAGGTGAATACGGTGAGTGATCCAACACACGAACTTGTTTTTTGCTCAAAAATTGTCTCACAATGTTCGAATGATAGATGGTGCAAAAGTGACCAGCTGCCTGCATCACGATATTCATGCCATACGCAATGAATTCTCACTATCAATCGCTTCAAAACTTAGAGAAAAAACTTACCACTGACCATTCATTCCACCAGGTGGAACGAATTCTTTGTGGATAATGCCCTTGGAATCATAGAAACAAATCAGCATTGTCTTTACTTCTGACTTCTCCAAGCAACATTTTTCCCCCCCTTCGGATGCCTCTCTTCTGGTGGTCTCAACTCAGCACTCTGGCACTTTGTTTTGGGCTCATACTCAAAACACCATGTTTCATCACCAGTAACGATCATTTCAAGGATGAGTCCTTAAGAGTGGTTTTAATGAGGTCCTTGCAATGCTCAATTCGATACATTTTTTGGTCATCGGTCAACTTGTGGGGAACAAATCGCGAATTCAATTTACGAAGGCCGAAATTCTCGGTCAAAATGTTGTGCACAGTTGATTTTGGAATCCCCAATTCATCTTCAATCAATCTCATGGACGACTGCGGGTTTTCTTTGATGAAATCATACACTTTTTGGATGTTAACTTTGCTCAGTCCAGTTTTTAAACGGCCCAGCTTATCATCGTCCTCAAGCATCTCGAGACCACATTGAAATTGCTTAAACCACTCTTAAACTTGTGTATGGGATAAGCCTTCATCACTGTATGCTTTTTGAAGTATTTGATGCATTTTAGTAAAACTTTTTACCAAGTTTAACACAAAAGTCAATTGCAGCTCTCTGTTTAAAACTAATTTTTCGACCGTTCGTCAAAACACACTCACTCTTGGCACTATAACTTGGCTCCTAATGAAACAAATGTCATAAACAGTTGATACAACAGGTGGCACCACTAGTTTCTTCTATTTTTGAAAAGTTTGGTTTATTTTTGGACAGAGGGTGTATAATGGCTATGATAATAATAAACCTCTCCCTGTGAACTTTGAAATTATAGTGTTTATTGTTTTGGTGAAGTTATAACACCAAGAGAATAGTCCATTATGTGCCTCTGTACCACAAACAGTTTTACATCTTCTAAGGAGCTTATCTGGAAATGGAGTCCCCTTCAACTGCTATCAGTGAGCCACTGTGGCTCAGTTAGTATTGGTGATGCTGTTTTCAGCTGAAAGTGAGTTAGCTGGTCTCAAGTGGAGGTGGTAGGGCTTTCATTCCATTAACTTAGGTTTTTCATCCAACAAAACAGACTGGAGTGGACTGGCCAGAGAAAATGCATGCTTTATAAGACATGACTATTTAGTTGGATTAAACTCATCATGGGATTAATTAGGTTTATATTTATATGAAGACAAAGTACTCAGTTGACAGCTCATGAGTCTAACAAGTTAATAGAAATTGATATATTATGCAGGAAAAGAGAGAGAGACAGGAATGTCTTTCTGATGAAAATCCAATCCTACATATTGTTTTCACATAATTGATTAAAATAATAACTGAATCTTGGGTGAAAACTAGTATTATTCTTTTGATCAGGGCCTCACATAATGATCATATAATAATACAGAATGCTTTGATCTTTTGATGTCTTCAACATCAATTACAGAGAACTTTCAGACAGTCATTCTCTTTTATACGTCCTAAGTATTTATTCTGTAGTCAGTGCATTTCCTTCATTCACTTCAAGGAAAACTCTTCTAATACAACAGGAGCTGTAAAGAAATGAAGTGGAGTTTTTATACTTTTGTTAATAATAGTGCAATAAATGCATACTCAAAGTAAAAATGCTGTATATGGAAATAACAATAAAAAAAACCTATTTGCCTTCTCAATAGTAGGTATAATTGGTATTCACATACCAGTTACTGAGAATGCTTTTTTTTCCTTAATGAAGAAGAGATGAGATTTTCTATACCTGTAGAAACAGATGAAAGTGGAAATGTTGAAATCTATATATTTTGATATACAAGAAAAATGCACACATTTTTAAAAGGAGAATTCGAGCTCCACACTTCCCTCTATTAAACATGCTACCAACAGAGCAAACAGATGCTGTGTGAGTGTGGAGTCAGGGAAAAAGGCGGAAAATATTTAAGCAGATCAGCTTGGTAAATGCAAAGCACATGATTGGGAGATTTTAACTATGGCAGTATAAATTGGGCAGAGGAAGCAGCATACAATATTCAGCAAATGGAATTTCTGAAATTAATGAAGGACAAATGTCTCAAGCAACATGAGGTAGAGCGAACATGAGGCTCAAGAGTTTTAGATTTGGTCCCTGTATTAGTGGAACTGTTTATAATTGAGATGTCAAGATTGACATCTTGCCACCCATTGGTGAGAGTGACCATGCAATCTTGACTTGAAGGCTGAATAGACATGCAGAAGTTTCAAAGTGAAACAAATTTATATGGAATTATAAGGCAAGTGCCTATAATAATCTTAGAAATCAGCTTAGGGTAGTTCCATGGATAGAAGAATTAAAGAGAGAGAGAGAGAGAGAGAGATGTCAGCAGTGCATGGGAGTTTGTGAGGATATATCTACCAACAGCAAGCACATAACATTCCTCAAGTGAAAAAGATAAAATGATTTGGTGTCAAGTGTGGATGCATAATGAAATCAAACAGGAACTGTAGATGAAAAAGAAGTTATGGACTTTTGTATATATATAGAGAGAGAGGTGGGAAGAAGTTGCATAAGGAATATAAGATTCAGGCCAGGAAAGTGACTAGCATAGTAAGGAAGACAAAAATGAAATATGAGGAGAGATTAGCTCTACAGTCCAAGGAAATTTTCCAGGAAATTCTTTTGTTATATGTCCAGTAGGAGGAAAAATGACTTTGGATGAATAACCTTATTAGATAGAAAAAGGGTTGAAGTGACCAGTGCAGACAATACAATGGAGCTGGTTAATGATCATTTACCTGGGCATTTCATCCTGGAGGAATGGGAAGGAGTGAAGGCTTACAAGTGCATGAAGAGAATGTGTTTCAAATACTAAGTAATACTCTGGAGGTAATTAAGGGCTGAATGGGATTTCAGCCCTTAATCACCTCCTTGGAGTATGTGCCAAGGAACTCACAGCTGGATTGATCTGGCAGTTCAAAGAAAGCCTAGCTACTGAGAAAATGCCCAACAAGTGGAAGGAGGATAAGACAGTGCTATTGTGCAAGGGTAGTGGTAGAATGCAGGCATCAAATTATAGACCAGTTTAAATATGCCAGGAAATTATATTCTTGGTTTAATCTTTGATCCAAGTGTAAGCAAACAAAGTTTGCATGTGAAGTAACTTAACGACTGGGCAACTTGTATATAAAGGCTAATGACTTCATATCACTTGCCTTAATATCCCATAATGCAAAGCACATATCCTTACAGACATGTATAATGTTATGCATTATGGGAAGGGCTACCCAGACTAATCTCTACCTTTATTGAGGTCTCATCAGTGGGAGCCAGACCCACAAGTGACACCAAGGTTGAAGTAATGCAGAAGTCATATTTCTATATGTCTGTAAGGATATGTATGGGATACTATGTATGTATGGAATTTGCATTATGGGATACTAAAGCAAGTGATGTGAAGTCATTAGCCTCTACATACAAGTTGCCCAGTCGTGAAGTTACTTCACATGCAAACTTTGTTTGCTTACACTTGGATCAAAGATTAAACCAAGAATATAATTTCTTAGCATCTTTAATTTATAGTATAACCAAGTGGAAAAATTTTCAACATCTATCTCTAATCCAGAGTATTGGGAATAAGGTGCAACACCTTTTGGCTACTTGTATATGGAAATATGACATCCGTATAACTTCAATCTTGGTATTATTTTTCTGGGTCTGATTCCTACTGACGAGACCTCAATAAAGGTCAAAATCAAGTTGCAACACATGGGTTAGATTAGCCAGCAGATTAGTAAAGTGGATTGAAAATTGGCTGTCTGATAGATATCAAAGAGTTGTGTGTGCGGGAGCTAAATCAAGGAAGAGGCAGGTAATAAGTGTTGTTCCACAGGGATCAGTACCTGGACCTTTACTTTTTAACCTCTATGTCAATGATACTGTCACCGATTTGCAGGGAAATATTCAGTTATTTGCAGATGATGTGAAACTTGGGAGGGTTATTAGTAACAATGCTGATGTTTGGCTCTTCAAGATGATTTGAATAAACTATGAGCAAATGAATGGGGGATGTCAGCTTAACGCAACTAAATGTAAGGTCTTAAAATTTGGGATCCACAGATGGGAAACAAGGGATCTTGGGGTGACTATTGATAAAAATTTGAAGATTAGGGTACATACTGTAAATGTAGTGAAATCAACTCAGAAGACTACTACAATATGAAATGGACTATGACAGTAGAGATAAAAGAATAGGTGATTTCACTGTATAAAGCCATGATCAGGCCACATCTGGACTACTGTGCCCAAATCTGGATTTGAAGAGGATAAATTTACCCTGAAGAGGGTACAGAGGCAGATAATCAAAACGATATCAGAACTCTACAATGTTTAGTTATGAGGATAGACTGAGGGTATTCCAATAGAGTTTGTTGGATAGAAAGTAAAGGGGGTGACATGGTTGAGAGGTATTTACAGGACTGACACAGCAAGGATTTTTGATATAGTACAACAAGGGAGAGAAACAACGACAAGAGGCCATCCCTGGAAGTTGTAAAAGGAGGTGGTGAGTAGGAGGGTGAGAAGTGACTTTTTTTGTATGTGTCTTAATCCATATAATTCATTGCAGGATAAAGTGATGAATGTACAAACAGTGAATGGGTGATGAGTTCATGGAGCTCTGGAATAATAATAATAAAATAAATATTATATCATGCTCTGTTTGAAAATATAAGTGGGTAATATTTATTTACATAACATATATTTTAGCTGAATAGCCATCTCTGGAAAATGTTACTGAATCATAAATTAAGTTACAAACTTCATAATTAATTAAGTTCTAAATACTTACTATTTAAGGTATCTTGTCGTTTTAATGGAACAGGGCCAGGTGACGTACTTCCTAGAGTTCCTGTCCTTTGAATATTACCATTCATAGTCGTATGTCTAGTAACAGTGGTCCCAATTCCACCTTCCAGTGATTCATCTTTACCAACGCTGAGACGACCTTTCTCAGACACTGACACTCTTTCATTCTCACCTACTGTTTTTCCTGGTCCTTTTGTTTCTAATCTCTGTGATATAAATACCATACGCATTTTTTCATATATAATATGAATACTATTCACATAAAGCACAAATAATTGAATAAATAAAAAACTGTAGGTAAAATTATAATTATTAGTAAAAAACTTTATTATTAGTGATTATTTCGGAAAAATAAAATCTTCAGATAAAGTGTATCTCCTCAAAAAAAGTGAGAAGGAGTTTTTTTTGTGTTTTTCAAGGAAGGTGAGAAGAAGATAAGAACCACTGTGCTCTGTTATGATAAGAAAAATTTCTTCTTTACTCTATTTAGATCCCATCCATGAAAGGTTGTAAAATTGTAGTACATTAGCATTAATACTATGGACAGACGGAGGACTGGATAATCTGAAAACATTGATCCAGAGAGCAAACATGGAAGTTTTTTAAACCACTTCAGGTCTCCAATAAATGGGATCATGGTTACACAACGAGTAATGAAATTCATCTACCACTTAAAGACATTCAGAAACATCAATACCCATAATGAAATTTAACCCATAGCATGTTGAGCAGAGAGTGTGTATCCTATATAGGCTAACATATTATTCTATCCGCATTCTAATTCTATTCTATAGTCTATATTCTAATATTTTATAGTCTGGATATAATCTGTTGGTTAACTGTCTCTGAATCCCTCCCCAAATAATTACAGGTGATTAAACATATGACTAGTAACCCAGATGTTTCATGCCCAAGGCCTTATTCAATGACCCTAACTCTACTATTCTTATTCATCAGTTCATCATCAGTAATTATGACATTATCATTTTTATTTTTAGGAACGCATCTTTTAAGCTCTGATGCATAGTTCAGTATTATTCTTAGATACCATCTTTCAAATTTTTATCAGTCTGCCATCTCTTCAATTTAATTATAGTGTAAAACTGTACACTTGGCAATAGTGATTATTTACCTATGGTATAATATGAATTACATTAATTATATATATTACATATATTATATTACTGCCTTTGAACTTTGGATATATCAATTAAAATATTAATTCCTCTACAATAGTAGCAGAATTGACAAAGTGTACGTCTCAGGATATACAAATGTTTAGATATTCAGATATTTCTTAGGACAATAAACTAGCAAATATACCAGTTTCAAGTAAGTGCAGATTTAATTCAGGGATTAAAAAACAAAGTAATTAAGGTCATATATATCACAATTATTATTTATGTGTGTTCTCTTCTCTGATTACTTATCTATTTTGCAAGGATAAAAATGCAAGTTTCTAAGATAAAAACTTTATCATTTCCATACCAGTTAATTTATTTTGAACTGAAAATTATAAAGGCTTCTTCTAGATAAAATATGAACTCAGATCTTTCCAGCTAAAGAGCAAATGTCATGCTGTCCTGATGCTAAGCTGCAAATGACTTTTGGTGTAAGCGAGGCTTAACACAAATTCTATTCACCCACAATTATTATTATATGGGCACCTTCATGGAGTCCGAAGACTCATCACGGAAGATCCAATCTATCCACACAATCTATTATACTTCTCCTTGAACCCATTAACAGAAAAAGCACTCATAACTGACTCTGGCAACCCATTCTACACATTCACAACTCTCCAAGCAAAAAACTAGTCCTTGTATCCGTACTAATCACGTTTTTTTTTTTCAACTTCCAAGGATGACCCCTTGTTCTATTACCTCTAGCCAAGTGCTGTAACATTTCCACTGCATCAATTCTATAAAATCCTTTAAGCAACTTAAATGTTTCTATCATATCCCCTCTTTTTTCTCCTGTCACCCTACTTCTGCAATCCACACACTTTCAATCTATCCTCAAATGGAACATTCCACAGGTCATTTAGATCTTGGTCACTCACCTCTGAATCCTCTCCACCACTTCCCTCAACCCCTAGAGACCCAGGGGACCAGACTTGAGCACAGTAATCTAGATGCAGATGTATCAAAGCCCTATAAAGAGGAATAACAACTTTCTTATCTCTACTTGTTAATGTGTTTTTCAATAGCCAAGTAATCTTATGGGCTACCTTAGCAATATGTCCTCTAAACTTTAACTCTCTGTCTACCACCATCCCTAAATCTCTAGCTTCATCTATTTCCTAGAGTACAGTGAAATCAATGTGATACACGGCTTGTAATCTATTTATTCCAAAATGCATAACTTTACATTTCTTGACATTAAACTGACACCCTATTAAATCGTCCTGCAAGCTCTCCACATCACCTTGATTAACTATTACTCTACCTAATTTTGCATCATCAGCAAATACCACACAATTTCATTACTCTTGCAACACTCTTGATTTTTTCACTTGAATGTAAGTTAAGTGTTTTGTTACACCACATAAATGTAATGAGGATGAGAGAGCCACAGTGCAAGTATATTTCAGGTGAATGTAGATACATTCTGACTAATCCCTGTTGTTAACACATGAAATTATAACACATAAGTTTATAATATAATTTCATGTTAACACATGAAATTATGTTATAAACTTAGTATCACTTTAAGGATTCAATATAAAATCTAAAACAAATATCTGAATGTAATCTTGAGTCCAGAATAATAATTTTCAGTATATTGTATTTAAGAGGACAGGAGACAATGTAGCTCATTCAGTAGGAAAAAATCACTCTTTGTCAAAATACCATCTATGAGGCTAGCAAAGAACCCATGTTAAGAGCATTTCAACTGAAGGTGATTGAATTAGCAGTCTAATATGGAGGTAGTAAAATTTTCACCTAGAGAATGGGCAAACTGGCAAAGAGACAGTTACAGAAGATTATGTAGATAAGTCTTATTCTGTAAGAGTATGAATAGTTTATATAAAGTGAATTACTTGACCAGACAGGCCATTGAGCCTGTCATGGGCCAGTAATTTGCTAAAGATAATGGTAGCAGTGTGACAGGAGCAGACAAAAAAGTTGAGTTACTTAGTGAATACTTTGCAAGGTGTCTATCATCCAAGGGAAGATACTGTTGTGACTGATATGACAGTAAGGATGTGGGAATAGAAGCTGATGAATTGAAAATACTTAGAATATTGCAGAATCTCAACAACAATATGCCTGTGGAATAACTCTCTTAATATGCAATCTGATAGGATATCAGCTCACACAGTTAAAGGAAGGTGGGGAACCAAACAGAGAACATTAGGATTCAATCCCAATGGTATCATGCTATGCTGTCAATTCCAGCTGTTAAAGTGTCAGGATACATCATCATTTAGTCAAGTCAGTGTCTTTACAGATGTCAGAATATGAACATTATCAAATCAATCAGTAAATCAATCAATCAATATATATATATATACACACACGCTGGTAGTCCTCAACTAATGACAGGGTTCCGTTCCAATGTCTCCACCGTAAGTCGATTCTGACGTAGGTTGAGGACTTTAATTCTTGATTTGTTTGATTTCTGTTATAATATTTTCATAAATTAGGTTTCTATTTAACTCAAAATGGTTAAAAATGTATAAACTTACATAAACATTTATAAATTATTTATTAGCATATATACATATAAATACAAAATTAAGAAAGAAAAATTTAAGAAAAAATACATAAATTTTTTAATGATTTCTCTTCTTCATTATTCTTTTCTTCTTCTACAACTCTTTCATTTTGGAAAATCAAGTCTTGATCAGTCAGCTCACCTTCTTCGTAATCTGATAATTCTTCTATGTCGGTAATATTGATTTCTAGATCCAGTTTTCTTGCAATTTCAATGATTTCTTCACCAGTTTGTTCTAACATACTATGCTCATTGTACTCTTTGAGTGTCTCCTGCAGTAGTAACTTCCTCCAAATTCTTCTCATACATTGTTCTGATACTTCCTTCCATGAAGTTCCAATGTTCTGGATACATTGGTGAATATCGTAATTTTCCCAAAAATCGCGTAATATTATAGCATCATTGTCCATTGCTGTTATTCCTTGAGAAAATGTAGTTTTCAGATAATATGTCTTGAATGTAGCAATCAAACCTTGATCCATAGGTTGAATCACAGCTGTTGTATTGGGTGGTAGATACATCACATTATATTTTCATTCAAATTGCTGATGTGAAGAGGATGTCCTGGAGCATTGTCAAGCAGCAATAGAATTTTAAAAGGAATGTTTTTTTTAAGACAGTAGACACATACTTCTGGAATAAAACAATTTAAGAACAGTCTTCGAATAAAAAATTAATTGTCATCCAAACCTTAGGATTACTCCTGTAGTAAACCGGCAACTCATTTTTCTCAATGTTTTTCAAAGCTCAGAAGTTTTGTGAACAGTAAACAAGAAATGGTTTTAATTTAAAACCTGCAGCATTTCCTCCAAGAAGAAGAGTAATCCTGTCTTTAAATGCCTTAAAACCAGGCACTGATGCAGTTTCTCTGTGATTGCAAGTTCGTTCTGGCATTCTTTTCCAGAACAGTCCAGTTTCATCTACGTTAAAAATCTGCTCTAGCAAATAGCCTTCATATTTTATCATCTTTTTCAGATTTTTCTTGAACATTTCTGCAGTTTCAAAATTGGAACTAGCAGCTTCTCCTGTTATTCGTATGTTATGCAAGTTAAATCGGCTTTCGAATCGATAAAACCAACCTTTACTAGCGTTAAATGTATACTTTCTTTTAGGGTTACACGGTGATCAGCATTCATTTTAAAAATTTTATGGAATTTACAACCATGTTAAAAAAACTTTTTTTATTATCCCGACGTTTCGATCTTCACATCAAGATCATCATCTGGAGCATACATAAATATACAGGACAAGCTGAGTTACATCATTAACTGTAAGCTAGAGAAACAATGATTTGATCACATGTTATTTTACTGCCGTGACCTCTGGTGGAAAAAAAAAAAACAATAAAAAAATAAATAAAAATAAAATAAAAAATAAATTTTTACATCAAGCTAAATTCTATTTTTACAATGACAGGAATAAACATTCTTTTAGATGGTTTTCTTTCAGAAACAATTGGCGTCTTATTTTTAGTATTACAATTCTTATTTTTGATTTACAATACCGGATTTTCTACAGTCCTGTTTATAGTTGTTCTTGGTGAGGAAGGTCGAATACATACCTTCCATATGTTTGGGATTTTTAAACCATCATTGTTGTTCGGATTGGGATGGTTGCTGATAATCTCACAGGCTTCCTTGAATTTCCGTTCATACCATGTTCTAGCGTGATGCAGACAGCTGGTGGTTTTCCAGTTAATTCTGTGTAAGGTATTCAGGGCATGATCAGAAAGGCCAGCTTCACCATAATTATTATATTTAATGTGTCGTTTATGTTCTTTTTGTCTAATAGGAATAGTGTGTCCTGTTTCTCCTATATATGGTATGTTGCAAGTACAATAAATCCGGTATACTCCAGGGTGAGCTAGTGGAGGGAGTGGGTCTTTGGATGAGTTGAGTAAGCTTTTTATTTTGCAGGAGGTTTAAAGGTGGCTTTGAGGTTGTACTTTTGTAGTACTCTGTTTATTTTGTCTGATATTCCTTTAATGTAGGGAATGGTTATAGTAGTTTTACTGTAGTCTGGTTTGTGTTTTTTTATTGTGGTTTTGTAGAGAATTTTGTTTATAGTGTTTTGGCTGTATCCGTTTTTTTGTAAGTTATTACTGATAATTTTAAATTCGTCTTTCAGTGCCTGTTCACTGGAACAAATCGTCTGAGCTCTGTTTTTTGGCATGTTGATGACACCTAGTTTTTGTGTTGGGTGGTGGTAGGAGTTTATGTGTATATATTGTCCCGTATGTGTCGGTTTTCGGTAAACAGTGAAGGAAAGATTGCCCGAGGGAAAACGCATGACAAGTGTATCTAGAAACAGAAGTGTGTTGTGCTTTTCAATTTCAATTGTGAACTGTATGTGTTTGTGTTGTTTGTTTAGGTGGCTAAGGAATGTGTCTAATGTCTGGCGGCCATGGGACCAGATCATGAAAACATTGGCAACGTATCTAAGCCAGATTGGGTTTTAGAGGGGAGGAATCTAGGGCAAGTTGCTCAAAATGTTCCATGTAAAAGTTAGCAATAGGCAGGGATAATGGCAAGCCCATAGTTGTGCCTTCTTTTTGTAAGTAGAAGGCATTTTGCCATACAAAATAACCCGACCGTAATACATGTGCAAAAACGGCCGTGATATCTGGAGGGAATTTGTTCTGTAGGAGAAGGATTGTGTCCTTGATTGGGACATTCGTAAAGAATGCAGAGACGTCAAAACTGACTAATAAATCATCTTTTTCTAATGTAATGTCTTTGATGATGTTTATGAAGTGTTGTGTGTTTTTGATATAGGAAGGGGAATGACCTAATAACTCCTTGCGTGTTGCCGCAAATTTTTTGGCTAAGTGATACGTCGGGCTATCAATTCCTTAAACGATCGGTCGGTCTTAGCGGGGTGTTTTCTTTGTGAATTTTTGGTAGCCCGTAAATTCTAGGGGAGCGCCGCATAATGAGGGAACAGTTTTTTGACTGTATCTTCGGGCCATGTGGTAACTGATTTAAGTAGTTTCTCTGTTTTGTTTTTTGTTCTGTTAGTTGGGTTGTAGTTAACTAATTTGTATGTGTTATTGTCAGAGACTAGCAGATTCATTTCTTCTACATAAGGGGTATGGTTTAAAATGACAGTGGCATTTCCTTTATCGCTCTGGTTATTACTATGTTCGGATTTGTTTTAAGTGATTTTATCGCTGTTAATTCGTGTTTAGTTATTTTGTTTGTTATTGTTTTGTTATGGTTTAAAATGTTCGCAGTTTCTATATGTATTTTGTCTGCTATGTTATTAGGTATGAATCTTAGGCCTCTTTCCATATTACAAATAACTTCAAGTTTATTTATCGTTTTCAGTGCTATAGCAAAATTTAAACCTTTGTTAAGTATAGAGATTTCGTCTTTGTTTAGAGCGTGGTTAGATAGGTTAATTATGCTATTGATACCTGTTGGTGATTGGTGGCTCCTGTTCTTTCTTGCTTCTGGTTGGTTGTTGTTCACTGTGGCAAACTTTGAATATGGCTGGTTTTATCGTTCTTTTAGTCTTTGAAATTTGGAAATTAGGTTTTCTTTCTTCGTTTGTTGGATGTGGTTTACTGTGTTGTCCATAATCCTTTCTAGGATTATCCAGATATCTGTGTTTAAGTAGCTAGACAGCTCCATTTTTTCTTTTAGTAGCTGGTTTTGTGTAGCGGCTAGGTTCTTTCTGGTAGCTTGGATCTGCTCTCTCAGTAGTGCTTTCTTTCATGTGGTGGTATATTCTTTGTGCCTTTGTTGAAGTGAATTTTCTCTTTAGCCTGATGCAATTAGGAGTGATATCGCTGTCCCTACACCATTTTAAAAACGCCAGTCAATTGATTAAATTTGAAACTTGGATTTTCAGCTTCCGTATTGATTACATCGCTTGTGGGTCGAATCTCCATGAATTATCGTAAAACCCAAACCTCTAAAACCCAAAGTCTGGCTTAGATACGTTGATGATGTTTTCGCGATCTGGTTCCATGGTCGCCAGACATTAGACACATTCCTTAGCCACCTAAACAAACAACACAAACACATACAGTTCACAATTGAAATTGAAAAAACACAACACACTTCTGTTTCTAGATACACTTGTCACGCGTTTTCCCTCGGGCAATCTTTCCTTCACTGTTTACCGAAAACCGACACATACGGGTCAATATATACACATAAACTCCTACCACCACCCAACACAAAAACTAGGTGTCATCAACATGCTAAAAAACAGAGCTCAGACGATTTGTTCCAGTGAACAGGCACTGAAAGACGAATTTAAAATTATCAGTAATAACTTACAAAAAAACGGATACAGCCAAAACACTATAAACAAAATTCTCTACAAAACCACAATAAAAAAACACAAACCAGACTACAGTAAAACTACTATAACCATTCCCTACATTAAAGGAATATCAGACAAAATAAACAGAGTACTACAAAAGTACAACCTCAAAGCCACCTTTAAACCTCCTGCAAAATAAAAAGCTTACTCAACTCATCCAAAGACCCACTCCCTCCACTAGCTCACCCTGGAGTATACCGGATTTATTGTACTTGCAACATACCATATATAGGAGAAACAGGACACACTATTCCTATTAGACAAAAAGAACATAAACGACACATTAAATATAATAATTATGGTGAAGCTGGCCTTTCTGATCATGCCCTGAATACCTTACACAGAATTAACTGGAAAACCACCAGCTGTCTGCATCACGCTAGAACATGGTATGAACGGAAATTCAAAGAAGCCTGTGAGATTATCAGCAACCATCCCAATCTGAACAACAATGATGGTTTAAAAATCCCAAACATATGGAAGGTATATATTCAACCTTCCTCACCAAGAACAACTATAAACAGGACTGTAGAAATAATAAATTTAGTTTAATCCTTTATCCAAGTGTGAGCAAACAAAGTTTGCGCCTGAAAGTATCTTCAGGACTGGGTTAAGGTGGTGTGTACCGCCCTGGTGTGTACCACCTTAACCCAGTCCTGAAGATACTTTCAGGCGCAAACTTTGTTTGCTCACACTTGGATAAAGGATTAAACTAAATTTATTATACTCTAACCAAGTGGAAAATAAACTTTCTTCATCAAGGACTGTAGAAAATCCAGTATTGTAAATCAAAAATAATTGTAATACTAAAAATAAGACACCAATTGTTTCTGAAAGAAAACCATCTAAAAGAATGTTTATTCCTGTCATTGTAAAAATAGAATTTAGCTTGATGTAAAAATTTATTTTTTATTTTATTTTTTTATTGTTTTTTTTTCCACCAGAGGTCACGCCAGTAAAATAACATGTGATCAAATCATTGTTTCTCTAGCTTACAGTTAATGATGTAACTCAGCTTGTCCTGTATATTTATGTATGCTCCAGATGATGATCTTGCTGTGAAGATCGAAACGTCGGGATAATAAAAAAAGTTTTTTTAACATGGTTGTAAATTCCATAAAATTTTTAAAATGAGAGCATCAAATGTATGCTTGCCATTTGTTTATGCTTGTTTATCTTCTTGTTGTTTCCTTAAATTGTCAAATAGGCTGCGTGCTTTTGTTTGAATCGTCAACAAACTGAGAGGAATATTCTAGTTGATTTGATCATCTATCCATATCATTAAAAGCTTCTCCATTTCATGAATTAGCCCTTCCCTTTTTTTCGTTAAAATTGTACAGTTCACATTAACTACCCTTTAGCTGCCTCCATTATTCTTGATTTATCTTTTATAATTGTTGAAACAGTTGACTGCGATAGTTTTTCTTCTCATACTGTTTCATCGACTTTCTTTCCTTTGTCACATGCTTTAATGACCTTCATTTTAACACATAATGCAAAGTTGGCCAAGGTAACTCATAGGCTTACTTGGTTGTTGAAGAACACATCAACAACAGAGATAAGGAAGTTATCTTTCATCTTTATAAGCCCTCGATATGGTCACATTTGGATTACTGTGCACTTCTGGTCATCTGGGTTTCTTCAGATAAGGAAGTGGTGAAGAGGATTCAGAGCCAAAAGATGAAGATGCTGAGTGTTCTGTGGAATGTTCCCTATACTCAATCCCTGTTAGCTAGATTGAAGATTCATGGAAAATGTGAAAAGAGGGGATATGATAGAAACATTTAAGTTACAGGGTTTTCTAGGACAGATTATAGGGAATTTTACACTAGTTAGAGAAAGTAGATCAAGAGTTATTCTTGAAATGAAGTAAGAATGTGATTAGCATGGTTGTAAGGACTAAATATTTTGCTTGGAAAGAGAGAGAGAGAGTGGTGAAGAAGTTGAATGGGTTGTCAGCATCTGTTCTGACTGCTTTGTTGGTCAATACATTCATGGAGAGTTACAATAGATAGAACGAATTTCAAGAATGATGGTCTTGAAATTCACGCATACTCTTTTATCATTCAGGGAGTGCGAGGTGTAATTGAAGTCTGATTAGTGGAATAATGAATTACTGACCATTCAAAACTATATATTTAGAAATTTATGTAAATTTAATCATACAAATACAACATTTATTTTACAAATGATATTCTATCTTTTTCAATTTAGCTCATGAATACAAATTCTACCCTACAGTTCTTCTTTATGAACTGGCCAATAACATCGTCATAAAAAGTTGGTTGTCACTTAATTTTCCGAAGCAACACGCACACTTGTAAAGGCTGGCTGAAGCTCACTGGCTAGAGCTACTTTCACTGCATATGGCCTGTGTTTAAGTCGACATGAAGGGAGCGGAAATGGCTATGCGCACGCATGAAATCACAGTGCTGCAGTGAGGACCTGGAAGCTCCTACAACCGAGCAAGCCAAGGTAGCGTTGACTAGACGAGCAAGCATCGGCATTCAATACACAACACAAAGCTCAATTATTGTGCGCAATCTCAAGACGTCTTCTGTCTACAAAAATAAAAGCCTAAATGGAATGCTTATAAATGCATGCATTTATTAACAAATAAATATTACTACTTTCTCAATTAATGAGCTTGTGCAGCAAGCATGGAGAATTCACCCCTGATATAATGTGAGACTTTGCAATGAGTCTTCAGACTCCATGTAGGTTTTCGTATTATAATAATAATAATAATAATAATAATAATAATAACTCATACAAGGGCTTTTCAACTAAAGTTAGTTGATCTTGTGCAGAAGTGAGTACAGCTTTCTTCATGAAACTGCCTTATCCCAGTAATAAAACAGAAACTGGCCAGAAAATATAAATGTACATACACAACAGACACTGTAAACAAGATCATCTACTCTATCACAGCATTAACTGGATTAATATGAAGTTAAGCTAGGTCATAACAGGCAATTATCTTAATATGTGATGAGGAAATTGAGATTAGTTAAAATGTTTGCAGAATGTGCATTTCAGAATTTGTAAATAAAAAAGTGCAATGTACCTAACTTGAATTAGTGCTAAATTAATCAACTCTGAACTTTAATTTTTAGAAACTAAAATGGTACAATGCCTCCTTAGTGAATCTTTCTTACATACTCTCAATATTCAGAAATTTATGGAGATGCATGGATTTAGATGTAGATATTAATATATGGAGACATAGAGCAAATTTTTAGAATTATGGAATGAATCTAATGGATGAAAGGACTTGTACAGACTGATGGAGTGTACTTTGAAGGTATCTGGAATTAGGTGTCTAGAGAAAGTTTTGCTCAGTAAAGGAATGGAAATAAAAAATCAGGTAAACTATGTGATGAGGTGTTAAGTTAAGACCTCTGGGATGCAAGGCAACAAGCTGTATTTCACATTCACAGATGGAAATCTGGAGTGACAGCAGATAGAGAGTTGAATTTCAGAGGACATATTTCAAATGCTGACATAATAGTTCAAAGGATCACTTGGGTATTAAGAAAAACTCTGATAAGTAGGAAGTTATTATTTCTTTTTATAAGACTTTGATATATTCACATGTGGACTACTGTGCACACAGATTTGGTCACTCAGATTTCTTGGGATGAGAAAGTGGTAGAAAGAACATAAGATAAAGAGCAAAAACATTCAGAATAATTGATATTCTGAATGTTTTTGGTATTCTGAATAATTGATATTCTGAATAACATTCAGAATGAATGTTATTCTGAATTCCTCCTGGACTGTGGAGTGCTCCATCTGGAGACTGAAAGGTTTGTGAGTTACAAAGTTTAAGTGGTAACAGCTATGAACCATATACAGTATATAATATCAGCCTGGCCAGAGACTTTTATAAGTACATCACAACTCATTTTCCTGTACAAGTGAATCATTTTTTAATTCAACCTATAACTTTATGAGTTTCGTTGTCTTACCAATATAAATCCTGAAGTTAAATTCCTCATCAACCAAATAATCAGATCATTATATCCATGAACCTTCTTTATGAAGCATATCCATTTCACTTGTAACTATCTTATAATAGCTTCTTACCAACTTGGATCTGTCATAAATGATCATTCCCTAATGAAACCATGATATGTTCTGCTCAACAGAGAATATCTTGGATACAATGCTGCTTTTTTAATTTTCCATTACCTTGTCTAAAACATTAAGAAGACTAACTAGCCTATAACATACACTTTATGAAATGATCCTATTCTTATGAACTGGAATGGCATGCAAACTTCATAAGGTACTATTTCCCATCTCAGATTCACCTCTATTTATGAGAATATCGCCACACAGACTATTTCCAATTACTAACAAACTGATTCTATAGATCAGCATTTCTCAAACTTTTCCTATGATCGAACACTTCACAAATCCTGAAATTTTAAGGGAACTTGGTTAGAATCGAGTATCATCATTCTCGTATTCAATGTAAAGCTAAGCACACACTATCGCTGCAGCAGACTGTATCATATTGCAAAAATGCGACAGCACACACTACAGGCATGCCGGGATACAACGTACTGCATTGATTTTGCTTGTGACCGCATGTTTCCTGTAATAGATACCTCATCTTCGTACTTCATCTGTGCTCAGAGGTGCCGACAATCATGGGTAGTTGTCAACCAGCGGCTGGGTCAAGGCCAGCACGCGCTAGCCTTAATAGCAGAATCCACATGCAAAGTGAGGAGCACCTGATTTTCAAACATGTTTGAATTTGTCGCAGCATTTAAAACCATTCCAGGTTCCCATTAATTTTGATAATTTTTCATGGAACACTTATTCACTTTCCGTGGAACACCAGTATTCTACGGAACATAGTTTGGGAAATGCTATTATAGATTAAAGTTGGAGCCATATAAGCCATATAAGCAATGTGTTATCATTGCTTATTAAACATCCATTTAGCTATATCTGATTTAATTATAGATTCTTTGCTGTGAAACCTAGGCATTATATTAATGAAATCAAACTTTTCTTTTTATCATTAGATTTTGCAGATGATGCAAAATACTAAAAACCTCCTTCATTTAAATAACTTCAATTTTAAATCATCCATTATTGCACAAGTAAATACTTAAGAACTTCGTTTATCTGAAATGAATCTGAAATAGTTAGTCCTTTACCAAACCAAAATTTTGTGGACTGTAACCTGGAGAATTATCTAAAAAAAAACCCTTTCAAATAGCAGTATTTAGATCACTTATTCTAGTTACAGGAAAAATTACATTCTTATTATGATCTAACCTATTTGTTTTTATTAGAATCCCACCCACAAAAGGTCATAAACATATAGTACATTAGTTAGTACTGTGGATAAGCTAGGGATTTTTCTATTTTTTTAAATGAATTTTTTATCGATTTTTTAGATATTCCAGAAATCCTATTCTAAAGATCAAACTTGGCATTTTCCCATTCATTTCAGCTTCCAAGAAACAGAACAGTGGTTTCACACTGAGCAATGAAATATTCTTGACCTCTCTCATCAGAGAATTATCACACATTTTAATGCCAGAATATTGAAAAAAACAGTAGAATCTGTTTAAAAAACACATAGTTAAAGAAAGGAATCTAGATTCTATTATCATAATCATCCTCTCCATTTTATATATCCACCAAAGTCAGCTGTTTTCATCTGAATTATGACTCATATTATCCACGCCTGTTTTATTAGTTTTGAAGCTAGAACTTACCTACTACTACTACTACTACTAAACTTCTTTCTATGAATCTATCAAATGCTAACTAATTCAGTCACTTAACAATTTTGATATTTACTTGATCTGCTATCAGTGAATCAATATATGGATATCTTCCAGTGACAATGACCCAAAGCTAATAATTAGTAATAACCTGCATTATTTCAAATTTATTTATTACTATCTGCAGTATGTTTTAATTCAGCAATTTCTAAGCAGTGTTTTACAAATAAACATAATACTGCCTTCACCATTTTTTACCATACTTCATATAATTCACATATTATCTCAGAAGTGGTACATTATACATTATCTGAAATAGTCCTTTCCCAAATCAAAATTTTGCAAAACTATAATCTGAAGAATTATCTCCAATTTCTCTTTAATTTTCTTCACGTCTTCACCCACAACAACAACAAAATAAGAAATGTAGTCTCTAACACACACACACACACACACACAAAATTTTACATATGTAGAAGATTTATGCCCAACAAGGTGAAGACAGAAGTGCAAAGGAAAAATAGTTGCAGTCAATAGAAATGAAAAATTGGATGTTAGTATGGGCCTGGGAATGTGAATGTAGTTACAAAGAAATATACAAGCAAACTGTGTAGCTCAGTGGATGTGGCGCTTGGCTGCATGAAGGAAGACTTGGTTTCGAGTCTAGTCAGCGACTAGAGGAAATTTTTCTAAGCCTGTTTTTGTCGGTTCCCGAGTTAGTTGATCTCTGGCACGGGCAAACGGGTTTTTCCTCCCGGAAACTCGGGTTTTTTGTCCCGTAAACTCAAGAAAATCGACCGTAGAACCCACATTATTTCAGACATTAAATATATTGTGTTAGGGTTAGGGACCACAAGATGGCGGCACATTTGAGCCATCTCTCTTCACTGTGTGCCGCTTAACACTTTCATTGCCAAGCTGAAAATTGGAATTTCGTGCGGTGGCCAAATTTTTTTTTTAGTTAGCGACGTCCACGCGATAACGCGTGATCGGCCGTTTGGTGAGAACTCGCATTGCGCGATTGCCAATGAACGTGTTAATTTGTGATAGCCTTGGGCCATCTATCTCTGATTGGTACCAGTGGAGATTGAACTGCCCACTCAGTCTCCAAAAGTTAGATAGGGCTAAATGGCCTCGCCTACTCCTGTATACGGGAATAAAAAGGCGTTAGCTGATTTTTTTTTTTTTTTTAACTGGTATTGCAAATAGGAAAAGGTATTAGTATGGGTGAGTTTATTATTGTAATATAGATTGAAATACATAGATTTCTGAGGCAAATAACATAAATTCAGCCATAGGAGGATTTCTGTGAGGGAAGGATATATGTGGAACTAAAAGTCTGGTGATTATAGTAAGCTCAGGAACAGCTCAGAATAAGAAAGATTAATAGTACTGAGGTATTAGTTAAGAACTATTTAATAAGTAATGGCTGAATGTATCCAAAAGTCAGGTGATTAAAGAATATATGCATAAAATGTTTGGTTTATTTAGCAATTGTGTAAAATGTGAGTTTTATGTGTTTTAGAGCAGTTTTTCTTAAACAATTTGTCTTTTATAGTATATTAGTGCAGATTGCAATATTAATATGTATAATATAATAATATGTAAAAAATTGCACAAAGAATCAAGCCAGCTGAAGAGAAACTTGAAGATAATGATTAATCTCTAAAATTGCAAAATTAAAACAGATTATTAGATAGATGACAGAGGAATTACAAAAAGTTGAGAGGCACTTGAAGGAATACAGGAAGGACAAGAAACTTAATCAGTGAAATGAAAAACAACAAACCGGATCAGGTAAAATATTACATAACAATAACCAGGTAGATAAGGTAGGTAAAGTCAATTGTAAAAAAGAAGAATATTATTTGGTATAGAAATTCCATCAAAAAACTAAAACACCAATGATGAGTAATAACGCTAAAGAGTAATAACCAACTGGGTTATTACTTCAAGTTTTCCCAAAGCAAAAATCAAAAATACAACAAACACAAATGAAAAATAGAAAAACAAAGAAAAAGAGATGGTAATTCTAGTAAGCATGAATAATTAAACTAGCAATAAGTTTAGCATTAGAGAAGATATGAAAGGAGTGTTAGAAGTATGAGTGGAGAGTAAGAAAGTGAAAATCATTACTTTATTAGCTAGATATAACAGAGCGGAATAAAGAAAAAGGACTATGATGGCAAGATTAAAAGCTCAGGCTGTGTAAAAGTAGTGGATGCACGTTTTTCGAAGTTTGGAGTGAGTTTGAGGGATGAATGACTTTGTATAAAATGGATGCCTACACTAGAATGTATTTGATATCAGAAGTCTGGATAAATTATTAATTAGCATGAGACCCAACACAAAATCAGAGAAACTAAAGAGAAATCAAAGTTGGGTAGGGCGATAGTGAATGCAGAAGATGTCAAAGTCTTGCAGGATGACTTAGATAGATTGGAGTTCTGGGCTAAGGAGAATGGATGTCAATTTAATGTGACAAAATGTAAGGTTATGCATTTTGGGGTGAAAAGATTAGCAGCAGTATACCACATTGGTGGAACTGTACTCCAAGAGATTGATGAGGCCGGGAACTTGGGAGTGTTGGTAGATAGAGAAATGAAGTTTAGGGGGCACATTGCAAAAGTAGCTAAATCAGATCATCAACTCACTTGGTTGTTAAAAAATACCTTGACGAGCAGAGACAAGCAAGTTATTGTACCTCTGTACCGAGCCCTGATAAGACCTCATCTCGACTACTGTGCCCAGATTTGGTCACCTCGGTTCCTTCTTGATGGGGAGGAGGTGGAGAGGATCCAGAGGCGAGTGACTAAGATGATAGCAGGTCTATGGAATGAACCATATGAGAACAGGTTGAAGATTTGTGGGTTGCAGAAACTAGTTGATGGGCGGAAAAGGGGAGATATGATTGAGACATTCAAATTGCTAAAAGGATTCTATAGGATTAATTCAGAGGATATTTTTGAGATCAGGACTGGTGGTGGGAGAACTAGGGGACACCTATGGAAGCAGGGCAAGAGTGTGGTTAGCAGGGGTGTTAGAGCTGGGTTCTTTACTTTTAGAGTGGTAAGTGAGTGGAATAAGCTGCCAGAGTCTGTTGTGGGTGCTATGACAGTGAGCGAGTTCAAGGCAAGGTATGATAGATACTGTGAGAATGTTGTATAGTTGTGTGGACATGATGTTTAGGGCCTCCCTCGATGAGTCTAAGGACTCCCTGGAGTAGCCCGAAATAATAATAATAATAATAATAATGACTAGATTATGATGGAAGGTTGAAGATTTGCTCACTTGGTTGAGCAAATCTTCAACCTTCATATATATACATATATATATGAAGAGAGAATCTGTGCAAAAGAGCAACCATGTGACTGCATTATTATTATTATTATCATTGCATGGGCACCTCCATGGAGTCCTAAGACTCATCGTGGAAAACCCAAATTATCAACACAATCTAACATACCTTTCCTTCAAACCATTAACAGAGAAAGCACTTACAATTGACTCAGGCAACCTATTCCATTCACACCACTCTCCAAGTGAAAAATCTAGTCTCACGTCCTTGCTAACCATGTTCTTATCCAACTTCCATGATGACTTCTTGTTCTGCTCCCTCTAGTCAACTGTTGAAACATTTCCCCTGCACCAATCCCATAGAATCCTTTAAGTAACTTAAATGCTTCTATCATCTCCCCCTCCCCTTTATCACCTATCAATGAACTTTTGCAATCCACAAACCTGTCTATTCTCATAGGCAGCATTCCACAGACCACTATTTTGGTAACGTGCCTCTGTATCTTCTCCCCTACTTCCTCATCCCCAAGAAACCCAGGTGACCAGATTGGTGCACAGTAATCCAGATGTGGTTGCATTAAGGCTTTATAAAGAGGAATAATAAGTCCCTTATCTCTGTTTATTAATGTGTTCTTCAATAATCAAGTAATCCTGTATGCTACCTGAGCAATGTGCCTTCTAAACTTCAACTCTCTATCCACTACATTACCCCCCCCCCCCCAAATCCCTGGTTTCATAAATTTCTTGAAGTACAGTTCGACAATGCACAGCGTGTAAGATTTGTATCCCAAAATGCGTAACCTTTACATTTTTCCCACATTAAATTGACATCCATTATGTTTTGTTCATACTGTCAGCGTATTCAAATTATCCTATAAGCTCTCTAACATTACCTTGATTAACTATTACCTTACCCAACTTTGCATCATCAGCAAACAACTGAATAACGCTCTTCAATTATTTCCTATATCATTTATGTACAAATTAAGTAGCAGTGATCCAAGCATAGAACCCTGTGGCACACCCTAGTCACTGGCCTTCTCCTGGATCTGCTTCTCCATATGCTACTTTTTGTTATATGTCCAAGAGCCACCCATTTATTCATATCCCAGTTTATATCCATCCCCACTTGTCAGTCTGCAAGTGATATTCTGTCAAATGTGTCATAGTTCCATGTGTTATTCTGTCAAAGCCTTTGCAAATTCCAGGAGTATCATCATGTAGCTATCCCCTTTTTTCTAATTCAGTTGTAACTGTATTATAAAAAGTTAGTAGATTACTAAGGCATGACCAACACCTCACAAAACCATGCTCCCCCCCCCCCCCCCATAGAGTATAATATTCTTATCTGCCCGTTCCTGAATTCTCTTTTTGACTTACTTTTCCAGTACTTTTACTACCACTCCTCAAATACTGATTGGCCAATAATTTGCTACCACAAACATATATTCTCCTTTATGCAAAGGAATTATTTTGACCTCCTTCCATTCTCTTGAGACTTTGCCAGAGCTGAGACTTAGCCAGCCTAGTCAAAGGCATCACTAGTTTTCCCACACATTCTCTTAAAATGAGAGCCAATCTCTCATCTAATTCCACAGCTCTATTTGCATTCAGATTCTGCAATATTCTAAGTACCTCTAATTGATCAACCACTGTTCTCACATCAGTCTCTGTCACCTCTGCCATAACAATATCTTCACTTGGATGATATACCCCGCAAAGTGGTTATTCAGTAACTGAACTACCTCTTTCACCTTTCTATCATCTACATTCATTTGAATTATCCATCCAAGCCAGCCTGGTTGGCAGAGTGGTTAGTGTATCCACTCTCCAGCCAAAAAAGCTACGGGTTAGAATCCCACCATGGACATGAATGTTTGTGATTGTCTGTGAAATACTAGTGGTGGGCAGTAGATGGCATTGATGTAGATAATGATGGTAGTTTATTATTATTATTCATACAGCATCAAATGGAAGAAAATAAAAGTGCTACATGGAAGTCATTATAAGTCAGAGAGATTGTTCCTGGAATCAAATAGCAGCTTTAGAACATACTCAACAAATACGGCTGTATAAATTTACAAAAAATATGGGAGACAGTCATTTTAAGATATAATACTTGTTTTCTCTCTTTTCCCAGGACTTCAACACTATAGTTCCTTGTGTTGTCTGTTACAATTTTTTTTAAACTAGTCCCAATGTTATACAAATTGTGGTTTTTTTCATGTACTGTGACAAACTGTTCATGTACTCTGAAGATGCTGGATATAATACCAGTGAAATATCAGCTGGTAAGTTAATAAATATTAATTATATTCTTATCATTTTGTGTTGTTATCAATACCGTGAAAATAAATAAACATGTACTGCCAACACATAAGCCTTACCACACATTTTACATAATGAAAAAACTCTGGAAAATTCTTTTGTCTGCTCAGCTAATTTCTTCTCATAATCTGATTTTGGCTTCCTTACCATGTTGGTCACCTTTCTTGCCTGATCCTTGTACTTTTCATGAGTTAGCTGGTCATCTTTCTCCTTATATACCCTCCACAACATTTTCTTTTTTTGCAGCTCATGCTAATGATACTACTCATCCATCTAACTCCTACCTGATATACCGTCCGCGTGGTTCGCCTAGTGGCTTTGTGCTTTGCAACCATATGCCTGGGGAAGGAGTGTCCTAGGTTCGATTCCCGTCAATGACGTGAGGAGCTGAAAGATCTTCCTCAGCCATAGCTAAGTTAGCTGGTCTTGGGCGTGGACAGCAGGTTTTTCCCGCCAGTTTATCTGGTTTTTCATCCCACAAGCAGGCAAACCGGTCTGAGGACACACGGATTATAGTCAGGAATACTGACCCAGCCATAGGTCTCATTCGTCAGCCTATGCCGGTTCCAGAGTGCGGATAAAACGGGGGGGGGGGGGGGACTAGATGGTACCGTGAACTCTCATAAACAGTATCATCACGCGGAATTTATTTATTTATTTTATCTGATTTACCCTCCTGACCTTGGATAAACAATGTGATAAAGAGATATAGTTCCACATACACCCCTTGTTAACTGGAATTTCCACGTTTTGCAACCTCCCAAGTCAAGATAATATGATCACTTTCCCAAATTAGATGCAATGTAGCCACCTTAGTTAAGGACATAATAAATTTATAATAAATTTAGTTTAATCCTTTATCCAAGTGTGAGCAAACAAAGTTTATGCCTGAAAATAAAATATCTTCAGGACTGGGGTAAGGTAGTACAACACTGCGCAACTCGTAGCAAAGGTGGACAAAGCTAACATCACTCCTATCCCAGTGTCTCCCATAATTCAAAATACATCTCCCTGCAGATATGTATAATGTTATGCATTAAGGAAAGGGCAACTATCCAAACTAGTTTCGACCTTTGTTGAAGTCTCTTCAGTGGGAGCCAGGCCCACCATTGCTAAGAGTTGTCCGGTGTTGTACTACCTTACCCCAGTCCTGAAGATATTTTCAGGCGCAAACTTTGTTTGCTCACACTTGGATAAAGCATTAAACTAAATTTATTATAGTCTAACCAAGTGAAAAATAAACTTTCAAAATCTTTCTCTAAATCCAGAGTAATTTAATAAAAAGGTAGCACACCTTTTGGCAACTCCTATAGTTAAAGATGACCTCGCTATTGCTTCTGCCTGGTATCTCCACTCCTGGGCCTGGCTCCCACTGAAGAGACCTCAATAAAGGTCAAAACTAGTCTGGGTAGTGGCCCTTCCTTTAATGCATAACATTATACGTATCCGCAAGGAGATGTGTTTTGCATTATGGGAGATACTGGGATAGGAGTGATGTTAGCTTGGTCCATCTTTGCTACGAGTTGCCTGGTGTTGTACTACCTTACCCGTCCTGAAGATATTTTCAGGTGCAAACTTTGTTTGCCCACACTTGGATAAAGGATTAAACTAAATTTATTATAGTCTAACCAAGTGAAAAATAAACTTTCAATAAACTTTTAACATTAGTTAAGGACAGGACTTCTGACCCAACAATAAGGTCCAACACTCTCATACCTTGAGTCCTCTCCATCACATTCTGCTTCAAGTAATTATCTCCGAGTAAATATATAAATTCCATTTCCTTCCTGCCATGTGATCTTTCCTCTTTTCAATCTGTGACTCTGAAGTTGAAGTTCTCCATAATAATTACTAAACTTGCACTCATTTTGCTAATATATATCTTCTACATTATCCCTGGCCTAGAGCAGCAACCAATTTTATATTTTGTCCTAGTTGCCTTGATCTCATACACTAGATTGAAAGAACTGCCATCTTCCCATCTGACTATTAATCTTGTTGGCAGCAATTCATCTGCTATCATCAGCACCTCACTCTTTGTCCTGTCTACTCCCCCCCCCCCTTGAAAATACCAAATCCGTCACATTCTATCCCTGTACCTGTTAGTCAAGTCTCACTAATGCCTATACCCTCCCTCTTATTCCTGATGCTTCTACCATTAATAGATAGAAACCGTAGCATCCCTTTAGGTCCTCAACCACTTTTGTATTCTGAATTGACTAATCCATTCATAGTTATCTGAGAGACTAGATTCTACATTTTTATTCATTCACATACACATTTGCGTCATGGGTGCCTTCACACACTTGTCTGCATCTGTCCTAATTGCTTTGATTTTCTTGATTTTGCACTTCCACATTTGTAGTGAATAAAGCTCCCTTCAGACACCTAACTCCAAATCCATTTAAGTGTAGTCCATCAGAATTGTACAAATATCTCCATCCATCACACTCTAGATCATTCCTTCTGCATAACCTGTGTATTGATTCATTAGCTATTATCGCTCTCCTCAGCTTGCCTCTATCATAGCGTGGCAGTAGACAAAGAAACTTCACTCTTCTTTTTTAACTTCTTCCAACAACTCTTTGGCATCCTCTCTTCGGTCATTAGTTCCAGCCAAAACAATTAATTCTTTCACCTTACCTTTTGTGCATTCTGACAGCATTACTAATATTAGTAATTTTTGAGTTTCGTGTTTAATGATAGTTATGTGCATTATCATGGAAATGATTATGAGGAGAGAAGGACTGTATGTTTATCTGGTTCAGCCTTGCACATGCTTCATTAATAAGTCAACATAAGTAAGGCATTAGATAAGAACAGATATCTGCAAGTTGTCCAACTGAGTCACATAGTATAAAGAAGTGAGTAGACAAAAAAGCATGCAGGTAACTTAATATGTCAGTACACGAATGCTAGGGGTATCAGAAACAAACGGATAGAGTTTGCTGCCTTGGTAAATATGTTGGGACATCAGATTGTAAGCATTAGAGAGAGACCTGTCTATCAGAGGCAGATATACTGACTGCTATCGAGTATAAATGGATTGTCAGGAAGAATAGACAGGACAAAAGAGGAGGAGGAGGGTGATGCTAATAATATTGGATGATTTGAGTCCAATTAGAGCAGAACGCTATGATTGCAAACAGTAGTAACAATATTTCATGTGGTACTGAGTCTGAAACCACATGGTGTGAGGTGGAGTTTAACAAGATCAAATACATTAGGGTGTTGTTAAAGACCTAGTGGATTGCTGGTGATGACAAAATGCATTACCAAATAAACATGATGAGTGTGAAACGAGTTTGTCCTCCTGGGTGACTTTATGAAAACATTAATTGGGTAGTAGCGAAATCTCACTGAATTTATTGATGTTATGCAATGCAACTTTCTTATTATGTGATGACAGAAATAACTCAAGGTCAAAGAATGTCAGATGGGGGCAGCCTTCATTTCATGACATTGATCGTTCTGTACCAACTTGAGAAGTGGATACATTTATGAATGTTCCATTCAGAAAAGGTTATGTTGAACTACAAAGCAGGAAATTATGACTAACTGAGGAATATACTACGTTCAGATCCATGGTATTGGTTGTTAGATGGGAAGGATATCAACAGTGCACAGGAAGCCTTTAAAAGGTGCTTAAATGTTGCAGCATCAGAATGTTTCTCTGGAGTTTGAAGAATAGTGTAGGAGTAAAATGGATGTGCAGTCTTATTAAGCAAAAAATTCATTCTTAAGAAAAATATGATGTGGAAGGAATACTTTGTGCATAAACAATGATGCCAGTTATGAAAATCATAAGTAGAAGAAGATGCTGGAAAAATTACAACATTCGTGTACATCCTCTGAGGGTACATAACAGGAATTTGATGATGATGATGTACAGAAAGATGAGACTGAGTATGAAAAGACACAAGCTCTACAAGTTAAAGACAACCCAAAAGAATTCTGTAGTTATGCTGCAAGTAAAAGAAAGAATGATTGTGAAAGAATATCTATAAGAATGAAAATGGTATGCAGGTGACAAATGCAGGCAAATGAGTGCCTACTTTGCTAAAAGCTATCAACATTATATGCAACATTTGCCTGCATTTGTCACCTGCATACCATTTTCATTCTTATAGATATTCTTTCACAATCATTCTTTCTTTTACTTGCAGCATAACTACAGAAACATGGCAAATGAGTGCCTACTTTGCTAAAAGCTATCAACATTATATGCAACATACCTCACAGGAGATACCAGAGCTATTATTATCAAGACCTCATGGAGTCAAAGACTCATCTGGGATCTGTGTGATAAAATGGTGATTTTATCATACAAACAGCTCATCATACCATGTCTTAAACACACTCAAGCTCTTTGCAGACACCACACTCTCAGGCAAGGCATTCCAATCATTCACAACTCTGCACGAAAAAAACCTCCCTCTCTATATAGTTTTATAGAGACTATATACTATATATTCTATATACTCACACCGTCTTTATATAGTTTCAAGGGATGACCTCTAGTTCTCCCCCTATCTCCCACTATTTTATGTAGAACTTCTCCAGCATTAATCCTATAACAACGCTTACCAAAGTGTAGGTCTCTATCATATCTCCCCTCTTCCTCATGTTCACCAGACTCTGCAAATTACATCTTCTCAATCTTCCCTCATACTCGACATTCCAGAGGTCAGAAACTACCTTAGTCAGTTGCCTTTGGCCCCTTTCCAACATCTCTTCATCTTTCTGAAAACCAGGTGACCAAATCTGGGCACAATAGTCCATGTGTGGCCTGATCAAAGTCTTATACAACGGAATAAGAATCTCCTTACTTCTACATGTCAGTGTCCTCCGCATCATTACCAGAAGCCTTTGTGTTGTCTTCACAATTTTAGCTATGTGTCCCTAAAATTTCAGATACTTATCCACTATCACCAGCAGATCTCTTATTTCCTACACTTCCAACAATATATCCTCACCAAGCATAAATTCTGCATCCCATCTTTGTTTTCCAAATTTTAAAACCTTACATTTTTCAACATTGAACTCGCATCCCCATTTCCATGCCCAATCACTCAATTTATTCAAGTCTTCTTGTAAGGCCACAACTTCTTCACTACTCTTCATGGTTTGTCCCAACTTTGCATCATTTGCAAACAATTGAATATCTCCATCCAAATTTTCACCAATATTATTAATATAAGTTAAACAGAAATGGCCCCAAAACAGACCCATGAGGCACTCCACTAGTGACTTTCCTTTTCCTGGATATCGCTCCCCAATACACAACTTGTTGATACCTATCAGATAGCCAGTCTCCAATACAATGCACTAGTCTAATATCCAACCCCATCTGCTCTAGTTTGACTATCAACTTATCATCAGGTACTCTATCAAAAGCTTTTGCGAACTCCACGTATATTATCCTTCTATTCTGTCCAAGGAAGCAGTCACTTTATTGTAATAAGTAAGTAGTTTACTAAAACATGACCTTCCTCTAGCAAATCCATGCTTTCCGTCAAAGATAATACCATTGTCGTCAACCCAACTCTGGATCCTGGTTCTCACAAGCTTCTCTAACACTTAACTACAACACCTGACACACACACACAGATAGGTCTATAGTTTGATGCTTGAATTCGATCATCTACTTTATGAAGTGGCACAATCTTGCTCTCCTACTACTTAGGAACTTGACTGAGTGCAAGACTCGTATTAAAAAAATATGTCAAGGCAGGAGTCAACTCCCTGGCACATTCCTTCAAAATCCGTTGTGTTATATTATCAAGTCCCACAGTCTTATTTACATCTAGTTTACTCAACTCTCCATACACCTCTTGCTCACTTACAGTCAGTCTCTCTTCCCCATCATCAACTGCCCTCAATCTCTCCATGAAGTCACATTCACAAGATTGAAAGACCTTTATGAACAGCTAATTAAGTATCTCCACCACACATTCTGCAACAGCTGTCTTTATACCATTTTCTCCAATCAATGTCATCCTTCCATAATCATTCTTTCTTCTGCTGGCTACATATCGAACGAACTCCTTAGGATTCTTTTTGGCTTCATTAGCTAACTGCTGTTCATACCCCTCTTTAGCTACTCTCACCAACCAAGTCACCCTCCTTTCCCAGTCTTTGTAGACCTCATGAAATTGGTTATTTCCACTTCTCTTATGCTGCCTCCACAACGCACTCTTTCTCTGAATCACATGCTTAATCTCTTTATTCATCCATCTCACACCTACCTTATTTAACCTTCTCACCCTTGGAATACATTTAGACATTGCATATACTAGATAGTTTTTGAAAATCCCCCAAGCTGCACAGATCTCTTTTCCAGCTAACTCCTCATTCCATGCTACACCCGCAGGCTGTGTCTCCTGAGCTCTTCATAATCACCCCCCACACACACACACTTCTAGTTCCACATATACTCTTTTTCTCACAAAGGTCATCACACTGCTGGCAACCACCCAGGTAATCACCTCATGGTCACTCCCACCAATTGGTGGATGATTTGACACCTCATTTATAATTACATCCTCTGATGAGATGACCAAATCCAAGACCCTCAATCCTCATGTGCCCTCTGTTACATACTGTCTGAGGTAGTTATCCCTCAAAAACTCAAGAAACTCATTTTCTTTACTTCCAGTTGCTATCTCATCATTCCAGTCTACATTGCCATAATTAAAATTGCCCATTATGATCACCCTTTTATTTGCTTGGCTAATTTGATTATAAATTTCATTATCACCACCATTCACATTACCTGGTCTATAACAACATCCAACTAAGTATTTGATTCCATTCACCTCTATCTCACACCATGCTACCTCAAAAGCACTGGCACTATTTCCCTCTTGCATCTCTACTTTGTATGGACATAACTCTTTCTCTATCATCAATACCACTCCTCCCTCCCTTTTTACCCCTTCTATCCTCACGAAACACATCATACCCTTCCATCTCTATTCCTGTCAGGATGTCTCCTCTTCCAACCATGTCTCACTTATTCCGACAATCTTTGGGTGAACAGACGCAATTAATGCAACCATTTCATCTGCCTTGTTGCTTATACTTCTAGCATTTGTATACAAACACAACAGCTCATCTGGATCTATATAGTTCCACTGATACCACTCATTCGATGCGATCTCTCCATGCTCAACTGTTGCCATTTCCCTTTCTGCCAATTCATTCTAGAACTCTCCCGATTCCAACTGTTTCGTCTCAATCCCAGGTCACCCCATTCCTTTCACACATGCTCTCACCTCCTCTTGGAGAATCCACACTTCTCACGCTGTGTACCCCTGTCCACCCTGCGCCTCCCCGTTTTCCCTGCTCCTCTTGCACACCCTTTCTCTCATTTTCTATACTCATACCACACCTCTTCAATCTCTCCTGTCTTACTCCCGTGCTCTTCCACATCACTTCCCACTTGATCTGATTCATTCTCTCTCACTTTACTCACTTCTCTACCTTCCAGCAGCAGTGTCCCCAAGCGACTCACACCATAACCACTCAAATGCAGTCCATTGCTCCCATACAGTTCACTTCATCCTTCAAACTCATTCCACACATTAACAAACTGTACTCCCATCTCCTCACACATTTCAGCCAGCATATCATTCATAATCCTTGCTCTCCGCCTCATCTCACCACAGTCATACCTAGGCAACACGCTCACTACCCTTCCTGTCACACTATTCTCTTTTATCCTTCTAAGAGCCTCCTGATATCCATTCTGACGTGCTCTTTGTCCTCTGTCAAATCATTTGTTCCTATTAAAATCATCAACTCCTTTGCTCGCTCCCTCCTCATATCCAATGCCTCAATCACTCTACTCATTTTACCACCTGGAAAACATACCTTATGCATCCTATCATCCAGCACACCTTTAATAATAGAGTCGCCATACAACGCCACTCGCTCATCTTTTGTTAACTCTTTCATGCCATCAAGATTTCTTTTAATAGTTTTTACCTGAATTTTCTTAATTTCATTCCACATCCATTTCATCTCTTGCCTCATCCAATCCAATTCAACTTCCGAATCTCAAGTCACATTCTCTCTATCATTCAATCTTTCTAATTTTCTAACTCTCGACCCTCTCTTCTCGCTTTCACTCTCATTTATCCTTCTGTGTTTCCGTACTTTCAGTCCAACATATGTCCAACTTTTGCTATCATTCATTCTTTTCACTTTTGATTCCTGCTTGCAGGAGAAAGGAATCCTTGAAGGAATTCTGCTTCCTATTGCACAAACTGAATAAGAATTTGGCTATGGGGCCAATGAGATATCATCATGGATACTAAACAAGTGTTTATCTGAACTGGCTGTTCCTTTGACCAGGCTACATAATTTGAGTCTCAGAACAAAAAGGATTCCACAGGAGTGTAATTAATGTATGATAATCCTATTGCATAAAGGTGATGTGATGCAAAGACTGATGTGCCCAACTATTGACCAATTGGTATCTTTGGAGAGGTAGCGAAGTTTATGGCAAAGTTGGAAAGAGCTCGCATGCAGATATGGATTAACATACATTGATGAATAGCATGGGTTTACTAAAGGAAGGTCATGTTTGAGCAACTGACTTACATTTTATAATGTTGTCATTGAGTTAGATAAGAGGAATGAATATGCCATGATACTTTTGGACTTTGCTAAGGATTTCGACAGGATGCAGTATGGAAGACTATTGCATAAACTAGAAAATATGGGATTGGATTGTAAAGTACTAGTGTGGATAAGGAAGTGACTGACTGACTAACATATCAAAAAGTGGTATATGGAGGATGTGAGTCTGCCAGATTTAAGGTGGCCAGTGGTGTATCCCATGGATCAGTCTTTGGTCCATTGTTATTCAATCTTTACATTAATGACACTGGTAAGGATTTGACATGCGACATACTGTTTGTTGATTATGCAAAGACGGACAGGGTAATCAGAAATGTGACTGAGATGCAGCACTTGTAGTATGATTTGAATTGGCTAGAATTATGGTCATGTGAAAATGGCGGTCAGTTCAATGTTAGTAAATGTAATGTTATGCACCTTGATGTAAGATATTCAATGTCATATTATATTGGTGGGGTTATGCTAGAAGAAACTCATGAGTCTAGGGATCTTGGAATTTTAGCAGATGAGAAGTTGAAGTACAAGGGCTGTATAACAAAGATTGCAAATACAGCTCAAAAGATATTTGGTAAAGGCTGAAACAAACCTGGACATGTAAGGATAAGAAGTCCTTTTGCCTCTTTACAAGACTTTGATACAACCTCACTTGGATTATTGTGCACAAGTCTGGTCTCCTGGTTTCCTTGGTGATGCTGATACAGTGGAGAGAGAGAGAGAGAGTGCAAAGGAGTGTGTTAAAGATGATATTGGGATTGTAGAATAAAGATTTTGAAGAGAGGTCAAGAATTTGTGGACACTGCAGACACCAGCAAATAGGTGAAAGAGGGATGATATTAGTGACATTTATAAACTTCTAAAAGGATCATAGACGATACTAGTAGATGGAATTTTTTGATTTATGGCAGTGGGGGAAAGACAAGAGGATCAATAGAAGTAGAGAATGAATGCGGTTAAGAAAAGGGCAAGATAAATTTTCTCTTATAGCATGTGATTAGAGTTGACTGCCATTGTAAGGAATGAGTGCAGGTAGTGTGAATGAATTCAAGAACTGGAGTGACAGCCAGTGGTGGTGGGATGGCTTCCCTCGATGAGTCCCTGACACCCTGGAGGTTTCTCCTAATAATAATTAATGAAGAATGTAAAGAAGCAACCTGGAAGAAGATGACATTATGGAATCAGCATAAGATGAATGGTCACAAATAGTGTTCTATGAGGACCATAAAGATAACTCAGTAAACATAGCACAAGTTAAAGAGGAAGCAGAAATTCACCAGTAAGCACTAGAAAAATTCTAGAGTTCTTTCAGTATGTTGTTAGTAGAAGGAAGAATGATTATAGAAGGATGATATTAGATAACCATTATGGAGAATACAGCCGATATATTTAAAGAACAATTAAGGTATTTCATCCTTTTTTTTTCTTTTAGAAAAGGATGAAATATCTTGATTAACTGTTCATTAAATATATATAGGCTGTATTCTCCATAGATTTTTAGATAACGGAGAAAACATACTTTGAAAGAAATGGAAATGGGCAGGACACATTGCAAGACTCAAGGACAATAGATGGACAAAAGTTTTACTGGAGTGGTGGTCATGTGAAGGTAAAAGATCAGCTGGAAGACCTGAAAGAAGATGGTCAGATTGGAACTCTTTGGCACCAACAAGCTCAGGATAGAAACAGATGGAGAGAATTGGGAGTCACCAATAGCCAGAAGAGTGGCTATAAAGAGGGTTAAAAGAAGAAATAAAAAATTTCATCCTCACAACTGTGACATCATGCAAAGCCAGAATTCATAGAGGTGGGGGGGGAATGAGTGAATGATGGTGATAAGTGAGCAGGAGGTATATGAGGAATAAAATCAACCTTTGGTGATGCTGTAAGACTTGACATGTTGCTGGGTGTGTTGAAAGAATAATCCAGTGAGTTAATAGAAGCTTTGACTTACTTGTTTAACAAAAACCTGTAATGGGATGCATCTCAAATAAGTAGAAAGACGTTAAAATGGTTTATAAAGTGGAAACCGACTGTGGCTTTGAATTATAGACCAATCTCTGTGTGTGTGTGTGGAGTTGTGGTTAAGGTATTGAGGAGGTTAGTGTGGGCTAGGATATAGAACCAAGTTTAATCAGCATTGATGAACTATGAATGCTGTGTATAAATACAGTTCATACATTTAGCTTCACATATGAAAATAACATTTAGTTTTATGTATGATAAATGTATGAACTATGTCTTGAAACTTATTTTCTATTCATTATCTTCAACTTTTCTCCCTAAATCTTTAAAATGTTTGGAATGAAAGACTAAACTGAGGAGGTGCCAAGTTCTTTTTGGTAACTTTGCCAACAAACAAAAATGTCATATATTGATCATAACTATTTTACAAAAAAATTTAAAGAAGCCTCACAAATGCTTAGGATCCCTACACAATGCAATAAAAATAAAGACTTAATTTTACATCAGGTATGGTCTGCTTTTATCAAAAATTTAACTTCCACAGACCTAGGATATAACACGCATTATACTACAAAACATGATAGCAACAACTAGCAATGTTCCAACATGCATACACTAACGAATTTGCCATTTGTATTCTGGTTTATCAATTATATATTACAGCTGTGAAGTTATCAAAAACATCTAATATGCGTAATTAATTGTTAATAGGATTTTGTTGTGTAAAACTTTTAGGTAGGTACCAATACCCCTGATGATGTAAGTCGTACGACTTACGAAACTTGTCTGATTTTAATTGCTAATTTCTATTAAACTCTTGAATTACATAATAATGTGGTCTCAATACTGAAAACTTTCCACAGAAAGTTGTATAATTATTAAATTTCTTTGTGTAAGGATAATGGCGATGAGAAGTAGATTGGCATGAAAGACGAATGCAAGTGGCATAGATTTTATGAAAATGGTGAGGTGTCATGAATGCAATATGTATGCTTGGGGAGAGGGAGAGAGAGAGAGAGAGATTGAAGATATTTATGCGGAGAGGATTAATAGGTGAGATGAGGAAGTTTAGGTGCACAAGAAGTGTAGCATACTTATGGATTATGAGATAATCACTGAATGTGAGTGGTAGTGAGCAAAAGATTGTGGATGTGGCTAGGAGAGTAAGTGGAGTTGACAGCATAGCTGAATGGTAACACTAAGACAGTAGGTGAAGGTGGCAGTGAGTTAGCATTGGTGAGCAGTGGATGTGCAAGGTAGCGAAAATGCGCTTTTTGCAAATGGGACTGAGAAAGTAATTGAAGAGATAAAAGTGGAGCTGGTAAAGATAAGGCAAGAGATTAAACATATCAGGAATAAACTGAAGAGAATTATGGATGTGCATATAAACATGAGGAAGAATGGGGCAAAAGACTGGAAACAAATGTTGAATGATTTGAGGTTAGCAATGTATGAGGATTCGATGATTAGAGGTGAGTGAAAAGATGCACAAGGTTTGTTTTCCAGGTGGTAGAATGAACAGGGTGATTGAAGCATTGGATAACAAGCAAAAGTGTTGGTAGTGGTAGTTGGCACAAATGATCTAGGAGAATGTAAGAATGGATATCAGGAAACAGTTAAGGAAAGTGGTAGTCAGCACACTGCACAGGTATGACAATGATGAGTTGAAAAGGCAAGTGAAGATTATGAATGGTATGCAAGCAGAGTTGTGTGAGGAGAAAGGACCCCTCATTTCGTGAATATGTGGAATGAATTTGAAGGGCAGATAAAGAGGTATATAAAAGAGATGGGCTACATTTAAATGGATATGATGTGAGTCAGTTGGAGAAACTGTTGCTGCAAGAGAAAATAATGACCGAAGAAAATGTAAAACCTGAGGAAGCAAGAGGTGTTGTGGAAGAGCAGGAGAATAAGGCAGGTGAATTTGCAAATGGAAAGGAAAGTGAGCAGCATGAGTGAGAAGGGACACAGGGAAATGGGGTGATATCAGGATGGACAGGGAGACACTGTGTAAGAAGCTTACATGATGGTTTCAGGAGTAGACGTGAGTGCACAAGAAAGGATTAAGATAGTCAAGGATGGGGGGATGACATTTAGATATGGGGGAGGGATGTAATATCGGTGATGGCAGAGAGGAATGAACAAGAGGCATATGGTGGAGTCATATCCGAGGGTCAGTGGGACTTGTGATAGAAACCGAAATGACTTGTGTATATGTTTACAAATGCTAGAAGTATTCAAAACAAGGGGAATGAAATTGTTAGATTTCATTGTGCATTGATAGAGTTCATTTGCCCCGAAATTGTTGAAATAAGTGAGACATGGTTGAAAGAAGATGCCAATCTGACAGGAAAAGAGATGGAGGGAGTTGTGAAGGGCGCTCATGAGTCAAGTGTGGTGCACGTGTGTAACAAGAGCTCCAGATTGAGATAAGTATTCTTGGATAAATAAGTATATATGAGTGTTTGTTTGAGTAAGAGCTGCTGTAAAAGTTGTGCACTACTATTGTTATTAGTGTGGGGGATTTTGTTTTGCTTAAACTTAATTATGAATTCGTTGTTATTATTAGACTTTAGAGTGTTAACCAGCAGATTAAACATGCTGGCGGCTTTGTCATTCCATGACATTAACTAGATTTCAGTCGTTTCGCTAAGTGTGAGATGTGTTATATGTATTCTTTCGATTACATAAATGATTTGTGGATGTTTAGTGCGGATGGAAGGAGGGTGTGTGTGCGAAGTATGACCTGAAAAAAGGAATTGATGAATGCAAATATGAAATTGATAACAGAAAGTGTTAGTAGCGAGAATGTCGCGGGGAAATTGAGTGCACGCTCGAAAGAGAAGGATGGTGTGAAAGAGAGGGGAAAGAATGTTAAAAAATCATTAAAAAACAAAATGAGTGATTTAAAAACCGTAATGGATTTTAATAAGGACGAAAGTGAGGCGAGAGTGGCAGAATGAAAAAAAATTGAGAGAACGAATGAAACTGGAAATGGCATGATGCAGGAATCGAAAGTGGAAAAAATCTAAAGAATGAATGATAGCGAAAGTCGGACGCATGTTGGACTGAAAGTACAGAAGCACACAAGGACGAATGAGAGTGAAAGTGAGAAGAGGGTGTCGAGAGTTAGAAAATTAGAAAGAATGAATGATAGAGAATTTGTGAAGCGAGATTCAGAAGTTGAATTGGATTGGATGAGAAAAGAGATGAAATGGATGCAGAATGAAATTGAGAAAATTTGGGTTAAAACTAATCGTGATGGCATGAAAGAGTTAACAAAAGATGAGCGAGTGGTGTTATATGGCGACTCTATTATTAAAGGTGTGCTGGATGATAGGATGCACAAGGCATGTTTTTCAGGTGGTAAAATGAGTAGAGTGATTGAGGCATTGGTATTGAGGAGGAAGCAAGCAAAGGAGATGATGGTTTTAATCGGCACGAATGATTTGACAGAGGACAAAGAGCACGTCAGAATGGATATCAGGAGGCTCTTAGAAGGATAAAAGAGAATAGTGTGACAGGAAGGGTAGTGAGCGTGTTGCCTAGGTATGACTGTGGTGAGATGAGGCGGAGAGCAAGGATTATGAATGATATGCTGGCTGAAATGTGTGAGGAGATGGGAGTACAGTTTGTTAATGTGTGGAATGAGTTTGAAGGAAGAAGTGAACTGTGTGGGAGCGATGGACTGCATTCGAGTGGTTATGGTGTTAGTCACTTGGAGAGACTGCTGCTGGAAGGTAGAGAAGTAAGTAGAGTGAGAGAGAATGAATCAAATCAAGCGGGAAGTGATGTGGAAGAGCAGGAGAGATTGAAGAGGTGGCTATGAATGAGGAAGTGAGTGGTATGAGTATAGAAAATGAGAGAATGGGTGTGCAAGAGGAGCAGGGAAATGGGGAGGCTCAGGGTGGACAGGGGTTACACAGTGTGAGAAAGGTGGATGCTCTAAGAGCATGTGTACACAGGAAAGAAATGGGATGACCTGAGATTAAGAGGAAACAGTTGGAATTGAAAAGGGTTTTAAAATGAATAAGCAGAAAGAGAAATGGCCCTGGTTGAGCATGGAGAGATCACATCGAGTGAGTGATATCAGTGGAACTAGCTATAGATCCAGAAATGAGCTGTTATGTTTGTATACAAATGTTAGAAGTATAAGCAACAAGGCAGATGAAATGGTTGCATCAATTGCGTCTGTTCACCCAAAGATTGTCGGAATAAGTGAGACATGGTTGGAAGAGGACGACATCCTGACAGGAATAGAGATGGAAGGGTATGATGTGTTTCGTGAGGATAGAAAGGGTAAAAAGGGAGGGGGGAGTGCTATTGATGATAAAGAAAGAGTTATGTCCATACAAAGTAGAGATGCAAGAGGGAAATAGTGCCAGTGCTTTTGAGGTAGCATGGTGTGAGATAGAGGTGAATGGAATCAAATACTTAGTTGGATGTTGTTATAGACCAGGTAATGTGGATGGTGGTGATAATGAAATGTATAATCAACTTAGCCAAGCAAATAAGAAAAGGGTGATCATAATGGGCAATTTTAATTATGACAATATAGACTGGAATGATGAGATAGCAACTGGAAGTAAGGAAAATGAGTTTGAGTTTTTGAGGGATAACTACCTCAGACAGTATGTAACAGAGGGTACGCGACAATTGAGGGTCTTGGATTTGGTCATCTCATTAGAGGATGAAATTATAAATGTGGTGTCAAATTATCCACCAATTGGTGAGAGTGACTATGAGGTGATTACCTGGGTGGTTGCCAGCAGTGTGAGGACCTCTGTGAGAAAAGGATATATGTTTGGTACTACAAGGGGGGGGGGGGTGGAAAAGAGATCAATCAGGTGGATTTTCAAAAACTATCTAGTAGATGCAATGTCTAAATGTAATCCAAGGGTGAGAAGGTTAAATAAGGTAGGTGTGAGATGGATGAATAAAGAGATTAAGCATGCAATACAGAGAAAAAGGGCATTATAGAGGCAGCATAAGAGAAGTGGAAATCACCAATTTCATGAGGTCTACAAAGACCTGGCAAGGAGGGTGACTTGGTTGGTGAGAGTAGCTAAAGAGAGGTATGAACAGCAGTTAGCTAATGAAGCCAAAAAGAATCCTAAGGAGTTCTTTCGATATGTAGCCAGCAAAAGAAAGAATGATTATGGAAGGATGACATTGATTGGAGAAAATGGTATAAAGACAGCTGTTGCAGGATGTGTGGTGGAGATACTTAATGAGCAATTCATAAAGGTCTTTCAATCTTGTGAATGTGACTTCATGGAGAGATTGAGGGCAGTTGATGATGGGGAGGAGAGACTGACTGTAAGTGAGCAAGAGGTGTATGGAGAGTTGAGTAAACTAGATGTAAATAAGACTGTGGGACTTGATAATATATCGCCACATATTCTGAAGGAATGTGCCAGGGAGTTGACACCTGGCTTGACATATTTTTTTAATATGAGTCTTGAACTAGGTCAAGTTCCTAAGGAGTGGAAGGAGGACAAGATTGTGTCACTTCATAAAAGAGGTGATCGAACTCAAACATCAAACTATAGGCCTATCTGTGTGTCAGGTGTTGTGGTTAAGTTTTGGAGAAGCTTGTTAGAACTAAGATTCAGAGTTGGGTTGAAAACAATGGTATTATATTTGATGGATAGCATGGATTTTCTAAAGGAAGGTCATGTTTTAGTAATCTATTACTTATTACAATAAAGTGACTGCTTCCTTGGACAGAGGTGAAGGATACACAGTAATATACTTAGATTTCACAAAGGTTTTTGATAGAGTACCTCATGATAAATTGATAGTCAAACTAGAGCAGAAGGGGTTGGATATTAGATTAGTGCATTGGATTGGAGAATGGCTATCCGATAGGTATCAACAAGTTGTGTATGGGGGAGGGATATCCAGGAAAAGGAAAATCACTAGTGGAGTGCCTCAGAGGTCTGTTTTGGGACCATTACTGTTAACTTGTATATTAATGATATAGGTGAAGATTTGGATGAAGATATTCAGTTGTTTGCAGATGATGCAAAGTTGCGATGAACCATGAAGAGTAGTGAAGATATTGTGCCCTTACAAGAAGACTTGAATAAATTGAGTGATTGGGCACGGAAATGTAAGGTTTTAAAATTTGGAAAACAATCATGGGATGCAGAATTTATGCTTAGTGAGGATATATTGTTGGAGGTGGAAGAAATAAGAGATCTGGGGGTGATAGTGGACAAGGCTCTGAAATTTAGGAGACACATAGCCAAAATTGTGAAGACAACATAAAGGCTTCTGGGAATGATGCAGAGGACATCGACATGTATAAGCAGGGAAATTCTTGTTCCATTGTATAAGGCTTTGATTAGGCTACGTATGGACTATTGTGCTCAAATTTGGTCACCTGGTTTTCAGAAGGATGAAGAGATGTTGGAAAGGGTCTAAAGGCGACTGACTAAGGTAGTTTCTGACCTCTGGAATATGAGGAAAGATTGAGAAGATGTAATTTGCAGAGTCTGGTGGACAGGAGGAAGATGGGTGATGTGATAGAGACCTACACTTTGGTAAGGGTTGTTATAGGATTAATGCTGGAGAAGTTCTACATAAAATAGTGGGAGAACTAGAGGTCATCCCTGAAAACTGTATAAAGAGGGTGTGAGTAGGGGGAGTGAGAGGCAGGTTTTTTTCGTGCAGAGTTGTGAATGATTGGAATGCCTTGCCTGAGAGTGTGGTGTCTGGAAGGAGTTTGAATGTGTTCAAGGCACGATATGATGAGCTGTGTGTGTGTGATAAAAGGACCTCCCAGATGAGTCTCTGACTCCATGAGGTCTTGGGGTAATAATAATAATATATAGTCTTTTGTGAAGACAGACAAGGCAAAAAGGGAGGAGGAGTGTTATTGATGATGGCAGAGGAGTAGTGCCCATCTAAGGTGGAGATGCAGGGAGCAAATAGTGACAGTGGTTTTGAAGCAGTATGGTGTGAAGCGAAGGTGGACAGGATGAAATATTTAGTAGGGTGTTGCTATAGGCCTGGTAATGTGGAAGGCAATGAGAAGAAAATGTTAAGGCAAATTGGTCTGGCTAATAAGAAAAGGGTGACCTTTATGGGCAATTTCAATTATGGTAATCTAGAGTGGAATGAAGAGACAGCATCTAGAACCAAAGAGAATGAATTTGAGTCTTTGAGGGACAACTATCTTAAACAGTATGTAATAGAGGCTACATGTGAATCAAGGTTATCTCATCTTATTATCTTATCAGAAGATATTATTGTAAATGATCCTCCAGTTGGTGAAAGTGATGATGAAGCGATCACTCGGGTGGTGGCTAGCCATATCAGAACCTTCGTGAGAAAGGGTTATGTGGAACTATAATGCATGTGATTATGACAAACTCAGGAGACAACCTGCTACAGTAGCATGGAATGAGGAATGGGATGTGAAGGAAATTGGTGCTGCTTGGGCTCTACTCAGAAACTGTCAGGAAGAGGCAATGACAATGTATTCCAAAGGTTAGGAGATTAAATAAGGTAGATGTAAAATGGATGATTAAAGAGGTGAATCTTGAAGAAAAAGGCATTGTGAAGTCAGCACAAGATGAGTGGAGATAATCAGTTACATGAGGAGTACAAAGAGTAAGCAAGCAAGGAAGTTAACTTGCTTGGTAAGGGTAGCAAAAGTGCAGTATGAGCAGCAGTTAGCAAAGATACCAAAAGAAATTCTAGGGAGTTTTTTGATATGCGGCCAGCAGAAAGAAAAATGATTATGGGAGAATCATAAACACTGAGGAGGATATGCTAAGTGGCTGTAATGTTTAAAATTGAGTACTGCACTGTGATAAAGTTTTTCAACAAAGAAGGACTTTCTCCAAGTGCTATCAAACAGCGATTGGATGGTGTTTATGGAGAAGCTTCTCCTCCATATTCCACCATGAAAAAATAGGCTAAAAAGTTTTGCCTAGGAAGAGAGGGGCATAGAAGATGATCCTCGTGATGGTTGGCCTGTGTAAGTGATGACTGAGGAAAATGCCTCTCTTGTTGAGGAGGAGCTGCTCAATGACAGATGGCTGAAGCTCAAAGAAATCTCAGCAAGGTTGGAGCTTTCTATAACAACTGTCTTTCGCATTATTCATGAAAAGCTTCACATGATGAAGATCAGTGCATTTCCCCCATTTCTCTCGCTTCAATGCATTGTCACTAGGGGTGAAACCATGGTCGTTTATTATGATCCTCTTTCCAAAAGGGATCCATGAAGTGGCGAAAACCAGCTGAAGCACTGCCAAGAAAAGCTAGTCACTCAGTCAACCAAAAAGATCATGGCAACAATCTTTTGTGATTAGTTAAGGGGATAAAAATCCCTTATTGTTTTTCAGCCAGTAAGCGAAACTACGATCTGAACGTTTCATGCCGACGAACTGTCGGCGGATCCAAGTAAGTGACCACTTGGTAGTGCCACACCACGGCAACTCGTTGCAAAGGTGGAGCAAGATCCCTCACTATTCTTGATATTTTCTCATAATGTAAAAACACAGCTCTTAGGAGATGTAGTACTGTTTTACATTATGAGGAGAGGTCACTACCCAGACCGGTTTCAACCTTTTTTGAGGTCTCATCAGTGAGTAGCTAGACCTAGAATATCAGAGTTTAAGTGAAAAGAACTTGCATATACTTTTGCTGTACGATTGCCAGAAAGGTGTGTCACTATATTGTGTTATAACATATTGTAACTACGAAGAAAAGCCAAAACGGCTATTTTTTCTGGCGAGGTTGATAAGTTAAGGGGATAAAAATAGCCGTTTTGGCTTTTCTTCGTAGTTATAATATGTTATAACACAATATAGTGACACACCTTTCTGGCAATCGTACAGCAAAAGTATATGTAAGTTCTTTTCACTTAAACTCTGATATTCTAGGTCTAGCTACTCACTGATGAGACCTCAAAAAAGGTTGAAACCGGTTTGGGTAGTGACCTCTCCTCATAATGTAAAACAGTACTACATCTCCTAAGAGCTGTGTTTTTACATTATGAGAAAATATCAAGAATAGTGAGGGATCTTGCTCCACCTTTGCAACGAGTTGCCGTGGTGTGGCACTACCAAGTAGTCACTTACTTGGATCCGCCGACAGTTCGTCGGCATGAAACGTTCAGATCGTAGTTTCACTTACTGGCTGAAAAACAATAAGGGATTTTTATCCCCTTAACTTATCAACCTCGCCATAAAAAATAGCCGTTTTGGCTTTTCTTCGTAATCTTTTGTGATTGTTGGGGAATTCTCTTGATTGACTTCAAGAAAGAAATATCACCATGAATGTTGAATGCTATTCTTCTCTCCTGCACAAACTGCATTACGCCATAAAGGAGAAGAGACGAGCAATGCTGAGTCATGGCGTTCGCTTGCTTCACAACAATGCTCCAGTCCATAAGGTTACTTTTGCAAAGTTCAGTGAAGGACTGTGGTTTCCAGGAGATTAAGCCCTCACCCTACACAAGCCCAGATCTACCACCGAGTGACTACTACTACTACTACCTCTTCTCAAAAAAACTGAAGAAAGACCTTCGAGGAAGAAAATTTGCAGATGACAATGAGGTGAGAGATGCAGTTTTGGGCCATTTTGCAGACAAAACTAGATTATTTTTTTAAAGGCCTTGAAATGTTAATTCAAAGATATGAAAAGTATGTTGAAGTAAAGGGAGATTATGTTGAAAAGTGACACAGTTGTTTTCTTTCTATCACTTCTAAAAGTTAGTCAGGCCGGAAACTTATGGAACCAACCTCGTATCAGTTGGTTGTGTATGGGAGAATGATGTCCCAGAAGAGGAAATTCACTAGTGGTGTGTCCCAGGGATCTGTTTTGGGGATATTGTTGTTTAAATTGTATGTAAATGACATTGGAAGTTGCTTAAATGTTTGCAGATGATGCAAAGTGGAGGACAATTATGTGAAGTAGAGCAGATGTTGTAGCCTTGCAAGAGGACTTGAATAGACTGTCTGAATGGGCAAGTGTGTGAGGAATTTAGTTTAATGTAGCAAAGTGTAAAGTTTTAAAATTTGGGAAGTGTATAGAATTGGCGGGGATATTTTAGAGGAGGTTGAAGAGATGAAAGATCTGGGGATGATGGTGGACAGGGACTTGAAATTTCGTGGACATTTTGCTAAAATTGTGAGGACAACACTGTGGATTATGGGAATGATGCAGAGAACACTGACATGTAGAAATAAGGATGTTCTGATTCCATTGTGCAAGGCGTTGATCAGACTGCATATGGATTACTATCATAGATTTGGTTGCCTGGTTTTTAAAAGAATGATGAGTTGTTGGAGAGGGTTCAGGGATGATTGACAAAATAGTTTCTGATCTCTGGAATTTGGAGTATGAGGACACATTGAGAGAATGCAAATATAATGCAGAGCCTAGTGGATAAAAGGAAGAGGGGATGATCGAGCAATACAAATTGGTAAGGGATAATTCCCAGATTTATGTGGATGAGATTGGCCAGAGAATGTCTGGAGACAGGAGGATGTTAAAAAAGAGGAGAACAAGAGGCCATCTCTGGAAGCTGTATAAGAAGGGTGTGAGCAAGGGAGGGGGAGGAATAGATTTTTTGCATAGTGGTGGCAGGTGATTGTAATGCACTGCATGAAAGTGTGGTGAGTGCAGAGACAGTGAATGCATTTAGGTCATGAGTACACAATAGAGAGCTCGCAATGAGTTTCTTAATTCCATGGAGGTCTGATGATGATAATAACAGTAATAATAACAATAATTACCTCCTCATGATCATCATCCTCATCCTCATCGTCATCATCAGTAAGAGCCATTAGTTGACGAGCATGCTTTTCCACCATTGACTGATATGCAATGGGATTAGCTAAAGCATCAGCTAATTCTGAAAATAATAAATTAAGAAATTACTTAAAATTTGTTTAAAAAAAAAAGCTAAATATTTTCATGACTTTCTTTTATACAAAAGAATTCTTTTAAATATAATGTTCTGTGGATATTTTCTGTTATATAATTACTGAAATCACATGATAATTTCATCAGAAATGCTTATTAGTTATTGTAGTTTAAGAAAGAAAAAGATTTTTAGCTTTTAACAAGCATTTCTAACACACAAAAGCATGCTGGGAAACTCATGTCCTGTTGGGAGAGTAAACATTCCAGAAACGTATTGGAATGGTAAGAGAAGAAGAGAAGAACATGACTCTGAGATGTCTTCCCTTTCCTTGGGCCACTTAGATTTTTCTTAGTCAGAAAAATACTGTCATATATTAGTTCATTCACTGTCAGGAAGTTGAGCTTGTACACTTTTTTTTCCAGACTTTCTGTTACATGATCTACAGAACTTTATGTTCTGTCTTAAAATATAAATAATAGATATAAAGCTTTGATTGATGCTATGGTTTTATAAATACTCTGGTTCAATGTTATATATAGACATTGATTTAATTTAAGATTGAAGTCATATAATACAGGCAGTTCCCTCTTTAAAATTTTTTCTCAAGTATCAACAAAATCAAAAATATGTTAACATTAATTGCAGTAATCATTACCTTTGGGAGACAACATTTGATGTCTTTGAAATGCTTGACATATGAATCTCTCTCCTGAAGTGGACTGTGTTAAGTAGGACAGACAAGGCAGGTTGGGAGAAATATGTACCATATTTTTTGCCTTATGCTAACTAATGCAACAGATTAGGTGGGAGGTCCAACTCTTAAAGAAGTTTGAAAGAAATTTCATAATTTAGATACAATCAAAATAATAAAACAAGCCTTGTTTGGTTATTTTGGATTTATGGCCAAAGCAACTGAGGCTAATGTATTATGTATGTAAAATGAGCCTGTGACAAAATTACAGAGAACACAAAGTGTGTATGAAATAAACTCTGTCCTCAGTTTATTGATTATTTTGAAGGATTTCAAGAACTAGCAGAGATCATACAAAATGAAACAGAAGCGGTCGTTAATTCTGCCAGCCAACTGCAGCTTGAGGTTTCTACAACTGACATCACTGATCATTGCACGCACACAATGGAGAACTCACAAATGAAAACTACCTTGAAATAGCAGAATGTGAAAATGATAAAGGCTATGTTTTCATTTCTTTGGATAAATAAATCATTGCTTTTAAGCAAAAACTAATATCAAGGCTTCTGTTGTATGAGGATGCAATGAAATTGTAATGTCAATATTAAACCACATAGAAAAAGCTGACAGTAGAAGATGTTATTCAGACACTCAACTAGTTTCATGACATACTCTGTGTTTCACATCAGCAGATATAGTGCATAAAATAAAAAAATTAAGCTACAAATAGTTAACTACCACAATGTAAATATTTGAAAAAGAGAAAGCAGTAACAGAATGCATGCTTGTGCTATGTAGAGATCTGATGATTGGTGGCATTGTGTGCCACTAGCTTCCATATGTGCTAGATGTTTTATGAGAGAGAATCATATTTGATGTAATATAATGCCTTGTTTCTTGTTGGACTATTATGGATGTTTCATCATATCCACTGACTCTTTGAATGCTCTTGAGTAGAAACTATATTCTATGTGGATTCATTTCAGATCATTGTTACAATGTTTCATGTTTGTTTTCCACTGTATGTGCTGCCAATCCTGATTTGTTTCTTTTTTTTATTCCATGTCCTTGAAATGCTTGACATATGAATCTCTCCTGCAGTGGACTGTGTTAAGTAGGACAGACAAGGCAGGTTGGGAGAGATATGTACCATATTTTTTGCCTTATAAGATGTGCTTTTTTTATACCTAAAATTTAAAATTTTTTAAATTAGGATGCATCTTGTAAACCAGTGCATCTTATATAATGAAGTATTTTTTATGTATGTGCAGTTACGTTTTATAGTACATCATCGCTTGTTGGTAATACTGTTGAATTTTGAATGAATAAAATTCATTAGGAATTTATTAATCACAATTTAACAAGCTAAACCCTGAAAGGATATGCTTGCATCCTAGTATATATTATATCTTGACAAATATAGGATACAGTGAGTAAGAAGAAAAATTGCAAAGATTTCAGTGTAAAAAAAATTCTACTAGATTGTATATTTGATAGTGAAGTTTGGTAAATTTTATATTACTTGTTAAGATTGATACACAATGAGTTGCTGTATAAATTGCATGTAACAAAGTGAGAACACAAGGTCATAGTACAAGGGCAAACCATCAGATTAAGAAGTTGCCCCAAGCAGTCTCGTGCACATACGGCACATGGAGACCTAAGCCGTTCGGAGAAGATGCTACGGAAGCGAGACCCACGTGTACAAATAAAAACGTGACGGGTGAACAACTTAGGTTACAGAGAGTACCGGTAGGGAGTTGGTATAAAAGAATTAGGACCCCCCCGAGAATGAGGCTCTTTTTGTGATTTTTTCTTCTCGATCGTCTGGACGTGTAGTTCACGGGGAGTTCTGCTCTCACTCCCGGGTAGTAGCAGTCGGAGATGTCGCATAGTAGTTGAAAATGTTGCGGGTCTCAAGCCCTACGATGAAAGGATAGATGTTTTACACATATATTAGGCAACTCATGGGAAAGCTCAGCAACTTGGTAGCGTGCTACACAAATGCAGAATCACTTTGCCAAGAATGTTCTTGACATAGGCTCTATATACTAGCAACGTGTGGAACCAACCAATGATCGCAGGAATCCCAGCCGTAAAACTGATGGAAAGGAAATAGTTAAAAGAAAAAGAATCAAAGGGACAAGTATAAAGGATCATCGAGTATGGTATTGTAACCTTTTTGTTAAGTAATGTGTGTGAGGAAGAGAAATTAACTATAATTTAAGAATTAAGGACTCTGATTAGAATAAGACAGGACTATAGTGCTTTGATAACAGTTAGACAAAAAGAAAAGAATGTTCTTTACATATGCTGATTGATAATTATGTCTTAATTGAAGTGTCTTTATTTGAGTAACTTAGTCAAAGCCTGAAGTTTTCCATTTTAGATTTATGATCTAAGTATGCTAGTTTATGATTCTTTTAGAGAAGTGTTTCTAGAATATTCATATTTGTTTAAAATGCATGTAAATTAATTTGTTTAACATTCTAATAGTAACGATTGATTATTCTTTACACTGTATGACAACAAATATGTTAAATAAACCTTTTGCTATTTTTAATTTGATTGCCTGTGTCTAAGAATCCGATGCACTCATAAATTATTCGAATCTAAGCGGGAGGGAATAAACGATAGCTAAGGTCACGACTGCAAACAAAGGTCAATAGTGGGTACATCTGCAAGTTCACTTCTTGATTGAGAAACTCTTTTCTTAATTTAAGGGTTCTGGGTGCCGCAGCAATAAAAAACAAATTTTCCCAGAACTTTAAGAGATGCAAATTTCAGAGGCTTTGTCACCTAGGAATTGGCTTGTCCCTGAGGCAATTCCTTTGTGTTCTCAATAGTACTATGTGACATCCAAGGAGAAGTATACTATACAAATGTAGATATATAATAAGAAGATTAGGACATTACAATACATGATCAGTTTGAATAGTTGCATGGTCATTAATGGTCATGCATTTATCATTACATTATTATATTTACATTTTTTTTATAACCCATGGATTCTATGATGCATAGAAATAGCTATACAACTGCGTTTAAGTATGGTGGATTGAATACACAAAAAAGTATGGCAGCATTTTGGGCTTCTGCTTAGAGAAAAAATGGTACGAACTTGGAGGACAAAAGAGCAGAAATTAATAGAATTTCTAAAAAACACAATCTCTGCAGAAAACCTAATGCAAAATGGCCAGAAATTGAAAATGAATTAACAACTTGGATAATGGTTCAAAGAAGTTTGGGTTGCTGTGTATCTACAAAAATGATTACTCTATGAGCAAAATTATTGACAACAGAAAGAAATATCATAGATTTTACAGGATCACTATCATGATCTTTAGATTTATGCATGCATGCATACAAAAACGAAAATATCATAGAAAATAAATGGATGATACATGCATTAAAATTTTAAATTTAAAAAATAATAATAAGATTTACATGAAAAATTTGATGCATAATTTGTGTCTTATACTGCAAAGAATATTTTATTTCCAAAAATTCAACATGAAAAAAAAAAATGAGATGCATCCAATATAATGGTGTCTTATAAGGAGAAAAATATGGTATGTCAAAACATTTCAAAGATGTCAAGAAAAAAAAAAAAGAAATACAAAGCAGGATTTGCAGCACACAAAATAAAAACCAAATGTGAAGTATTGTGGTAATGAACTGAAATGATCCGCATAGATTGAAGTTTCTACTCAAAAGTATTCAAAGATCAGTGGAAATGATAAAACATCCACTGCAAGAAGTTACAATGCATGATATTACACCAAGTATGGTCCACTCTCATAAAGCATCTAGCACACATGGAAGCCAGTAACACAGTCCTATTAATGAGCCCTGCAGAACTCCACCTGTGACATTCTTCTTCCTTAATATTGTTTCATTATATAAAACTCTCAATACAGCCAATTGGATTGGTGATTGACAATACAGTCAATCTCCAATCTTTAGTTCAGTTCACTAACCTGATATCTAAATCCCTAAGCTACAGCTAATCAGAGTATCACTCTATTAAATTATGAAAGGCAATCAGATTAGTGACACAAAAATGTTCCTTAACAAATCCATGCTAACTCTTGCAGATAACGTTACCCTTGTCTGCCTAATTTCGTATATGCTCTTTCACTAACTTCTCCAAAATCTTAACAACTACAGAAAAAACACAAAGTGGTTTATAGTTTAACACCTTCATTCTAACCCACTACACTTATGCAATCTTACCCTCCTTCCACTCCTTGGGCACCTTTCCTGTATCCGGACTTTCACCGAAAGGTCATGTCCATGGAGCTGTCAGGTCCTTATCATATTCTCTTATAGTACATCATGAAATCCTCCAGTTTTAATGTCTTACTGACATCCACAGTGCTTAGTATTCGAAACACATTCCCCTCATGCACTTCTACTGAATTCTTCCCATCTCTGTAATAATAAAGCCTGCTTTCCCAATTATGTCATCTGCACTGGTTCACTTACCTCTCATTTCCACTTAAGGGTAAAATCATCCACAATCATTTCTCTTCCTACTGGCTGCTTAAATAATCCCTTTGAATTGTAACACTAGTCTCTTCTTGAATTTCATTTTTGTTTAGAGTAGATAGTTTCCTGGTTCGAGTCAATGTTCCTCATGCAACAACTCTCCACTTCTCTTTTTTTATACTCTTCCCATAATATCTTATTTGAATATCGTCAGTTCCTATTTGATTTCATTAGTTATTCATTTTACATCAAAATATCTTTTTCACTTGAGGTATGCAACTTGCATGCTAAGAAATATTTCTTCACTAGCTCCAATGAACCTCTGTAGCTCAGCCAGAGAATAAACAAAAGCGTTGGAAGACTTGCATTTGAATCCCATTTAAGATGTGAAGAACCTCTATCAAGGTTTTTCAACTGAAGGTGAATTAGCCGGTCTCATATGGTGGTGGCACAATTTTTGCTCCTGGAAACTCAGATTTTTCATCCTGCAAATGGGCAAACTGGCCCAGTGAACACATAAAATATTTACCCTTAGAGGGATGCAGGAGAGGAATGGTAGTCTTCTGCATTAAATTGGCTAAAAAGTCCAAATCAGGGAACTCAACCCCATCTCGGAAAGATGAGAATTGGATGGATGGAGTCCTATGTATTTCTCCTTTTCAAATCTTTCATCCATGGAACTGTCCTAAACTGATTTATAAGATTACTATAATCAGTGTTTTATAATTCCACATCAATTCCTAAATTCCTTTCTCCTTGAAATTTCTGCATGTCTATTCAGCCTCCAAGTCAAAACTGCATGGTCATCCTCACTAATAGGCAGCCGAATTGACATCTCAGTTACAATCAGCTACTCTGATGCTGGGATTAAATCCAAAACTCTCGATCCTCGTGTTGTCTAAGATATATGTCCCTTATGAATTCCAAAAATCACATTCTCTTACTACATGCTATTCTCTCTTCCCAATTTATCCTGATGTAGTTGAAATATACTGATTGTTAGCTTTGTGCTTGCCAAACTAAACATTTCTTCTTCACCCTGTGTGTTCTCTGGTCTATAACAGCATGCTACTAGATATCCTGTCCTGCCTATCTCCACTTCACATAATATGGTCTCAAAACCATTTGTATCATATCTCTCTAAACTCTCCATTTTGAGAGGACACAACTCATCACCCAAAATAAGTAATGCTTCACCACCTCAATTAAATATTTGGTTTAATCCTTTATCCAAGTGTAAGCAAATAAAGTTTGTGAAGTATTTTCAGGACTGGGGTAACTCATGGTAAAGGTAGTATAAGTTCTGATCACATGCCTTAGTATCTCCCATAATGCAAAGCACATCTCCTTGCAGACATGTATAATGCTATGCATTAGGGGAAGGGACCACTACCCTGACCGGTTTCGACGTTACTGATGAGACCTCAACAAAGGTCGAAACCAGTCTCGAAACTGAATAGTGGCCCTTCCCTTAATGCATAGCATCATACATGTCCATAAGGAGATGTCTCTGCAACATGGGAGATACTAAGGCAAGTGATCAGAACTTATATCACCTTTATTACGAGTTGCCCCAGTCCTGAAAATAGTTCAGATGCAAACTTTGTTTGCTTACACTTGGATAAAGGATTAAACCAAATATATAATTGATAGCATAGTCCAGTGAAAAAAATTTCATCAGCTTCAGCACCCCATTTACCCTTCTTATTCTGCTTATCTGTCTACTTCTATTCTTGTCAGGACATCTTTTCTGTCAACCACATTTTGCCAATTCCAACAATCTATGGATAAGCTGATGTTATTAATGCACCAATTCATTTCCTTTATTCCTGAATCCTTAGTATTTGTATCAGTGCATTATCACTATTCCTAAACCTATTATTATCCCCCCCCCCCCACACACACACACAAGACTCCATTTTACTCTGCAATATACATACATCCCGTCTCCCAACCAACTATCCCCACAAGAGGACATCTATGCTACCATCCTTTCTAGCAACTTTAGTTTTCCTGCCCTAACACCCACTCACTCAGACAAATCTAAATCTCTCCAGATGTCTGCATCCTTCTCTCACATACAGCACATTTATTATTCGGGCCTCCCACTCCTATTATTTCATTCATTCATTACCTAGCTCTTCTCACCTCACTATCTTCCCTCTCACAATTATCTGCTGCACAACCTATAACATAAGCCTCAGATCGCATGCCAATCAATTCCCACTACTTCTCAGGTGATTTGTACCATGACAATCATCCCAGGTACATTTTTGCCTCACTTAATTGTCATAGTCATACTCGGTATTGTTCCTCCAGGCAAGCACTCCTCTAACATTCTATTTTGCACACCACAAAGTATTGAACCTCCATATATTATGCCTCTTAGAGATCTGTCTATTCCTTACTCACACAGGATAGTACTAGATTCCAGTACTATCCTGATTTCCTCCCATTTTCTCTCTTTCATGGTTCTTCCATTCTCTCTCTTTCGCTCCTACTCTTATTCACCTCAGTTAGGCTCTCAAGTCTCCCAATCTCTCTCTTCACTCTTCCAAACTAATTTTCATACTTTTCACTTTTGCTCTCTGTATGTTTATCATTTCTCTCCCCAAACATCCAACCTTTGCTCAACATTCACCTATCTAATCACCACTGCCCTCCACATCTGCCACACTTCCTAATGTTATATTTATATTCTTGTCATTCTCACATTCCTTGCATTAATCACAGTACTTATCTCTCTCTGCCAGCACTCATTAATTTCTGACACATCGTTACCACCCCCACTATTGAAAAAAGGAATACTTATGTTGATATTACACAGTCTTCCCATTTCTATTATCTTCCTAATGTTTTAAAATAACCCATATAATTCCTTTTCTTTTTTGGTTCCAAATCATGGTATGTAACAATTTTCTGTGTGGTATTATGTCTAATATCTTTGCCAAGTTTAACAGCGCCACAGAGTAGCCATTTCCCTTATCCACTTGGCTTTCATTATTATAAAATGTGAATAAATTACAAAGGCAGGATCTACCCTTCACAAAGTCATGCTGCCCACCACAGCAGAGATCATATTCCTATCAGTCCATTCCTGAATTCTATCTTTATTCAATGTTTCCAATATCTTAACAACCATTCCTGAGATACTAACTGGTCTGTAATTCTAATATATGTCTAATATCTTTGCCAAGTTTAACAGCGCCACAGAGTAGCCATTTCCCTTATCCACTTGGCTTTCATTATTATAAAATGTGAATAAATTACAAAGGCAGGATCTACCCTTCACAAAGTCATGCTGCCCACCACAGCAGAGATCATATTCCTATCAGTCCATTCCTGAATTCTATCTTTATTCAATGTTTCCAATATCTTAACAACCATTCCTGAGATACTAACTGGTCTGTAATTCTAATATATGTCTAATATCTTTGCCAAGTTTAACAGCGCCACAGAGTAGCCATTTCCCTTATCCACTTGGCTTTCATTATTATAAAATGTGAATAAATTACAAAGGCAGGATCTACCCTTCACAAAGTCATGCTGCCCACCACAGCAGAGATCATATTCCTATCAGTCCATTCCTGAATTCTATCTTTATTCAATGTTTCCAATATCTTAACAACCATTCCTGAGATACTAACTGGTCTGTAATTCGTTGCTCCTGTCTTGGAATTTTTTATGCAACAGAATTATCTTGCCCTATTTCCACTTTCTTCGAACCTTGCAAGAGATGAGAATTGGAATAAACAGCTTGGTAAGAGGGGCTGCCATTTCTCTTGCACATTTTCATAACACACAAGCCCACATGCCATCCTAATCCACTGCTGTATTTGCTTTAATATTTTTCAATATGCTGAGTACCACCAGCTTGTCTACCTCAATTCTCATATCAGCATTTGTCACACTATCCCAAACTTCAATACCAATGCTAGGTAAGTAACAGAAGCAGAAGAAATATTTGAGATACTAAATGATCACTGCAAGGGTGTATCCTCCAGGAAGGGATAATGCAGTTGCTAGTTTGGGATAGTGTGACAAATGCTGATATGAGAATTGAGGTAGACAAGCTGGTCTACCTCAATCATTCTTACTCCTTACATGATCATTCTTACTCCTAGTCACTACACAGCAAAATTCCATGTAGTCTGCTAAGCTAATTTCCTGTCATAATTTGATTTAGTCCTCACTACTAGGCTTGTCACCCCTCTTGACTACACTTTTTATTGCTTATGGGTATGCTGATCACCTTTTAAGTGTATTCTCTCCACAATATTTTCTTTTTTATGTTAAAAATGTCTTTACCAGCATTATCTAGAAATTTTCATCACAAAGTGTTGTATTATGGAATCATTGTACTCAAGAGTGTCCCATTCTCAGCAGCATTTCCTTCCATTCTTCTTTTCTGTTTGCTTTTTTCTTTATTTCATAGTAATGCTTTTAGTCCAGTGCTTTGTTTTATTTGATCAAAGTATCTTTTTCTTAGTCTTCCACTTTCTCTTTTTCCTTTGATTTCCCTCCATTATTCTTCTCGTCAGACTTTCATGTCATAAGATATATCCAATCCATCTGTCTCTTCTTGTTATTAATGTCTTTATCGGTGTTCTGGGTTCATTTACTTCCTGAAGCACTTCGTTAGATTTTTTGTCTACCCATTTTATCTTCTGCTGTCTCCAACACCACATTTCAAATGCCTCCAGTCTTCTAATATCTCCTATTCCCATTGTTCATGTTTTGCTGCCATAAAGTGCTATACTCCATACATACATTTTAAAAAGTTTTTTCCTTAGTTGTAGACATAAGTTTCCCTTTAATACCTTTTCCATTTTATTGAATTGTTTTTTTGTTATATCTGTTCTTATCTTTATGTCTTCTTTTTTGATCTTCCTTCCTCATTTATTGTACTCCCTAGATATTTGCAATTCTTTACTTGCTTTATCTCTTTTCCATTTAATTTAATTTATGATCTTTGGTTTCTTGCTTGCCAGTAGAATTTTGTTTTTTTTCAACATTTATTTTCATGCAGTATTTATTAAATATTTATGGACATGCTGATCACCTTTTATCATGCAATATCATCTGCAAATCTAAGGCAAAATATTTCCTCTTCAGCAATCTTTATGCCACGGCTTGTTTTTTCTTTAACTTCTAACTTCTCTGATGGCATTTTCAATATATATGTTGAAGAGCAAGGGCAATATGCACCCTTGTCTTACTCCACATCTAATATGTACAGTTTCTTCTTTACTATTTGTTCTTATGTATCCCATTTGTCTTACATATATCTGTTTGATTACTCTTCTGTCCTTATAGTCAATGTCACTTTTCTTCATAATATTCCACATTATCTTCCAGTTAACTCTGTCAAATGCTTTTTCTAAATCCATGAAGCATATGTATGTTTTTTTGGTTTAGGTCCATTCTTTTTTCGATTATAGTTAGCATTGCTTCTCTTGTCCATATTGATTCTCGTAGACAAGCTTATACGTTGGTTATGCATTTCTAAATCACTTAGGGAATTGAAACAACGTAGATCTGAATACAAATTAAATTATACTTTAATTAATATTTCCGATATTAATTAAAGATAATACAGTAACAATACAGTAACTGAGTTACTGTATTGTTAGTGCCTGTGTGCAACTGCCTTTTTGTAAGTTCCTTTTGAAAATGGCAATGTGACATTGCCGAAATATCGGAAATATTAATTAAAGTATAATTTAATTTATATTCGGATCTATGTTGTTTCACTTCCCTAAGTGATTTAGAAATGTCCATATTGGTCTTCCTCTAGTTGTGAATCTATTCTTTTATATATTCGGTTTTGTTTTTTGTTAATGTGTGTAATTAGAGCTATTGTTCTGTGTTGGTTACATTGGAGAGCATTTGCTTTCTTGGGAATTGGTATTATCAGGGATTTTGTGAAGTCTTCTGGGAGATCTCCATTTTCATATATTTTAGCTATTAGTTCAAATATACCATTTTTTGTTTCCTCATCCAGATTTTGAAGGGCTTCACTTTGGATGTTATTGATTCCCGGGCTTTTCTTCTGGCTTAAGTCTTTACATACTTTTTCAACCTCATCATTTATTATTGATGGTCCACTATTTTCTTTAGCTTTGTGTCATTTTCTTCTTCCTGTTCTTCTCTTTGATACAGGTGTTCAAGATATTTTTCCATTCTTGTAATATTTCTTCAGAATAAATAATTAGTTTACCATTCTCATCCATTAAATGATTATTATATGTGGCCTTTTTCAGTGTGTTGTTCATTTTTGTTATTTGGTTATAAGCTGTTTCTTGATTTCCTTTATTAAACAGTTCTTCTGTCTTCTTACATTCCTCATGGAGGTATTCTTCTTTTGCTTGCTTACATTTTCTTGATATCAGATTTTTTCATTTCTTGTATTTTTCTTTGTGTTCTACTTTTTCTGAATTCTTGTATTTTTCTTTGTGTTCTACTTGTTCTGAATTCTTGTATTTTGCTCTTTTCTTCCTAGTTTTTTGTTATTAGTTTTAGGAGAATGTCTTTTATTCAATTCCACTTATTGTTATTGTTTGTGTTTTTCTTTGCATTTTCTTGTGTTAGTTTTTTGGTGGTTTCCTGGAACACCTGTCAATTTTGTTGATGACTTGTTATCAACATCTGCTCCTGGGAAGGCTTTACTAAATTTGACTTGGTTTTTAAATCTTGCTTAAACCATTATATAATGGTTATATATTCTTAACCATTACATATAATGGTTAAATACTTGATATTACATTGAAATACATGGTTGATATGAAGTGCACAAGGAGCAGTATATTTCATCCTCATTGATATAGATGTGGTTAATCCTATATCCAAGTGTAAGCAAACTATCAAGACATGATTCCCATTGATGAGACCTCAATAAAGGCCAAGACTGGCCTGGGTACTGACTTCCAATAAAACTTAAAATCTCTATTTTATTTTGTTTGAATTTGAGTAGTATTTTTTTTGGGGGGGGGGATGTATTTGCTGTACAGAGTCAGTTTAATTCTAGTCTTAATTCTGTGACTTAGCCATCTACACCTGAAAGTGTAGATGACTAAGTGAATGAAAATCCTGTTACTTATTTTGAATTATACACAAATGATTTCATGAAAAATGGATTTTTCACAAATTTCACAAACACACAAATGGATTTCATGAAAATGAGTGGTTCTAGAAATTACATTAATTATTGTTTGCTGATATATTCTGAAAATGACTGGAAATTTTTTTACCATCTAAAGAGCTTTGATTTTGAAAGTAAGCATATATTACAGTTTGTCACATGTCCACCCAATCTTATGTTGTTTCCTATTTCAGGCACAACAAGAGATGATTTTGCCAGACCTGACATGAACATGTCACAAAACTTATCACATTACAGTTAAGTTTGTTCATCCATAAAGTAGAGAAGTATAAAAATGCAAACTGAAATGTAACATTCACCAGTATCTGGATCAGATATAGTCAATATAAATCATAGGTTCTTGGTGACTGTGATCTTCAGTGACTTTCAGTGGAAGACTTCTCTGAAGTACCTGCTAATTACTAGATTTACTCTTTCTCCTTTCCTTCTTCTCAGCAATTTTATTTCCTTCTTTTAGTTTAGAATTCACAATTGCATTTCCAATTACAAATGAGTGATCACCTGCAGGAAAAGACCAGAATCACACAATTCAAAAGTTCCTATAAATTCCTGCAGATTGAGCTTAAGAGACAACTCCACACACTGAGAACAGGTCACAATCCCAAGTTTTGTACTCACAAAGTGCTTAAAAATTTAACACAGGAAACAGTGGAGAAACATAACAGATTTTGCAAGGTCAGCAGTAGAAAAAAATGAGCAACCAGTGTATTACAGCATGGCAGAAATTTCTGATGTCCCTGATATACTGATACTACAAAATATTGTGCACCAATACCAAATAAGTGTGATGGATGACTTCAGCTCTGACCACAACCCAGGTTCACTCCAACTGGGCCTGCAGCACAAAAATATCCTGGATCGACTCCCAACCATCAACTCAAAGAATAAAACTGATGACTCAATTCTGAGCTTAGAAAAGCATATAACAACTGCATTAACAGCTGCCGTCATGGATGTGCCAAGCACAAACTCCAACCACTTTCCGGAAGAGATTAAAAAAATCTCATCCTTGAAAAGAAAAGAGCTAGGCGCCAATATCACAGAACACCAACAAGTGCTCAACAGAGCTACATATGCACTTAAAATTATCAAAATTCAACAATGGAAGACACAACTTTAGTCTTTAAATACAAAGAAAAAGATGCTCTGGAAAATGACCACAGTTCTACAGTGTAAATCTCAACCATCAATCCATAGTGAATGTGGGCTGATTTGTTATGATGAAGAAAATGTTGAAGCTTTTGCTGATAACTCAGAAAAATAGTGTAATCCAAATTATATCCACAAGGATCTAGACTTCATCAGAAAACACACATCTGGGTATGTTGTATGCTAAAACAATTGGAAACAGTGCACAAAAGTGATCTTCTTGGATGTTGCTCAAAGGATTCACAAAATATGGCACAAATATGGGCTTCTTTTCAAACTTGTGGAGGCCAAATAATTCCAAATAGAACTGATCGAACTTACCAAATCCTATGTCAGTGATTGTAAACTCCGAGTGAAGATGCAGAGAATCAGACTGTCTGAACGCAAATTCACAGCAGGTATCCTCCACCATCCCAGAGCTCCCTGTTATCACCTCTGCTCTTTGCAATCTATGTGGCTGACATCCCATGCACAGTTGCCACCAAAACAGTCCTATACATAGATGATACTACAATAATGTCATGCTCCCTCTGACCTAGATTAACAACTCTGCAAAACACAATCTTGGAACTAGAACTAAACTAAAATTAATGTCAACATAGATGAGAGCACCGCAGTGTTATTCACAAGATAAGTATCCCCCAGAGGGTGAGGTGGTCATGTTTGGCACCCCATTCCATGGCAACCAGTAGCCAAATATTTAGGCGTACAACTAGATGAAGCTTCACAACTCATGTTGATCATGTTTGCTCAAAAGCAAATAGGGCAGCTATTTGCTTTTGAGCAAACCAAGAGCTCAATAATAATCTTTTATTCAACAATTTCTTTACACATATGATAAAGGAACTACAGATCCAATCAATCCATTATGCCAGTAATCAGTTGTAACACTTACCTTTTAATATGGGACTTTGGGTGATGCCATTCAAGTAAAGCAGTTTCCTTCAAACTATCTAGGTTAGCAAATACTTAATTATTAACATCTGATGAAAGAGGTTTAATCGTGTAATGATTTTTTTGCATGTTTTTCACTTCATTTCCAAGTTATTTCATGCCTAAACTATAAGCACGCTGGAAAATTTTAGTGTCAACTAAAAGTAAAAATGTTAGTTAAACAAAATAATTATCAAAAATCAGATGCACAGGTTTTTATTCTTTATAATTATTAAATGTTGACTATTTCTTCATTTTTTGCTCATAATTGAGGGACCCTGTAACCCCTAGAGAGCGCGTCCCCCTGGGTGGCAGATAGGGGAGCTCACCATGTGTGTGTGCACGTGCATGCATGTGTGTGTATATGGTGGGATGGTCCGAATATATTGAATAAGGACTCGTGGACCAACAGGGCCATAAGGGGCAATCATCATGATTGTAAGGGAAGCAGCACTCCCATGGACCCCTAGCTGGATCTATCCTCTCCTTCTACTACTTTGAGGAAGATTCACTTACTTTAATCTTTCCTATAAGGCCTTATCAGCCAACTTTTCTTATTTTATGATCCCTATGCTATTAGAGTACTCATGGGCCATGGGGTCTTTTCATTTCTGGCCTTACAACTATGCCCTCTCCATAAATCTTACTATAATTCCTTTATAATCTACTCTTTCCCCCTTCAATATACCCTATTCCTCCTATGGGTTTAAATTCGGAAGAAGGCTAGGTCAGAAGCCTTAAGGTAGCAGCCCTACCACTGAACTATTCCATCATCAGGCTAGTCCCCTGACATGGAGAACATAATTCTACTAGTAAGCTGACAGAAAAAGATAATTGGATTGAATCTATAGGAAATGACCCTGGAATGGAAAAGGTAAAACAAAAATGGAAACAAAATATAATACACATAGCAAACTGGAATGTAAGAGGAACAGCATATAAAGAAATAGAATTAGACCAATTATTAAATGAAAGAAATTTTAAAATAGCAGTAATCACTGAAACAAAAAAGAAATTAAAAGGAACCATGAGAACTAAATATTTTAATGTGATAATACAGTGGAGTTGACAGAGACCAAAGAGCACAAGCAGGAGTCATGATTTGGATTCATAACTCCCTTTCAAAACAGTTAAAACATTATAAATTATGGAATGAAAGAATAATATAAGCTAGAATAAAAATAGATAGAGGCTATTTAACAATAATTGGTTTATATGCCCCAGAAGAGGGAAGAGAACAAGATAATATTGATTTTTATAATCAGCTACAAAACATATATAATAACATAAATAAAAATGATTACATAATTTTAGCAGGAGACTTAAATGCAAGAATTGGAAACACGAAAATTAATAATAATATAGGAATACATGGAGAACATACTCTAAACAGGAATGGTAAAAAATTGATTGACTTTGTAGTTTATAATAACCTAAAAATAATGAATTCCTTCTATAAACATAAAGACATACATAAATATACTTGGGCAGCAAGAGGATGGAAATCAATATTAGATTACTTTATACTAAATGAAAATACATCAAAAATTTCACTAGATGTTAGAGTTCACAGAGGATATGAAATAAGCAGTGACCACTTTCTTGTTAAAATAAAATTAAGATTACCCCCTAAATGGCTACAAGTAACAAGAACAGAAAGAAATTATTATTATTATTATTACGGGTATCTCCATGGAGTCAGTAGACTCATCGCGGGAGACCCAAACTAGCAAAACAATATCTGTCATATCTCTTCTTGAATTCATTTACAGACAAAGAGCTCACAACTAAGTCTGGCAATGAATTCCACTCATTCACCACCCTCCAGGCAAAAAACCTTGTTCTGACACCTTTGTTAACCACACTCTTCTTTAATTTCCAGAGATGACCTCTTGTTCTTCCATCACTATCACACAGCTGAAACATTTCCCCTGCATCAATCCTATAAAAACCTTTTAGTAATTTGAATGTTTCTATCATATCCCCTCTTCTTCGCCTATCAACCAATCTCTGCAATCCACAAGCTCTCAATCTATCAATGTAGGGAGCATTTTTTATACCACTCACCAACTTGGTCACTCTTCTCTGAACCCTCTCCACAGCCTCCTCATCTCCAAGGAATCCAGGTGACCAGACCTGAGCACAGTAATCCAAATGTGGAAGTATCAATGCTTTATAAAGGGGAATAATAACCTCTTTATCTCTGGATGTCAGTGTGTTCCTCAACAACCAAGTAATCCTATGTGCAATCTTGGACACCTTAGCAATGTGTCCTCTGAACTTCATCTCCCTATCTACCAATACCCCTAAGTCCCTAGCCTCATCAATCTCTTGGAGTACCTTTCCATCGATGTAGTACACAGCTGGTAATCTTTTAATCCCAAAATGCATGACTTTACACTTTTCCACATTGAACTGACATCCATTTTCTTTTGCCCATTTTACCAGCTTATTTAAATCCTCCTGCAAACTTTCAACATCAGCTTGATTTTTTATTGCACTACACAACTTTGCATCATCAGCAAACAATTGAATATCTCCCTTTAAGCCATTTCCTATATCATTTATATACAAATTAAACAACATTGGCCCAAGCACAGAGCCCTGAGGCACACCACTGGTCACCTGCCTCATTCTGGACTCGGCTCCTCCATACACCACCTTATGGTATCTCTCCCTGAGCCATTCTCCTATCCATATCACGAATTTAATATCCATTCCCATCTGCTCCAATTTGTGTAACAGTGTTCTATGGGGTATCCTGTCAAAAGCCTTAGCAAAATCCAGAAGTACCACTGTGTAGCCAGTTCCTTTGTCCAACTCAGATGTTATTCTATTATGAATAGTTAATAGATTGCTAAGGCAGGATCTACCTTTAACAAAACCATGTTGGCCTCTATAGAGTATCATATCCTGATCCACCCATTCTTGAATTTTGTCTTTAACCAACTTTTCCAATACTTTTACCACTACTCCTGAGATGGTGATTGGTCTGTAATTCAATACCGCAGTTTTAGAGCCACCCTTATGCAAAGGAACCACTTTGCCTAACTTCTACTCCCTAGGGACCATACCAGAGTTCAAACTTAAATTAAATATCCAGGTAAGAGGGGTTGACAATTCATTTGCACATTCACGCAACACCCGAGCTGATATTCCATCTAAGCCTACCGCAGTGTTTGCATTTAAGTTTTGCAATATATTTAATACCTCTGATTCTTTAGCTTCAATTCTCACATTAGGTATTGCTATAGGTATAGAAATATCCTCACTTGGGTGATAGACTTTTGAGAAGTGATCACTCAGTAACTCGACTATTACATCTGATTTTGTCACTTCAATACCATCAGCACCCACTAAGGTTATCCTTCCGAAGTCATTCTTCCTCTTACTTGCCACATAGCGGAAGAACTCTTTGGGATTACCCTTGATCTCTTTGGCTAAGGTCTTCTCATAATCTGATTTAGCTTTTCTTACTATGCTGGTAACCTTCCTAGCTTGAGCCTTGTACTGCTCATGGGTGTCCTGATCGCCCTTCTCCTTGTAAATTCTCCATAACATTTTCTTTTTTTGCAATTCAAGCTTGATACTACTGCTCATCCATCTAATGCCTGCCTTGTTTGACCTCCTGACCATAGGGACACAATCTGATATTGCTTTCCTCAGATACCCGCTGATTTTATCCCAAGCACTGCTAACATCTTTCCCTTGCAATATGTTTTGCCATGGGATGGCTGCAAGCTCACTCCGAAGCTTGTTATAATTGCCTAACCTGTAGTTCCGTACATACCCCTTCTTAATAGAAAAATCCACAGATTTTGCAACCTCCCAAGTCAATACCACATGATCGCTTTCACCAACTGGAGGTAACGAGGACACCTTACTTATGCATATAACCTCTGAACCAATAACCAGGTCCAACACTCTCACACCACGTGTCCCTTCAGTTACGTGCTGTTTCAAGTAATTATCTCGTAGAAGATGTATGAACTCCATTTCCTTTTTGCTACGTGATATTTCCTCCTTCCAATTGATATCACCATAATTAAAATCCCCCATAATAATCACTAAGCCTTCACTCATTGCACTAAGTTGCTGATGCATGAATTCAATATCTCCCCCCGTACTCCCTGGCCTATAGCAGCATCCAACTGTATATTTGGTTGCGTTGGTCACTATTTCGCACCAGACTGCCTCAAATGAACTCTCATTCACATGTCTATCATCATGATATACTACTTTCTTTGGCTGCAACACATCAGCTATCATCAACAGTACTCCTCCTCCTGTTCTATCTTCTCTATCCTCCCTGAAAATACTGTACCCATCACATTCAATTCCAGTGACCACATCTTCTGCTGACAGCCAAGTTTCACTAATGCCTACAACTTTTGGTGAGATTTCACTGACTAATGCCAAAAATTCTTCTCTCTTATTTTGAATGCTTCTAGCATTGGTATACAAAAATTGCAGATTCCCTCTAGATCTTGTACCGGCTTTAGAACTGATATATAAGTCACTAACTACTGTAGTCCTATGTCGATTTTTATCCCTGCTCTTCTGCAATTTATTCTGCCTATAAGGATTAATAAATACACAATCAGTGCTAAAGTTTCTCTCTCTTACACTCAACCTTTTCAATATTAGTTTCCCTGCCCAATAACTTCAACCTGTTCAGAAAACAATAACTTCTTCAATCGCTTATGTCCTTCCATGTTAAGATGCAGTCCATCTCTAGCATACAATTGCCTTTTTCCTTCAAACACACTCCAAACATCAACAAACTCCAGACCTCTTTTTCTGCACATTCTTGCAATCATATCATTCATTATCATTGCTCGTCTACTTAACTCGTAATTGTCAAAACGAGGTAGCACACACACTATTCTCCCATTGACACTTTTCCTCTTCACAATATCTAATAATGTTCTTAAATCTTTTCCTACCCGATTTATACTACCTCTCAGGTCATTCGTACCCACCATAACTATCATCTTGTCTGTTTCATGCCCTCTCTTTATTGCTAAAGCCACTCTTTCTATTGTCCCATCAGCCAAGCACTCCTCATGCATACCACTCTCCATACCCTTAATCATAGAATCACCATATATTTTACCACTCATAACTTCATTCAAGTCCACACTCATGGACTCATTTTCTACACTATTCAGCCTGACTCTCCTAGCTTCATTACTCAACTCTCTATTACTTACCCCCCACTCTCACTACATCTCATTTCTTCTAGGCCACTTGTGGTTTTATTATGTTGACTCCCAATCACTCCCATACTATTTATTACTGAATCATTCACCAAAGACTCACCCATATGTAATCCTGTTCTAGTTACTTCAGCTAAAGTAATCTCTATAGTCCTAATTTCTCTGTTTAACACATTAAACTCATCTTTAACTTCCAGTATCTCCTTACCGATCACTTCCACTTCATCATGAAGAAGATGAAGGTCATTTTTCATTTTCATAAACTCCCGCCGAAGTTCTTCCGCTACGGTCCCGATGTCAGCTTCCATTCCTAAACGCTCCAGCCTATCCCGACACTTCTCACATACGTCGACATTTTCCTTCTTCTCATTTTGCCAGACCGACCACAGATCCTTCACATTTTTCGGTGCATACATATAGCAGTTTCCGCAACGCATCCATTGCGAAAAATCTAACGCTGAGCCAGCCTTTCGTGTAGTAGTAGAAGTTTGAGTTAGAAATATAGAAATGAAACATTTGTTTATAAAATTAGACTATTGAATGACACAAATGTACAATGGCTATATGAACAAAGAATTAACCAATATCTAGACAAAATAAAACAAAATGAAGAAATAGAAATAGAATGGCTTAATATAAAAACGATACTAAATGCAGCAGCAAATGAGCGTAGGAAAGACCAAAAAATTCAATAAAAGGAAAAAAACTAAAGATTGGGATGATACAGTCAAAGAAATAATCAAAAAGAAAAAAGAAGCCTATCACGAATGGTTAAGCAGTAAACGATTATAAGATGAAATAGAATATAAAAGAATAAGAGCCATAGCTAAAAGAGAAGTCAGAAAAAGAATACAGAATCATGAAACAAATTTGTTTCTAATTTAGAACATGATTTATATAAAATAAGACCCAATGTATATAAGATTTTGAAACACTTAAATGCAGATACCAAGAAAACATAAAATTAAACACCGAATTGAAATTAGAAGAATTTCTAAATTACTACATAGAATTGTGGACAGACAAATATTTTAAAAAAAGACAACTGGCAAACAATTAATGAAAATGAAAAGGAAATAACCAAAGAAGAATTACTAATCAGCCTGAAAGAAACAAGAAATGGAAAGTCACCTGGAGAAGATAAGATAGGTTCAAAACTATAAAAATACGCAGGAACAAGATTCAAAGAAAGACTCATTATTTTTAAATAAAATTTATTCAACTGGTATCCCCCCAATAGAATGGAAAAAAGCAATTGTGATTGCTATCTTTAAAAAAGGTAATAGAGATGACCCTAAAAACTATAGAGGTATCAGTATACTAAATTCTTGTTAATAAAATATATAGAAAAATTTTAAATAGCAAACTAATGAAATATTCCGAAAACTTTATTTTAGAAGTACAAAATGGATTTAGAAAAGGAGACCCAGCCTTTTACCTAAAATTAATAATAGAGAAAAGAAGAGAATACAATTTAGAAATACATATTGCATTTATTGACTTTGAAAAAGCATTTGACAAAGTTAAAAGAAACATTATTTAACATATTAAAAGAAAGACAAATACCAAATAATATCCTAAAAGCTATCACAAGAATTTATGAAAATAATCAAATACAAATAAGATTAAATCACGCGCTATCATATACGAGAGAAATAAACCAAGGGATCCGACAGGGATGTCCCCTCTCAGCAACTCTTTTTAATATCTACTTAAATGAAATAATAATAAAATGGAATAAAAATTTACATCAAGGAATTAAACTTTCTTCTACAGTAAACTTAAACACTCTCCTCTTTGCTGACAACGAAATAATAATTACAAATTCTGAAGATAAACTACAGAAAGCTATTTTAGATCTAAATGAGATATCCAAAGATTATGGTATGATAATAGCAACAGAAAAATCAAAAACTAAGGCCTTTAAAGGACAAGATCCAGCAAGAACAAAAATAGTAATAGATAACAAGATCTTAGAACAGGTGAATTCAATTAATTACCTAGGATGTATGATCACATATGAAAATGAAAAAGATATAAATGTAAAAATTGCAAAATATTTAAAAATAACAGATGTAATTAACTCTATATTTAAACCAAACCTAGTTAAAAAACAAACCAGACTAAAAGTATACAATACATTAGCCCTACCAGTCTTAATGTATGGAAGCGAAATTTGGATAATAAAATAAAAAGACAAAGATTAACAACAGCAGAAATGAAATTTATGAGAAAAACTGCAAAGTATACTCTATTTGATCACTAAAGAAACGAAGAAATTATGAAAGAATTAAACCAAGAACCAGTAATAGAAAAAATTAAAAAATATAAACATAAATGGATGGAACATGTTCAAAGAATGAAAACAGAAAGATTACCAAAACAAGAATTGAAGTACAAGCCATTAGGAAAAAGAAAACCAGGACATCCTCTTAAACGATTCAACGATGACTTCTAAGGCCGGAACAGGCCATGCTAAGCCTAAATCCTTGATATGCATGATGATGATGATGATGATTTTTATATAATTTTAATTAGTTAAATCCATTTACTTTTTTTATTCACAATAAAGTGATTACAGTACCAACTTCTACTTGGTACTGTAATCACAGTACCAAGTAGAAGTTGAATTACCAGAAATATTAATAAAATATTATCCAAGTATCTAACTGCACTTAACAGTGGTTTTTTTTATAATTGTTCATGAATTACCAATTAATGTTTATTTCTTTGCATGTAAATAAACACATTCTTTGCAAATAATATTTTTCACAAATAAGATTTTTTATTGATAAAAAAGTAAACCATAAATTAATTTCTAGAAATGAATACATCTCATACCAGACAATCCATCAGGAATGTAATCCTTCACCATAACATGCACAAAAACGGTTGGTAACGCTAATGGTTGTCCAGATTCATTCCTTAGAGATATGTTTCTGTAACCTAACAATAATGAATAAAAAACAAAATAGAAATAAACAATAAGATTGCTACTTCCTAAAAGATTTACTGCATAAATTATTTAATTATCAAAAGTTTATGGAATTACTTTAAAAAGTCTTAGCTAAATATCTCTCTTAAAATTATTATATCTAATTGTGAACAGCTGTATAAATAAGTTTAATAATTCAATTCATGATTAACTTTCTGTCACTTTGGAGATATCTAGATCATTGTTTCTCAACGTGGGGCGTATGCCCCACAGGAGGGCAATTAGAAAATGTACATGTACATATTTATATTGTACTTTTTCAGAACTTGGCTGATTATTATGCTGGGGGGGGGGACATCAAAATCTTTGAGATGTTGAGGTGGGGCATGATCCAAAAAACATTGAGAAACACTGAACTAGACGATATACTTATAATCTGGAGACACAGTGTGGTTGAGTTACATGAGATTTTCTTTCATCTATCAACTCTTTCCATCATAAAAATAAATTTACTTTAGAACTTGAAAAATGAAGGAAAATTACCTTTCCTAGATATTTTAATTTCAAAAAAAATAGAAGGAAGCATCTCTTTTAGCATATACTGTAAGCCCACTCATACAGGTTGTTACCTATACTTCTCTTCATTGCACCATATATCACAAAAATTAGAGAAGAATTACATTATCTTCTCTAACTATCGGTGAACAATTGATATTCTAAGAAAATTGTGCAAAGAATACTATTCTCTAATCCTGCTCCACAACAAATCCCTCATATTTGCCACAGGGCCTCAGTTTCCATCCCTTATACTGGTAGACTTTCTCTCAAAATTGTCAATTTCCTGAAATCTAATGACATAAGAGTGGTTTTCAAGCCCATTGTGACTATATGAGCTCTGTTATGTTCACCTAAGGACCACAACCCTTTCAACAAACATCCTGAAGTTTGGAAATTAGACAAAAAGAGCCTACTGGAGATGTTAATAACAACAGAGAAGACAGCTCAGGCCTAGCTTTCCACTTCTCCCACAATGATATTGAATGGGACAAAAGCTCCATGCCTTACAGAGAAGTCAAATTCAGTGACTGCAATAACAAAGCGTCTATGATGGTGATTTTATGTGATATTTGGAAGTCACTTATTAGATCTTTCCCCCTGTCAAACTTTAACTTCTCTGCCTACTATCATGCATACCTACTGTACAATGAACTGACCCATGCCATCTTCCATGCTCCACATGTTTATTTTTTTATTTCTGTGTAATGGTTCCTACATGTTTAGTTTTAGTTGTGTAATGGTTTGTGTTTACCACTTATTGGTTCTCCCTAACCAGAAGAAGTCACTAGCATATGTGGCAAAACTAGTTGGTTTAACTATCTATATTAGCATGATCTATTAAACACAGTGTCAGTTATCATCTGTTACAAAAATGAATTTTTTTGTGACAAATTTTTCAACCAAAAACATTAATTTTTTGGTCAAAAAATCTACATACTCATCGATTAACATTTCCATTAATTACTGAAATGATCCTCTAATGAAAGTGATGGGTGCATTATCTCTGAATGAATTAAAAAAAAAAATACATGGATTGACTTCGTCTCATGCAATGAGTCCTTGGACTTCTTTTTAGTTACTACTTGTACTTTGTACTTATACAAGTAATAACTACAAAACTTCTTGAACAGAGAAATATTGCCACCTTTGTCTTAGACTAGAGAAAGGTATTGCAAAAGATCTTTGCAGTTTGCAACTAGTGGTATAGCCAAGTTTCTGTTACCCTAGGCAAATTCTTAGCATGCATCTTGTTTTAGTGTGACAATTTTGATAATTACTAACATATTAGGCTGATAGCATCCTTCTGACAATGGTGTCCTCCACAACTTCTCCAATGTCATACCATTCCTACATCACTGTTTGTAACATTGGGGAGAGGGCGATAGAGTCACCAGAGAACGTGGTGGGGATTTTGAGCTCTTCTGAAAAAAGTGCTTTTTAATCGGTGAATAGTCCGACTTCTGTCGAGATTTGTGCTACGTTATTTTTTCTGGAATACGAGTGTCCTTCAGTGGTTGTTTCTGGAGTTAGTTATTGGCGCTATATTGTGTATTTTGGTTACCGAGAAGACGGGGTCAGAATCGGATGCATGACGGTGGAAGAGAAGATGAAGATAGCATAAATTTTCGTTATTTAGTTTTACTTTATTTATATTTAGCATACTTAAAAGTTTTGTTTGTACTTTTACTTATATAGTTATATCCCTTATATTTATTTAGCGTTTAGTTGTAATAGTTCCACGATACTATTCTGAACAATGGCGGCAGCGGCAGTTAAAATTACAAATGGCATATCATATATAAGGACTCCATTTTGCATGATATAATATGAGATTTTGTAGCATGCAGAACTTGTGGAATGTATGCATCCTGGCGGTTGTATATGTGGTGGATGACAGAAGGGGAAATATGTATATGAGGAAAATGCAGGCAAAGGGAGGAACTTGGTGAGTTACAGATGACTATAACTGACCTCGTTGAGTCAGAGGCGGGAGACTCTCCATGTAGAGAGATGAATGGCATGACAGAGGGTGAGAATAGTGAGAGAAATATGAATAAAATAATGAGAGTGGGGAGTACGGAAAGGTTGAAAAATTGTGAAAATTTTGAAGATGGTACATTTGGGAGGAGATGAATGGCAAATAAGAGTGGCTACTTGCAGAGAGAGAGAGATAGATGAGCTGAAAGAGCAGGTGGAATGTCCAGGGAATGAGATGACAAGTGTGAAAGATGAGATGAGGCGAATGGAAGACACGAATGAAGGCAAATCAGAGTAGGAGTAGGAGAGAGTTATGGAAATGGTAGAAGAGGAGAGAATAGGAACAGTAGGAGACAGGGAATGAGAGAGAGTTATGGGAAAGATAGAAGAGGAGAGAATAGGATAAGTGGAAGAGAGAGAATGAGAGAGAGAGAGAGAGAGAGAGAGATGGGAATGATAGAAGAGAGAGAGAGAATGAGAAGAATGTGAGGGAGCACTAGAACCAGGAATAGAGGGATGTCAGGAAGGCGAGAGAGTGAGGGATGCATGTGAGTAATCAGGGAACAGGGTGGTAAGAGGTATAATGTATGGGGACTTAATGATCAGTGGTGTGCAAGATAGGATGCGTGAGGAGTATTTGCCTGGAGGAACAATAGAAAGTATGGCTATGGCAATTAAGATGGGTGAAAGGGTGGATGAGATGATTGTGATGGTAGGAACAAATGACTTGAAAGGTAATGTAAATTGGGCAGCAAGAGATATGAAATTCTTCCTTGAGGTTGTATGAAAGAAGATGCAGAGAGGAAAAAATAGTGTGCATGTTGCAAAGGTATGATTGTGACGAGCTGAGCAGCAGAGTAGAAATATTGAATAACATAATAGCTAGAATGTGTCAAGAGAGGATTGGAATATGTGGATGCTTGGAGGGCATTTGAGGACAGAAAGGAATTGTATGTGAGAGACCACTTGCATTTGAATGAGGAAGGATGTAGGCATCTGGAGAGATTGCTATTCTGAAAGAGTTGGTGTGTCAATGCAGGGAAACTACAATGCCCAGGGTGGATGGTAGCAAGGGTCGCCTCTTGTGGGAATGGGTACTTGGGAGATGGGGGATGACATCAGGTAACGCTGAGTCCAGTGGAGTCTAGAAGGGATAACGTTGGATATAGAAACAGTGGCATTTTTATGCTTTACACTAATGCCAGGAGTATCCGAAATAAAGGAGAGGAATTGGTGGCGCTGATAGCATCAGCCTGGCCAAAGATTATTGGGATCACAGAGAGGTGGATGACAGAAGATGATATAATAACAGGAATAGAAGTAGCAGGGTATAGTATTTTTCGCAAGATAGAAAGGGAAAGTGTGGTGCTGGAGTACTGTTTATGATAAGTGACGACTTATATCCTCTAAGAGTGGAGGCTTTGGAAGGCAGTGACAATAATGATTTTGAAAGCATATGGTGTGAGGTAGAGGTGGGCAAGACAGGATATTTAGTAGGGTGTTGCTACAAACCAAGGAGCACAGTGGGTGGGGATCAGGAGATGTTTAGACAGTTGAGCTTGGCAAGTGCAAAAAGAATGATTGTTATGGGAGATTTTAAACTACAGCAGTATAAGTTGGGAAGAGGAAAATGCATATAGTAATAAGGGAATGGAGTTTCTAGAATTCTTGAGGGAGACAAATGTCTTAGGCAACATGTAATAGATGGAACAAGAGGTGCAAGAGTTTTGGATTTAGTCATAGCATCAGAAGAGTTGATAATAACTGAGATGACATCTCCTCCAACCAGTTGGAGAGAGTGACCATGTGGTTTTGACTTGGAAGATGAACAAATATGCAGGAGTATCAAAGAGACGGGGACGTATGTGGAATTATAAGCAGGTGATTATAATAGTCTTGGACATCAACTTGGGGAAGTTTTGTGGAGGGAGGAACTGAAAGGCTGGGATATCATTAGTGCTTGGGAAATTGTGAAGGAATATTTGTTAGCAGCAATAGTAAACTGTATTCCACAAGTGAAGAAGAGAACACAATTTGGAGTAAAGTGGATGACAAACAATATTAACAGGAGCTGCATGTGAAGAAGAAGCTATGGAAGAGATATAAGGAGACAGGTGAAGAGCAGATGCACAAAGAATATAAGACACAGGCCAGGAGAGTGGCTAGTATGGTAAGGAAGGCAAAACTGGAATATGAGAAGAGATTGGCCCCAAGATCCAAAGAAAATCCTAGGGAATTTTTTAGCTATGTTGTTAGTAGGAGGAGAAATGATTGTGGAAGAATGACATTGTGGGATAAAAATGGGAATACTGTGACTAATCCAGAGGACATAGTGGAATTGTTCAATGAACACTATTGGAGTATTTCATCCTGGAGAAGTAAATTTTAATGCTAGAGGGATAGGGCAGGTTCGAGGTTTAGAGGAGAGTGTGTTTCAAATACTGAGTACTCTGGATGTCAGTAAAACTGAGGGACTGGATGGTATTTCACCACGAGTTTTGAGAGCTCCTTTGGCCTGGCTTTTCAATGAAAGTCTAGCTACAGGAAAGGTGCCCAGGGAATGGAAGGAAGGTAAGATAGTGCCATTGCATTATGGCGGTAGCAGACTGGAAGTGTCTAATTATAGACCAGTTTATGTGTCATCAGCAGTTGTTAAGATCTTGGAGAAATTAGTGGATTTGTGAAGGGATGCTCTTGTTTTAGCAATATGCTAGCCTTTTATAATAAAGTTACAAGAGCATTAGATGAAGGAAAGGCATATACTGCCATTTTCTTAGACTTAGCGAAGGCATTTGACAGGGTGTCACATGATAAGCTGATATTTAAGTAGCAGTACATGGGTCTGGATGTCAGATCGGTCAACTGGATTCAGGATTAGCTGTCCAATAGGTATCAGAGTTGTGTATGGTGGGGGCAGTTTCAAGAAGGCAGAGGGTTACAAGTGGGTCCCACAGGGCTCAGTACTGGGACCTATGTTGTTTAACCTTTATATCAGTGACATTGTCAGTGGATTGCAAGGGGATATTCAGTAGTTTGTGGATGATGCGAAGCTGGGAAGGATTATTAGTAATAGTGCAGATGTGGTAGCCTTGCAAGAGGATTTGAATAAGCTAGATAGATGGGCAAATGAATGGGGAAATTGGTTTAATGCAGCAAAATGTAAGGTCTTGAGGTTTGGGAAACACTGATGGGACGCTGCATACTCTATGGGAAGAGTTATACTGGAAGTATGGGAGAGAGATGTGGGGTTGATGATCCATAGAAACCTTAAATTAAGAGGACATATTGCAAAGGTGGTGAAGGTAACACAGAGGATTGCTGCAATAATGAGAAGGACACTGACCTGCAGAGATAAAAAGGTTATCATTCCATTGTATAAGACTCTGATCAGACCACACATAGACTATTGTTTTCAGATTTGGTCCCCGGGATTTGAAGGAGATAAATTAACTGTGGAAAGGGTACAAAGGCAGATAACAAAGATAGTTTCAGGACTGTACAATGTTAGTTATGAGGATCGGCTGAGGGAATGTGGACTGCAAAGTTTGGTGGATAGAAGAAGGAGAGGTGATATGATTGAGACTTTTAATCTGTTGAGAGGTGGTTACAGGGTTGACACTGGGGAGTTCTTTCGCTTGGTTGAACAGCAGGAAGGAGTGATGACAAGGGGCCATCCCTGGAAGTTATGGAAGGAAACTGTGAGCAAGAGGGGTGGTTTCTTTGCATGGAGAGTGGTTGAACCATTGAATGCATTACCTGATAGAGTGGTGAGAGCGAGAACGATCAATGTGTTTAAGGAGTGGTATGATAGATTTTGTGTTTCCTAGAAGGAACCTCCTGCGATGAGTTTTGATAGACTTTGTGTTTCCTAGGAAGGACCTCCCATGATGAGTCTTTTCACTCCATGGAGGCCTGAATAATAATAATAATAGAATTTACAAGTGAAGTGAAAAATCACACTATTAAAAGAAAAATAACTCAAATTTCGATGCATTTGTAAGAAGTGACATACGAGGGTGGTCTAAAAAGTTTCCAGCCTAACAATGAAAAAGTAAATTTATAATTTCAAATTTATTTTTATTTTTCAACATAATTTCCCTTAAGACTAATACATTTATTCTAGTGATGATCCAGTGCCATTATCCCATTCCTGTAGTGGTTTTCAACAAGATCTGCAAAATACTCCTCCACAGCTGCAATCACCCCTTCATTTGAAGAAAAACGCTGACCAGCGAGGAAGAGTTTTAGTTTTGGGAGAAGATAAAAGTCAAAAGGGAGCCAAATCTGGGAATAGGGTGGATGTTCCAACAATTCATAGCGCAGATCCCTTAATTTTTCCATTGCCAAAACACCTTTGTGGGCAGGTGCATTGTCCTGATGAAAGATGATTTTTTTCTTCAGCAAACTGGGTCGTTTCTCACGAATTTTTTCATCTAGTCTGGTTAAAAGATCGGAATAATATTCCCCAGTTATTGTTTTACCCTTTTCAAGATAATCAATAAACAAAATGCCTCTAGCATCCCAAAACACCGATGCCATAACCTTTCCTGCTGATGGAATCGACTTTGTCTTCATTGTTGCTTAACAACTGGATTATGTCCACTGTTTTGACTGTTGTTTGGATTCTGGCGTGTAATGGTGAATCCAAGTCTCATCCATAGTAATAAATCGATGCACAAAATCAGTTTTATTCTTGTTAAAATGCTCCAAGCACCGTTCAGAGATTTTCATGTGAGTGCATTTGTGATCTGCTGTGAGCAAGCACGGCACCCATCTTGTGCAAAGCTTTTTCATTTGCAATTCTTCATGCAAAATATATCCTACACATTCTTTTGAAATGCCTATAGCCTCAGCAATTTCATGCACCTTGACTCGCCAGTCATCCAATACCATATTGTGCACTTGGTCGATGATTTCTGGTGTTGTTACACTTTTTATGAGAGAGCTTATGAGAATACAAACTTTGGTGTCAAAATTGTCTTAGTTTATAGTTCCTACATATATTTGATTTTGGCACACATTACATAATAGTAATTATGAAATTACTATTATGCACTGACCAAGAATTCACTGATTAGAAATACATTTCTCTAACATAGGATTACTTCGGTACTGAATGAGAGTCTTTGCCCTCTTAAGGTTTCTTAATGTGCCCTGTCTCTGAAGAGAACCAATCAGTTCAAAACAGCTGTTAGGGCAGTGAGACCTTTATCAAAAGCACTAATAAAAACCAAATATATGGACATCTGCATAGTGCTCATATCTTTTAAGTAGTGCAAGCTAAGGCAACTCATGATTATATTCTCATAAGCTTTCTGGTCAAATTATTGAACCTTTCAAATTTTCTATACATATTCACAGGGCCATCACCAGATTACATTGTAGCTTGAGGCAAACAATTAAATATCACCCCTGACGATTATATTCTCATAATCTCTCTGGTCAAATTAATGAAACTTTCAAATTTTGTATATTGTTGTGTCGGAAAAAAAAAATGATGAGTCGCCTTTTTTTTCCACACCCAACGTTAAGTTGTCTCAGAAGGAGTGGATAAGGACATGCTTATTCCTCCGGATGGGAAATGCACCAACTAATGTCCCAAGAACATGTAAATATCCAAGTGTGTAAGCTCTGAACAGTGTTAAAATATCCCATGAGTTTAATGGAGAATTGTTGTAAATGAATTAGAATATAAAATCATGTATAAATTGCCAAGTAAATATGTATAAGCTAGACCATGCTTTAAGCCATGTAAAAACAGTCTGTGGCCACGGCATCCAATCGGAAGTCACCGTATGCGTGACGACACCGCCGAGTGAGGGAGCTGTTCTGAGGTATAAAGGTTTCGGCAGGGATTCGAATCGCTCTCTTGTCTCCGGGTTTCGTCAACACCTAGTTTCCTGTCGGAGAGCTGTGTAGAACTTGCCGCCACGTGTAGCAAGAACCCCCCCCCCTTGCTATGTATGCTATGTGGGCCAAGGCTGCAACTACAATGTATTCAGATCCATAAGAAGAAAGAGCCACTGATGATATCAACGTCGGTGTTCAAATCTGTGTGAGAGTGTTTTCGGTTCGTATGGAAACAAAGGAATAGCAAGGCTGCCATCAGTGAAGACACTGTAAGCAGACCAGAATATCCAGTTCAAGGCAAGAACGGTAAGCGTAAGATTTTCTTATGTTAAATGTTCGATTAAAGTAACCGTGGGGGTAAGGAAGCAGAAGTTAAGGAAACATGCTATTTCCGTGTGGTGCTATAAGAACAGTCTGCGATTTGGACACTTTTGTCTGTGGTTGAGAAGAAAGCATATTAGGCTCCAGGCGAACAGGAGACCGAGGCCCGAACTGTTTGTGTGATTTAGGAACAGTAATATTATATGGTCAGAACGTAATTAAATGTTAGCTAAATATTTTGGAGGGAGGATTAAGTAAGAATAAGAAGTATTACCCTAGAGAAGTTCATGTCAGAAATATTGAGTTGTCTTGTGTATATGTGCAATATTACATGTGTGATAATATTAGGTAACTTAGTTATAAGAGTCTGAGAATAGATGTACGTATAGAGGTGAGAAATTTATGTCAAGTAAGGGACTATAACATAGAAGTTTTGGATGTGATTAATTAAGTAAATGGGAACCTGGACTCTTTTAATATTAAGGATTTGATTAACATGTATACTTGTCTTTGTGCAATAATAAATGTGTTTCTTTATATACAATCAAATGAGTTTGTCATCTTTCCTGCGGATTGAGCTACCGTTTGAAAACTTACGTACCGTGCATTAAGGGGGAAACCATAGTGGTATAAGAATTGGGACCACAACTGCATGCCTCATGATCCCTACACTTTCTTTAAGTATTCTTGGATGATGTATCAGAGTTTAGTTGCCGGCTGGCGCAGTCTTTAATCAATACAAATTTGTCGGCAAATGAATATCTGATATTGAGTGATACAGATAAAATTTATGTTAACTGTAAAGTTAAAGTAAAGACAGTTAGAGATATAACAATAAGGCAGTCACGTAGTCACCACAGACATATACAATATAAAACGAAGGACATAACAATGGCGCAGTCAACAGGATGTGCTGAAAGAGATTAATTTGCACACCAAACTGGTCTCAATCCCAGAAACAAACTCAGTTGTGAAAGGTATAATAGTGAAATTAAGTTTTTTGAAATTTATTTGAATTTGAGCTGTGGTAATCAGAGAGCGTAAGTATGTCCTCACCCAATACGACCACCGAGATGAGCGACCCAGAGTTCTTTAGGACCATAAACCCCCAACAAATTTTCCCTCAGTTCTCTGGTGAAGATTCTGACGATATGGGGGCTTATTTTGAATACGTAGAAGAACTTAGGGAAACAGGGAGATGGAGTGACTTCCAGTTACTCATTTTGCTTTGCAGCAAGTTAAATGGAAGGGCGAAAAGCTACTTCTACTCCTCTCCCCTATTGAAAAATACAATGGACTACCAGAGGTTTAGGCAAATTCTAACCTCACAATTCTCAAAGACCAAGACAGTGGGGCCTAACCTCTGGAAGCTCCAAAGTATACGGCAAAAGGAAAAAGAAAGTGTAAATGAGTATTACAACAGGTTACTCACTTGTGCTAACACACTAAGTGTACAGGAGGAGGAGGAGAGACAACATCTAGATTGGACAGTATTTCAACTATTCAGAATGGGCCTGAGACAGGAATTGAAGGAGGTGGCATTTGCAAAAAACATATCCAACCTGAAGGAATGCCTTAATGCCGCCACAGAAAAAGAGCAACTGCTTGCCCGCAGCCACTGCAAACTACATAAACATAGTAAATGATAATAAGGGAGATAATAGATCTTTGAGCCAAAGAAAGGAAGAGAGAGAAAAAGAAATATAAAAATGCCAAGAAGTACAAGAAAGTATAGAAAAAAACAAAGTGAAACCTGTCTGTAAGATCGATAGTGACACGTGTAACCTCGACGAAGTCCGCTCCTTAATCAAAATGGAGGTTGAAAAACTTCAACAACCACTCATGGAACAACTTGACTTAATAGCAAGCCAGTTAACGGATAATCATACTAACAGCAGGGGTTCTCAAGTGATCCCAGAGGAGAAAGTAACAGATTTCATAAGACAAGAGGTAAATAGATTACAACAGCCAGTACTTGACAAATTAGAGTCCTTAATGGACAGGTTAGCAAAAATGTCTACCCAATGTGGCTCGAGCCCTCCTTTGTCTGTAGACGGAGAGGTTAGACGAGATTTCCGACGTGAAATCCCTAGATGTTATCGTTGTAACAAACTAGGACACACTGCCCGCGAATGTTGTACCATACAGGGAAACCCAAGGGTTAGGCACCAACCTGAAGCCACATCATTATGTTTGTGCTGTGATTTATGCCCAAAAGCGGGTAAGGTTAAGAATAGAGTTGGTAGGACAAGGCCTACATGCATGGCATAACTTCCTTTTACTGCCCAGAAACACATGCCACACGTGGAAATGATTTTAGGGGAGGATTTCCTGAAAAAACATGGTTTCTCCTGTAACTATCCCAAAGCAACTGTGCTGTTCCGTGGAGGAAAGAATGATTCAGAGAACGATCAAGAACTTGTAAGCAAAGGAGTAGAATCAGAAAGCATAATTGAAAGTCAGAACACACGTCATAATGAGCAGCATATTCAGACCGAAGGGACACCTACAGATATCATGCCATTACAAAAGGGCAGTGTGGAAAACAGAAAGGTATCACCCCACTGCAGAGAACTGAGAGAAAAGATTCATTCGGGAGAGACTTCTAGTAATGAACCAAGGGAAACAAAGGGAAAGAGGGCAAAGAAATTTTGTAATAACTTAGTTAAGAAAAAATTTTAATTAAAGGGGGGGGGCCTTTGTTGTGTCGGAAAAAAAAATGATGAGTCGCCTTTTTTTCCCCCACCCAACGTTAAGTTGTCTCAGAAGGAGTGGATAAGGACATGCTTATGCCTCCGGATGGGAAATGCACCAACTAATGTCCCAAGAACATGTAAATATCCAAGTGTGTAAGCTCTGAACAGTGTTAAAATATCCCATGAGTTTAATGGAGAATAGTTGTAAATGAATTAGAATATAAAATCATGTATAAATTGCCAAGTAAATATGTATAAGCTAGACCATGCTTTAAGCTATGTAAAAACAGTCCGTGGCCATGGCGTCCAATCGGAAGTCGCCGTATGCGTGACGACACCGCTGAGTGAGGGAGCTGTTCTGAGGTATAAAGGTTTCGGCAGGGATTCGAATCGCTCTCTTGTCTCCGGATTTCGTCAACACCTAGTTTCCTGTCGGAGAGCTGTGTAGAACTTGCCGCCAACCTCCCCCCCTCCCTGCTATATGGGCCAAGGCTGCAACTACAATGTATTCAGAAGAAAGAGCCACTGATGAGATCAATGTCAGTGTTCAAATCTGTGTGTGAGTGTTTTCGGTTCGTATGGAAACAAAGGAATAGCAAGGCTGCCATCAGTGAAGACACTGTAAGCAGACCAGAATATCCAGTTCAAGGCAAGAACAGTAAGCGTAAGATTTCATCATCATCATCTCCCTTATACCCTCTTTTACCTTGCGGTGTCGATGGTCCATTGATCATCGGACCTCACTCCGTTTACAGGATAAGGTGGTCAAGCCTTATGCCCCGGTGTATCCTATGGCCCGTAGTATTGAGTTCTCAAGGCCAGTTTGCCTGCTTTGTGGGATGAAAAACCCCAGAATAAACTGGGGAAAAAACCCTGCTGTCCACTCCCAAGACTGGCTAACTTGGCTATGGCTGAGGAAGATCCTTCAGCTCCTCACGTCACCGACGGGAATCGAACCTAGGACACTCCTTCCCCAGGCATATGGTTGCGAAGCGCATAGCCACTAAGCTAACCGTGCAGACTAACTGAGCGTAAGATTTTCTTATGTTAAATGTTCGATTAAAGTAACCGTGGGGTAAGGAAGCAGAAGTTAAGGAAACACGCTATTTCCGTGTGGTGCTATAAGAACAGTCTGCGATTTGGATACTTTTGTCTGTGGTTGAGAAGAAAGCATATTAGGCTCCAGGCGAACAGGAGACCGAGGCCCGAACTGTTTGTGTGATTTAGGAACAGTAATATTATATGGTCAGAATGTAATTAAATGTTAGCTAAATATTTTGGAGGGAGGATTAAGTAAGAATAAGAAGTATTACCCTAGAGAAGTTCATGTCAGAAATATTGAGTTGTCTTGTGTATATGTGCAATATTACATGTGTGATAATATTAGGTAACTTAGTTATAAGAGTCTGAGAATAGATGTACGTATAGAGGTGAGAAATTTATGTCAAGTAAGGGACTATAACATAGAAGTTTTGGATGTGATTAATTAAGTAAATGGGAACCCAGACTCTTTTAAGATTAAGGATTTGATTAACATGTATACTTGTCTTTGTGCCATAATGAATGTGTTTCTTTATATACAATCAAATGAGTTTGTCATCTTTTCTGCGGATTGAGCTACCGTCTGAAAACTTACGCACCGTGCATTAAGGGGGAAACCAATAGTGGTATAAGAATTGGGACCACGACTGCATGCCTCATGATCCCTACACTTTCTTTAAGTATTCTTGGATAATGTATCAGAGTTTAGTTGTCGGCTGGCGCAGTCTTTAATCAATACAAATTTGTCGGCAAACGAATATCTGATATTAAGTGATACAGATAAAATTTATGTTAACTGTAAAGTTAAAGTAAAGACAGAGATATAATAATATATGAAACAAACGATATAACAATACATATTCACAAGGCCATCACCAGTGATGGATTATAAGACAAAAATATAAGAAAATCTCCAATTGCTATTTTGTTATTACAAGAGAAACATTAATGCAAAATGATTACATAATAATATTAATTAAATGTTTGCTCAACGGGAATATCGCACACTAAAACTGTTTATAAGCTCTACTAAATTTAAATTATAAGCTATGTCCACCTCTATCGATATAGTTGCTAGACCAACCAATCTTTCTTGGGTCACACCCTCCTCATACCATTTCTAGGGAAGGCCCTTGTTCTACTCCTCTCCCATTTTGTGAAAAATTTCTTCTACATTAATCTGTGGCTAGGTTAATGTAAAAGACCCTTATCATCTTAAACACCTCAATCATAACCCTATGCTCTTCCTCTTATTCATGAGGCTTTGTAAATTGCATTTCCTCAATCTCCCTTCATATTCCAAAGACCAGTTACAACCTTAGTCTTCTCCGGACTCTAATATATCCTTATCATCATGAAAACCAGGAGACCAAGTCTATGTGCAGTAATCTGTATGAGGCATGATCAAGACCTTATATGTCTTTAGCTAGTGTTTACCAGATGCTTTGTGAATGTAATCTGACATACTTTGATAGATAGACCATTCTATGGGAGGAAAAAAAAAAAAAAAAAAGGAAAGATTGATGAACATCAGAGAACTTCAAAAAGTCTTTTGAGACCAAACATGGTATTCTTTACAATGTGGGCTATCTTCTATACAGAGTATATTTAAATATGAATGTCTTTTCAAAGAAAGTTCTGAAGCCCTGTTACACAGGTCTAATTTAAATTGGAATGAAATGCATCTCCCCCCCACTTCCTCTCCTTCCCCCAAAAAAGTGGGAGATTCTCATCCCATGTAAATATCAGAAATGATTTATTATATTAATACGATCTTTCTAATATGCAGCACTTACTTTTATTGGTTAAACTATGTATGTGTCTGGTACTCTGTCTCTTTCATTGCTTTTTTTTTGTGTGACATTGATGGAGTACTATATAAGTTGCAGTATGAAATATTTGTGATAATTTAATTAAAATTATTTACTATGTCAAACATGTTTTTCTCTCTTCATTCTATCCTAGCTATTTAATAAAGTGAGAGCTAAAATTTAAGAACATATATCATAAGCTAAATAACAATACTTATCAATTTACAAATCTTGAGCTGAAAAACAATTGCTAATTTCTTCCTTTTTTCTTGAATCATGCTAGAGTATTTCACATAAATATGAAAATTGGCTATCTATAAAACTCTCACACCTGGCCTTAGTCCAACAACTGGTAATATTCTGTGACCAATAAATTTGTTATTCTCCTCATACACTGCAATCCTTAAACATGCAAGATCAGGAAGTACCACCTGCAAATAAAAAAAAAATCCTTCATATATATATATATATATATATAGGGATAATATTTCTATTAATGTTTTTGTTAAATATATTATATATTAAACTAAAAAGTTAAAATATATTTTAAACTTTTTATTTATATTCAATGTCTGTGAGAGTGACCATTCATAGTTAAACATTTTCTCTTTTGAAGCAAGCAGAATGCTTTCACCAAAAAGAGTTTAACTGATATATAACATGAATATATAAAATGATTCACTGAAGAAACATGTTACAATATTTAGAATGGAATAACATGATAACTTTTATTACTCAGACAAGGAACACAATCCTGTATTGCATTGCATGTAATTTAAAAGAAGATTTAATCAATGAAAAATGTATCAATGTCAGTTTCTTAGTAACTACAATGATCACAATACTTTTTTTTTTTGAATGATAGATGAAAAATATCATTCAAATATATATATATACAGGGTGTTCGGGATAAATTTGACAGTTTCGTAAGGAAAAAGAAAATCTTCTTTGTATCTATTAAATTTAATGAATTGACAAAAAAACATTACAGGCAGAGTTAATTACAATACTATCAACAAGATTTACTCAAAATAACCACCATTAGCATCGATCACAGCTTCAATTCTGCTTCGGAACCTCGAACAAGCTGATGCTACAGTCTCCCTGGGAAGGGCCGCAAAAACTGTTTTAATTTTATCCATTAACTGGGCTTTTGTATTACTGGAAGTGTGATTGGTGTCTTTTTCAACTGCGCCCCATACAAAATAATCCATGGGGTTAAGGTCTGGGGAGTTTGGAGGCCAAACATTTGGACTGGTGAAGTCGTAGAAATTTTCAGACAACCATTTTTGACTTTTCCCAGAGGTGTGGCAAGGGGCCGAATCCTGCTGCCATACATACGGCCTACCATTGGCTACCCTTGTTATCCAGGGCTTGACTACAGTTAGCAACTCCACGAACAAAGCCCGAATTCCAATGCCAGGGTTCTTCAACACCTGTTCCTGCAGATTTGCGAGGAATTCTGCTGTATGAACGCAATCAGATCGTCTGCTAGGGATCTTTCTTCTTGCTACATCCTCGTAGTCACCATTGCAAGTCTCTAGTTCATGCCTGATTGTTTTTACTCTATTCAGGGAGCATTGGGCAGCAGTCGTAATATCCTTATTTTGATGGCGGGCACGAATCATCATGATACAAGTTATTCTCTTCCATGATTCAGGTGGGTTCCAGCTATCCATCCTTTCTGACATCTTGTATATGAATGAAGAAGGGCCCAAACTTTTCAATGAAGAGAAGTGTGTGTTAATACATGTAACTTACGGAAAAATATAATTAATTATAAATATGTCAAATTTATCCCGAACACCCTGTATATATATTCTCCTCCAAAAACAACTCATTAATATTTATTTGTGCTGTTTCTCAGCAGAACATGAATGAAATATAAATGTGAACATTGTATGGAATTATAAGTAATATAAGTATTATAAGTAATAATTATAAGCAACATAATCCATTTTTATGTTTTTCAACAATGTATCATAGCTAAGAAATATTTTAATTTTTATTGCAACCTAGTAATAAAATGTCAGACTGTAGTAGATTAGCACATTCATGGTTACTTAAGATTTTTAGACCTGAGAGTCAAACAACTAAAGTGATCTGTTATCATTTATTTATTTATTTTTAAAATAACAATATCATCTATGAAAGGTCGTAAACCTTTAGCACAAATGTACTAAAGGTTTACGACCTTTAGCACCAGTGGCAGCTCATGGCTTGAAATCATGGGGGTGCTGCAACTTTCGAAATATACATACACACTGTGAGTAGAGCAGGTGTGTTTGGATAAAACATCAAAATTATGGTAAAAAAAAATTAAACATGAAAAAATATTGTTTATTATTAATAAAATTACACAGTTTGGTATAATTCAAAATTACTTAAAAATAAAATATATTCTTCTTGTTTTGTTTCATGAAAAATTATCAGAAAAATTATATTCATTATTATTGATAAAATTAATTCAAAATTACTTAAAAATAAAATCCATTCCTTTAATTGTAATTAAATGAATGGATTTACAATTTTTGGACATTACAATTAAATCCTTTAATTGTGATGTCCAAATATTTAAAGAGACGGAGTAAACACAATAAGCACTACAATCACTCTATTACTGGAATAAACTTCATATAAAAAACAGTGGAACTGTGTAATGGACAGTGCCACATTACGCTAATAGCTCACATCTCACTATGACGTGCATATGCTTGCGAGCATAGCAATATGACACTGTGGTAAACACAGTGCTGCTAGAATCCTTTGCCCTCTGAAGTGCTACAAGATGGATTTTTATTATTTTTTATACAAAATAAGAGAATTGTATAGGATTTAAATTAATAAATAAATTTATATATCGAGAAAAAATTAGGGGCTGTAGTTCCACAGTGCCTATGCAGGAGCTGCACCTGTTTAGCACAGATATTTAGTAACATCTGTTTATGACCTTTAGTAACAGATGTGAGTGAAGAGTTAGAGAATCTTGGAATCCTGTTCTACAACTCGCAATACTGGCTGCAATACTTGGCTGGCTGTGTGGTCAGCGTATCCGCTCTCCAGCCAAAGGCTGCAGGTTCAAGTCCTGCCGTGGACATTGGTGTAGTTGAGGTCAGTTGATGGATTGAGTGGTGGAGACAGAGTTGTAGAGCAGGTGCCCTCCCTCGATGAGTTTTTGGACTCCCTGGAGGTGTCTAATAATACCTCATAGTGGCACATTTCACAAAGAAGAATCAGACATTACATACTTCTTAACCATAAACTTATTCACATTCCAAGGGGATGTTTTCTAATTTCTTCCTGCACCTTATATGAGCAGCTGAATCTCACTTGTATATTTATACTGTAAGATCATTCACCATCTTGTTTCTATCATAATGCTTCGCTTCCATCTATTAGGGATGATGAGATAGCAACTGGAAGTAAAGAAATTAGTTTCTTGGGTTTTTGAGGTACAACCACCTCAGGCAGTATGTAACAGGAGAACACGAGGATTGAAAGTCATGGATTTGATCTGCATCATCAGAGGATGTTTTTATAAATGGGTGTCAAATCTTGCTCCAGTCTGTGAGAGTGAACATGATGTGATTATCTGAGTGGTTGCCAAACATGTGAGGACTTCCATGAGCAAAGGATATATATGGAGCTACAAGGCTGGTGATAATGAGAAGCCCAGGCGACAACTTGCAGCTGTAGCATGGAATGAGGAGGTGGAAAGGAGATCAATGCTGCTTAGGTGATATTCAAGACTCATCTAGTAGAAGCAATGTCTAAATGTATTCCAAAGGTCAGAAGGTTAAATAGGTGTGAAATGGATGAATGAAGAGATGAGATTAAGCATGAAATATAGAGAAAAAATGCATTATGGAGACAACATAAGAGGAGTGGTAATAATTAATGCCATGAGGCAAAGAAAGGAAGGCAGAGAAAGAAAGGAAACAAAGAAAGGCAAAGAGGGTGACTTGGTCTGTAAGGGTAGCAAAAATTCAGTATGAGCAGCAGTTAACTAATGAAAAAAAAATATATTCAGAGTTCTTCCAATATGTAGAGAGAGAGAGAGAGAGAGAGAAGAATGATTAAGGTAAAATGCCAATAATTAGCGAAAATGGTATAAGGAAAACTGCTGCAGGGGATATAGTTGAGATATTTAATGAGCAATTTGTAAAGGTCTTTCATCCTTGTGAATGTGACATCAAGAGTTTGAGAGCATTGGATGATAAGGAGAAGGAGACACTGACTATGAGTGAGTGTGCAAGAGGTATATGAGAAACTGAGCAAACTTGATGTTAATAAGGCTGTGGGACTTTATGATATATCACAGCATATTTGAAGTAATGTGCCAGGGAGTTGACATCTGCCTTGACATATTTGTTTAACATGATTCTTAGATTGGGTAAAGTTCCAAAGGAGTGGAAGGAAGGCAAGATCGTACTGCTTCATAAAGGATTTGACAGAATTCAAGCAAGAAATTATAGGCCAATATGTGTGTCAGGTGTTGTGGTAAAAGTGTTGGAAAGGCTGGGAGAATGAGGATCCACAATTGGTTGATAACAATGATATTATCTTTGATGGTAGCACAGATTTTCTAAAGGAGGTCATGCTTTAGTAATCTACTTACTTATTACAATAAGGTGACACCAACATTTGATGTGGGAGATGGACAGACAGTAGTATACTTAGATTTTGCAACGGCTTTAGACAGATCACCACATGATAAGTTGATAGTCAAATCAGCGGTTGAGGTTAGATATTAGACTAGTGCATTGGAATGGAGATTGGCTGTGTGATAAGTATCTACAAGTTGTGTATGGGAAGCATTATTCCAGAAGAGGAAAGTCACTGGTGGTGTGCCTCAGTATTGCTGACCTTCATACGATATCTTTTACAACAGTTATTCAATTTAGACAGGGCATCTTGCAGACTTGTAGCGGATTTATTTAGAAGTATAACATCGCCCGCATAAAGCAAAGAGCTGAACATTAACATCTCCAATTTTGATATCATGTTTAATATCACTTTCCTTCATAATGTGATCCATATAGATAATGAATAACAGAGGGGATAATGTACATCCTTGACTCACACTACATTTAACATTAAACCATCTTCCTGTACTTCCTTCAATTCTAACTGCTGACTTACAACTCAAATAAAGACTAAGTATTGCTTGATATAATGCCCCATTGACACCATATAGCTGTAGCATATTGAATAGCTTCTCTCTTGGCACCTTGCATATGCCTTTTCTAGATCGACAAAACTTAAATACAGATCTTTGTTATATTCCCATGATTTCTCAACTATTTGTCACAAAGTGAAGATCAGATCCTGACAGCCTCTATCTGACCTGAATCTAGCTTGTTCTTCACCAAGCTTTTCTTCCACAATTCTTCTCAACTGTTTCTCAAGTATACTTGCATAAATCATACCAGGAACAGTCAGTAGGGAAATACTTTTATTGGGATTATATTGATCAAGTGCATATAATAACAACTAAGTTATACCAACTAGTTTCACCAACTAAGTCTGCTGGCATCTTCAGGGTACATAACTGATGTACGGCACTAAAAAGTACTTAGTTGGTGAAACTAGTTGGTATAACTTAGTTGTTATTGTATGCACTTGATCAATATAATCCCAATAAAAGTATTTCCATATTCATGTAATTCTCATATTCAGTTTTATTTCCCTTTTTATATATGGGTACTATGAGAGTTCAACTCCAATCATCGGTAATTCGTCCCTCTGTCTAGGGCTTCCGAACTATGCAGTGTAGCCACTGTAAGACTTTTTATACCACCATACTTAAGCATTTCTGGTCGAATATCATCTACTCCTGTTGCCTTTCCACATTTAAAGCTTTTGATGGCTTTTTCTACTTCAAGTATGGATATGTATTCCAGACTGTATACTTGTTGAGTGTTTTTTTACCTCTGTGTTATCATTGCCTGTTTCATTTAGCAATTTTTCGAAGTAATTACTCCATACTTCAAGGATATCTTTTTCTCCCATTTTCATGTCACGTTTATCATCTCTAACTCCTTTTACAGCACTCTTTCCTCCATTTCTAAGCTTCTTCAACCTCCAGAATATTTTGCCACCTTCTTGATATTTATTTTCTATGTTCTTGCCAAAGTCCTCCCATGACTTTTGTTTAGCTAGTTTTACACAATGTTTAGCTTTCTTACATCTGTATTCTCTAAGAGCACAAGCTGACTTATTTGCCAGGAATGTTTGGTATGCTTTCTTCTTTTCCTTCACTGCCTCTTTAACTTCCTGTGTCCACCATAGATTTCGGATTTTTCTATTCTTGCAGACAACCTCACCACATGCCTCTCTGGCTGAATCAATCAGGGTTTTCTTCAAGGCTTGCCACTGAATCTCCAAGGTTAGGTTCCTATTCTCAAACTCTTTCATTTATTCTTCAATAATCTTTGTTTATTTTAGTCTGCAGTTCACATTTGAGAGCTGCTCAACTTCCATCTTACATGTTATTCTTTTCGATATGAAATTCAATTTTATCCTGCTCAAAGCTAAATAGTGATCACTTCCAATTTCAAATTCTCTGTACGCTCTAGTGTCCTGCACCAGGGAGAAAACATCACTATCAACAATAACATAGTCAATGAGACTTTTCTAATTCCTTGCCTCTTCTCTCCATGTGAATTTGTGCACATTTTTATTTTGGAATATGACATTAGTAATAACCAGTCCATGTCCTGAGCAGAAATCCAATAGGTATTTGCCATTATCATTAGCTTTGCTCTTTTCTCCAAATTTTCCCAAAATATTTTTGTATGTCTGACAATCATTTCCTACTCTGCTATTTACATCCCCAACAAGGACCAACTTTTCCTTTTTCATTGTGTCAGTCGCTTTCTCTAAAGCTTCAAAAAATTCCTCCACTTCTATCTTAGTAGAACCTTCTGTGGGACCATAGGCACAAATAAGTTCTCTCATTGTCCAGGTCCCCATTCTCATATTTGCCCACATCACTCTACTTGAGACTGCCTGCCATTCAAGAAGATTAGCCTCATATTTAGTGTTGAATACTATTGTTACTCCTTCTTTTCCTTGATTGTCATTGCCTGAATATAACAATTTGTATTTATTGCTCAGAAAGATCTCACCAGTTTTTGTCTTTTTTGTTTCAGTCACCCCTATTATGTCGATCTGGTACTTATCCAATTCCTCAGCTAGCTCCATTTCTTTGCCATTCAGGCTTCTGATGTTGATAGTACTGATTTTTAACTCTGGTGATGTTGGGTTGCGGGTGTGTTTTCAAATTTGTTTCAGTAGCTGACTTTTTGCTGTTCGCCCTGGTTCCCTGGTGAAAACAACGGGGCCTTGTTTAAACAGGCGACGCCCCAGCCAACATGAAATTTTGTCATGTTGTACCATAATTTTGTATTTTGGTTTAAGCCAATAAGAATACAATTTGGTCGGCTAAATCCCAAATTGCCAGCCCATCCTTGTTCATTCAGTATCTAGGTAGATACCCAACAGGGTGCACCACGAGAAAGTGAGGATTGGACATTAGGTCAGAAGCCCTGCTCGGTTCTCCGCATTCCTTTAAAGGCTATGTGGAGGTCTCCTCTCAGTTATACAGCTTTGATTCTTAAGCATCCCTTGAATAGCACTCCTTGGCCTAAAGAAATCAACAACAAAATAAAACCTGTTCATGTTAAACCACCCTGCATTTATGGAGTACCTAAAATCCACAAATCTAATATTCCCTTAAGTCCTGTAGTTAATATAGCATAGATTATCTTCCTATAAACTTGTCCAACAGTTAGCCAAGTCTCTTGCTCTTTTACTAGCAACTCCTCTAAAAATTCAGTCCATTTCATATCATTAGTTAAAAATCATATCCTTAAAAATTCAGATAATGTTTAGTTTTGATGTCACTTCTTTATTTACTAATGTAACACTAATAGACATTCTTAATTTAGTAAAGTCTAAATGTCACCCTGATAACTTTGAATTATTCAAATTTACAATACATGCAGGTTACTTTACATAGGGAGGAAAAATCCACAAACAGATTAATGGTACTGCTTTAGATTCTCCCTTCCCAGCCTTTAGCAAATGTTTACAACACTTTGAAAACAAAATACCACAGCTACATACAAGCCCCTAGCATGGTTATGCTTTGTTGATGATGTGTTTGTCATTTGTCCCCATGGACAAGGCACTTTGGATGCTTTTGTCACCTATCTAAACAGCCAATAACCCAAAATTCACTTCACAGTATCAAAAGAATCTAATAACTGTTTGCCTTTTCTTTCCACATTAGTCACATGGCTTTCAGACAGATCATTATCTTTTTCCATTTACAGAAAACCAACATACACAGGAAGATATCTACATAAATAATCACATCATCATCCAGCCCAACAGTATGGTATTTTAAAAACACTTACACACAGATGTTGAAAGTTTTCCCACTTGGTTATACTGTAAATTAAAGATGCCAAGAAATTATATTTTACATTACATGGTTTAATCCTTAATCCAAATGTAAGCAAACAAAGTTTGTGCATGAACTTCACAACTGGGCAACTCATATAGAGAGGCTAATGACTTCACATCACTTGCCTTAGTATCCTATAATGCAAAGTACATATCATTATGGATATGTATAATGAATGTGTTATGGGAAGGGTCACTACACTGACCAGATTCGGCCTTTATTAAGGTCTCATCAGTGGGAGCTAGATACAGAGGTTATACCAAGGTTGATGTAATGCAGAAGTCATATTTCCATATACAAGTGGCCAAGGTGTCACACCTTATTACTAAATACTATGGATTAGAGATAGATGTTGAAAGTTTTCCCACAGGCTAATGACTTCACCTGGTGATGTGAAGTCATTAATTTATAGTATAAGCAATTGGAAAAACTTTCAACACAAGTCTGACACTCACAATTTGTTGTTTTTTCCAATAGTGAATTATGGGTGCAAGAATTGGAACCTAAAGAAGTCTGACAAGAAAAGATAACCAATTTTGAGATGTGGTGTTACAGAAGGCTGTTGATATCATACATTGAAAGATGGTCAAATGAATGGGTGGTAGAAAGGATCAGCAGAACTTTAAGGCTCCTTAAGGATACTGATGGAAGAAAGCTGAAAAACTTCGACACACTGAAAGGATAGAAAGAGGACTTCTGAAAACCTATTAGTTTCATTAACTCCCACAATTGCACATAGTCAAAAGTAATAGAAGGTAAAATTCCTGGAAAAAAGAGGAAGGGATAGACCCTAAATGAGATAGATGGATGATCCAAAGTGACTAATCTTCAGAGAGCTGAAGCTTTCAGAAGGGCATACAACAAGACCACCTGGCAAGGACTGGTGTAGCACGTTACCGAGGAATGGTGTGACCATACAGCATCAGATAATGTTCAATGAATAGATGGATTAATTGATGTTATAATATAAGCCATTACATATTAACTACAATCTAAAATCATTGGCCAATTAATGCAATACATCTGGATCTCAATTTAAATCTGGAATTATATTTCACTCAGCTACCAACCTTTGGATATCATATTATTTTTGCTATTACACTGCTTATTATAGTTCTGAAGTAAAACAAAATCCAATGTGTGCTCTGCAGAGCAGTATTTCCAGCATGCCTAATTTATGACTAACCCAAAATTAGCTCCCTAACCTTTTACAGATGGCACTATCATATATATATATATATATATATATATATATAAAGCATAAGCATTGGGAGGAAACTCAAAGTACTTTTATTTATTTGAAACCACTGAAAAAAAAAATCAACATCAAATAGAACACCTAACAAGTATCTAAAAATCAAATTAACCAAAAGAGTTTTGTTACCTTTTTAAACACAAATGGATCTTCATCATATATTGGATTAATTCCATTAGCTGGGACTGTTTTTGTGCGAAATCGTCTTCGAACTGTATCTGCTGGTAGCCCATACATATCTACTTCAACATACGTGCCAACTCTCTTGTCAGATAAAAACTGACTAGAAATTATCTTGAAAAGTAAAATAATAATTTTCACATTAATCTATTTGTATTAATCAAATATTTAAAAAAAGTAAGAAAATAGATTAATTTTGATTTTATATATTATTATTAAAAAATTTCTAGAGGAAGTTAGAGACCTTATCAGAGGATGATTCTTACACTTAAAGAGTTTTACATGAAAGTGGTACTTATCTCTACTTCCCATCAAAATTGCATAATCACTCTTACCAACCGTTAGCAGCGTGGTTACTCATCTCTTATCACTACATGAGACATTAAATCCTACCTTTTGTTCCACATGTTGCTTCCACCACATGTTGTACAAAGTAGTAATCAATAAGCAGTTTAAGGAATTTATTCTCTATATTAACAGGTTGTTTCCTTTTTTTAATCAGTGCTTCCATAGTTGCAATCACTCATTATTATTCTCTACTTGTTACTCCAACACTCATGGTGATTCTCAGGTTCATGTCCTTTGGCATTATAAGGGTGCCTCTGTGACCTCTCATTTCTATGGTCCAACTGCTTCTGTTCTACTAGTCGAAATTTCTCAAATTAAAAAACAGAAATAATCCTCACTGGAATGAAAGCATTCATTCCTATTTCCACCCAATATTCCCTGCTACCCGAGTTTTAGTAGCCAATAAATGTCACAAGAAGCAACTAATTCTCCTGGGGATCTCTGACCAAACTTACATTCTTAAGTATGTAAGAAAAACTTACATATGCAAAATGTAAGGTTTTAAAATTTGGTTAGCAATGATGGGATGCAAAGTATACACTTGATGGGGAAACTTTAAAGAAGGTAGAGGAGATGAGAGATCTGGGAATGGTAGTGGACAAGGACCTGATATTCAGGGGCCACATTGCACAAGTTGTGAAGACGTCACAGTGAATATTGGCAACGATGCAGAGGACTTTGACATGCAGAAATAAAGAGGTTATGATACCATTGTATAAAGCCTTGATCAAGCCTCATATGGGTTATTACATGCACAGATTTGATTGCCAAGCTTTCATGGTGACAAGGATATGTTAGAAAGGGTCCAGAGAAGATTCACAAAGGTTGTCAATGGTCTTTGGAATGTGGAGTACGAGAACAGATTGAAAGAATGTAAATTGCAAAGCCTTGTGAATAGGCAGAAGAGGGAGGCAGGGATATGATTGAGACATATAAGCTAGTCAAGGGTTGTTATCAGGTTGACATGGAAAAGATCTTTCATAGAATGGGGGGGGGGGGAATTTAACAAGAGGACATCGCTGGAAACTGTATAAAGAGGGTGTGAGCAGAGGAGTAAGGAGAAGGTTCTTTGCATGGAGAGTGGAATCCAGTTGTTGGATGAGCATTGTGTGCAATAGTGTTTACCTCCTGCGATGAATCTCTGACTCTATAGAGGTCAGATGTTAATAATAATGATATGTAGTCTACAGGAAATCATTACCAGAACCTATGTGATTTTTCTAATGAAATGCGAGTTTGCTAAATACAATGCTTACATAGTATATCTGTTTTTTGTAGGACAAATGGGCTGCTTTGAATGGTAGAAGCAAAACATAACACAAGTGATGTCTAGCGTTCTACATGATAAATGAAATTCATCTGCTCGAGTGGTAAACTAAGATGGTCTATATGGCTTATAGCAGTTATGCTGGCAATTCAAGGAAGCTTATGAAATACCATGCATCCCCAACCAATACCATAAAAATCAGGGGACTTACATTAAACCATATTTAATCCTCTCTTATCAAACATCTCAACCAATGATATGATGGATATTGTGCTTATCACTGTAACAATATCTCATGCAAGCGATATGGTGATGTGCATGTAATTATTTAAGTAATTAATCATTTTTTTATGCAATATTATGTTATTATTTTATTTTATTAACTAATTAATCATTTTGTTTGAATGTTGCAGTAGGCTCTGACTTTAATATCTTTATTTATGCATATTTTCTCCTGAAGAAGGACGTGTCCTATAGGGAATGTGAAACAAGGTTTTAATAAGTATTAGCTTTTTATTGTTTCTATGTGACTAATTTTGGTACCCTTTTGACAAGAATTTCCCCAGAAGCCTTAGGTTTCAGTGCACATTGCTCATTGCTAAATGCACTGAAGCATTGAACTAGTCTATTCATATCACTCAAAACAAACTATATTTGAATTATAGTAGTATCTCGCTAATCCGAACTAATAAAAACCACGCTCGTTCGGATTAGCAAAAAGTTCGGATTAGCGAATTACCCCCCAAGAGACAACAATAATTAGAGTTTAAGACAAAAATAATCAGATTCTAATGGTACATCAATTTAATTCTGTAAATAAATGAAGTAACTGATGAAAAAAAGCTACTGTACTGTAATGTAAAACTTAAAAAATAATACAGTACACAAGTTTATTTTAGTAAAATATTTAGCTTGCATGTACCTATATTGTTGAGAATTCTGATTTAATAAAACTGCATAGTTCAGTATGTAACTTAATTTGCGTAAAAAATATCACTGTGTTGTACATAACACAAAAAAAGTTACACAAAATAATACAAAAAAAAAAGTTGCACAAAATAACAAAAAAAAACCCATTTTTTTTATTTCTTTGTAAAAAAGTCAGATTTTCTTTTGCTTCTTGGAAGCTAAACTTTTCGAATGCTTCTTCTAGGAGCTGCATTAGCAATAAACTTTTGTGGAATGTATCATTCTGCTTAGCCCATTCCATACACATATTAAAACTGTCAACTGCCTCTTCATGTTTTACTTTTTTTTTTCGAGTTCTTTATCATCATCGTCATCTAATTCATTCTGCAGCATCATATTTATAATTTCAGCATCTGATTTGATTTCGAATTCACTTCCAGTTCTACCTGTAATCCATTCTATAACACCTGTTTGTGAAATTTTAACATCTGGATTTATATTTTTAACTAAATTATGCACGTTTTGAATTTCCTCTTTTTGTGTATCATCATAGTTATACTGTACTGTAATAATAATAAAATAAATAATAATAGTTAAAATAATAATTATTAAATAAAAATAATAGTACACAAAATAATAAATAAAACTTTTTTTTTCTTTCAAACTGCAGTTCGGATTACTGGAGGGTTTGGACTAAAGAGGTTTGGATTAGCGAGATACTACTGTATCTGCTATTGCTAGGTAGGACAATGTTTCCCTTCAAACATTGTCCTACCCCTCCTACAAAACAGTTTCCCTTATGCACAATTTTATGATAATGTATCATCTATCAGTCAATCATCTCTATGTCATTCCCAAGTTGCCAGTTTACTAACCATTCTCATTTCCCTGAATTTCAAAGTTCAAGGTTCACTATAAATTGCTTTGCAAAATCCAGAAAAATTACTCATGTGCATTTCCCGTGCCCAGTAGAGATTACTGAAACAAAACTACCATCATCTATATTAAGTCCGCAGGGTTAGCCTAGTGGCTATGCGCTTCGCAACCATATGCCTGGGGAAGAAGTGTCCTAGGTTCGATTCTCGTCGATGACGTGAGGAGATAAAGGATCTTTCTCAGCCATAGCCAAGTTAGCCGGTCTTGGACGTGGACAGCAGTTTTTCCCCAGTTTCTCTGGGGTTTTTTCATCTCACAAGCAGGCAAACTGGCCCCATGAACACACGCTGCTATAGTCAAAAATACATACTTAATCCCTCTTTAGGAGGGCTCAATCAGTCTAAGGGGCAGTTGAGGAACGGGGAAACCCCACATAAATAAAATAAAAAATCTATATTAAGCCTATTTTCATCGCCCCATCCTTGTAATCCTATGAGCCTTAGCAACACCTCCACCATCTTCAACCACTACTCCTGAAGCACAAAAGGTCTTTAGTTCACCACCACTGTTTTCCTTTTAAAGAAGTGGAATTTTCTTTCTCTCTTTCCACTGCCAACTGTCCATGTTGACAGATTTTCACTAAACAATTAAGTGAAGTCCCAGTCTCAAGCCTCATTAACATCAAGCTTGCATAATTATCTCAAACACTTCATGTTCATCAGTCTCTTAATATCTCTAACACTACATGTTTACCAAATTTCAGTTTCCTATCATTCCCTGTTACCATATTTAATTACTCCCTACTCCTCAATATGCAATACAATTAATAAATATTCGTTTAACATTTCACAGTTCCATTTACTGCTACTAACACTATGGCACCATCTCCAGCAACTAGGATCATTCTTCTACATTCACTCTTCCTTATACTGGCCATATAAAAAACTCTCTAAGATTACATTTGGCAAGTCCCATTTCTTTTCTTATTCCACTTTCTTCTTCCTTACATACCTGTTGCTTTTATTTTTTATGCTTTATACTCTGAGAAGTATAAAGGAAGTACAAACAGTGAAGTAGCACTTTTCCAGTTTACATAAAATTTACTGCTGCATATCTTATCAAATATAATTATTAATTCATTTCTAGTTATTTTGTTCATCCTCCTAACTCTAGCGATGCAATCAAAACAAACTGTTATCTATGTTCTTGAACTCTTTTTTTTTATCACATTCCTGCCTTGTTTCTCAGACCACAATGTGCATGCTGCTTTCTTAGCCTGCAAATAATCTTTTGTTTGCAGGTATGATGCATTGGACAAAACATATACCTGGCTACCTTCCATGTGAGAATTACATGATCACTCTGTCACTTGCTGAAAGCAACACAGGTATTTACCATCTGAGAAATTATTATTATTACCCAAGACCCCATGGAGTCAAAGACTCATCTAAGAGGTCCTTTTATCATACACACAGCTCCTCAACCGTGCTTTAAACACACTCAAATTCCCTGCAGACACAACACACTCTTAGGCAAGGCATTCCAATCATTCAAAACTCTGCATGAAAAATACCTGCTTCTTACTTACACTTACTCCCCTACTTACACCCTCTTTGTACAGTTTCCAGAGATGACCTTCGGTTCTCCCTTGATCTGCCACTACTTTCTGTAGAACCTCTCCAGCACTGATCCTATAACAACCCCTTACCAACTTGTAGGTCTCTATCATATTTCCCCTCTTCCTCCTGCCCACCACACTCTGCAAGTTGCATCAGTTGCCTCTGGACCCTTTTCAACATCTGGGCACAATAGTCCATGTGTGGCCTAATCGAAACCTTATACAATGGAACAAGAATTTACCAACTTCTACAAGTCAGTCTCTCCTCTGCATCATTCCCAGAAGCCTTTGTGTTGTCTTCACAATTTTGGCTATGTGTCCTCTAAATTTCAGATCCTTATCCACTATCACCCCCAGATCTCTTATTTCCTCCACCTCCGACAATATATCCTCACCAAGCATAAACTCAGCATTCCATTTTTGTTTTCCAAATTTTAAAACCTTACATTTTGCAACATTGAACTCACATCCCCATTCCCGTGTCCAATCACTCAATTTATTGAAGTCTTCTTGTAAGGCCACAACATCTTCTATACTCTTCATGGTTCGTCCCAACTTTGCATCATCTGCAAACAACTGAATATCCATCCAAATCTTCACCATTATCATTAATATAAACAGTAATAATATAAACAAGTTAAACAGTAATGGCCCAAAAACAGACCCCTGAGGCACTCCACTAGTGACTTTCCTTTTCCTGGATATTGCTCCCCAATACACAATTTGTTGATACCTATCAGATAGCCAGTCTCCAATCCAATGCACCAATCAAATATCCAACCCCTTCTGCTCCAGTTTGACTATCAATTTATCAAGTAATCTATCAAAAGCCTTTGCAAAATCTAAGTATATTACTGTGTATCCTTCTCCTCTGTCCATGGAAGCAGTCACCTTATTGTAATAAGTAAGTAGATTACTAAAACATGACCTCCCTTTAGCAAATCCATGTTGTCCATCAAAGATTATACCATAGTTGTCAACCCAATTCTGGATCCTAGTTCTCACAAGCTTCTCCAACACTTGACTACAACACCTGACACACAAATAGGCCTATAGTTTGATGCTTGAGTTCTATCACCTCCTTTATGAAGTGGCACAATCTTGCCGGCTTTAGGAACTTGACCGAGTGCAAAACTCATATTAAAAAAATATGTCAAGGCCGGCATCAACTCACTGGCACATTCCTTCAGAATACACGGTGATGTATTATCAAGTCCCACAGCCTTATTTACATCTAGTTTGCTCAACTCCCCATACACCTCTTGCTCACTTACAGTCAGTCTCTCTCCCCATCATCAACTGCTCTTAATCTCTCCATGAAGTCACATTCACAAGATTGAAAGACCCTTATGAACTGCTCATTAAGTATCTCTACCACACTTTCTGGAACAGCTGTCTTTATACAATTTTCTCTAATCAATGACATCCTTCCATAATCATTCTTTCTTTTGCTGGCTACATATCGAAAGATCGCCTCAGGATTCCTTTTGGCTTCATTAGCTAACTGCTGTTCAAACCTCTCTTTAGCTACCCTCACCAACCAAGTCACCTGCCTTGCCTGGTCTTTGTAGTCCTCATGGAATTGGTTATTTCCACTTCTCTTATGCTGCCTCTATAATGCCCTTTTTCTCTGTATTGCATGCTTAATCTCTTTATTCATCCATTTCATACCTACCTTATTTAACCTTCTCACCCTTGGAATACATTTGATCTCTGATCTGACATTTGATGCACTGATCTCTTTTCAAGCTAACTACTCATTCCATGCTACACCTGCAAGCTGTCTCCTGAGCTCTTCATAATCACCCCCCTTCTAGTTCCACATATACTCTTTTCTCACAGAGGTCCTCACACTGCTGGCAACCACCCAGGTAATCACCTCACGGTCACTCTCACCAATTGGTGGGTGATTTATCGTGTGCCCTCTGTTACATACCATCTGAGGTAGTTATCCCTCAAAAACTCAAGAAACTCATTTTCTTTACTTCCAGTTGCTATCTTGGTTGTTGAGGAACACACTGACATCCAGAGATAAAGAGGTTATTATTCCCTTTATAAAGCGTTGATACTTCCGCATTTGGATAACTGTGCTCAGGTCTGGTCACCTGGATTCCTTGGAGATGAGGAGGCTGTGGAGAGGGTTCAGAGAAGAGTGACTAAGTTGGTAACTGATGTAAAAAATGCTCCCTACATTGATAGATTGAGAGCTTGTGGATTGCAGAGGTTGGTTGATAGGCAGAGAAGAGGGGGTTTTTATAGGATTGATGCAGGGGAAATGTTTCAGCTGTGTGATAGTGATGGAAAAACAAGAGGTCATCCATGGAAATTAAAGAAGAGTGTGGTTAACAAGGGTGTCAGAACAAGGTTTTTTGCCTGGAGGGTGGTGAATGAGTGGAATTCATTGCCTGACTTAGTTGTGAGCTCTTCGTCTGTAAATGAATTCAAGAAGAGATATGACAGATATTATTTTGCTAGTTTGGGTCTCCCGTGATGAGCCCAATGACTCCATGGAGATACCTGTAATAATAATAATAATAAAACTCATCATTCCAGTCTATATCGCCCATAATGATCACTCTTTTCTTATTTGCTTGGCTAATTTCATAGTCACTACTATCCACATTTCCTGGTCTATAACAACATCCAACCGAGTATTTCATTCCATTCACCTCTATCTCACACCATATTGGTACTATTTCCCTCTTGCATCTCTACTTTGTATGGACATAACTCTTTCTCTATCATCAATAGCACTCCCCCTCCCTTTTTACCCCTTCTATCCTCATGCATCAAACACATCACACCCTTCCATCTCTATTCCTGTCAGGATGTCGTCCTCATCTAGCCATGTCTCACTTATTCCAATTTATTCCAATTTGGTAGTATTTACAAAATACTACCAAAAACTCTTTTCCTCACTTTCATGCCTGTTTCCTCTTTCCAACTATTGTCACTATAGTTAAAATATTCTACCTTAATGATTAGCGTACATTCACCATCTTCTCTGCCTATTTAACTTGTGGGCTTCCTTCTCTACTTTCCCAAGCATATAGTAACAGCCCAATTACATGCTGTATCCTGCTCACTTTAACTCCACACCATACAACCTCAAAGCCACTGTCAATGTTGCCCTCCTGGATCACCACAATGACAGGACACAATTTATCTGATATTATTAAAATACCCTTCTTCTGCTCTTTTTTGCTTTATGAAAATACTAAACCCTCTATATTTTATTCTGGTGAACTCATACTCTTCTCTCAGCCAAATCTCACTTATGTCTACAATTTCATGTTTAACTAATATCGATATTACAAACTCATCTCTCTTATTAGTAATTATTTTGGAATTTGTAAATAAACATAACTATCTCCAGAAAGATGCTAAACAAACAATAATTTCTTACCAGACTGTCATTCTATCTCATATCCTTTACCCCCCCACCGAACTTAATTTTGGTTCTTTTGAGGTTACCTATGCTGCTGATATCTTTTCCTTTTTATAGAAAGTCATCATACATTCTCCCTCGAGATTCTGACTATTCATGCTGTTATCACCATTTACAGATTACTGTTTTCCCAACTCAACACTTTTTTTTCCCACACAACAACAGCAAATCTATCATCCAACATCATTTTCCAGCCTCCCATCAGATGTAATTGGCTGGTAATATGGATTCCCTCTTTCCTCATATCCCAGGCATTCACAAATTTCCCTGTTCTAAACTTCCCATATAATTTAGCCAATATATTTTTCATGATCATTACATCATGGTCAGCTCAGCAAATCATTATCATATCCAGGTAACATACTCACCATTCTATCTCTTTCTCTACTCCTAACAATACTTATGAATCCTGTTTAACATCATTACTCATAATTGTATTAGTTGTACATATGACTTATAAAGTCATATGTACAACTAATACAACCATTTTACAGATATTCATATATTGGTTAGCTTGAACGTGAATAGTGTATTGCTTATACATGCAGCAGGAACTTAGACACTTATATTGCTAACTGGTAACAACAATCTCTATTTTGGAATAGCTGTATCAGTTCATTTTTTTCTTCATCAGTCTTTTGCTGCTTCCCTTATAGTGAAGTAAATTTTTTAATAACAGTAAAAGATTACTGTTATTAAATGTTATCTGCACATGTGTTAGGTGTTTCATTATAAGTAAATAAAAGTAAAAAAAAAAAAAAAGTCCAGCCATAAATGGTGAAAAAAAAAAACAAAAAAAAAAACAGCAATGCAATACAATCCCAGATAACTTTTATTATTATTATTATTAGATCTTGAGGGAGTCAAGGACTCATCAAGAAAAGGCATATATCATCCACATCAGATATTATACTTTTCTTAAATTCATTCACACTAGATGCACTCACTGCTTTGATAGGCAAATCATTAAATTCACTCACAGCTCTATCAAAGAAAAATCAAGCTCTTATCCCTTTCTTAATTACACACAAACTTAACGTCTATGTATCTCACCTTGACCCCCCCCCCACTTTCCTTATAATGAGAAATTTTATCAACTAATGTCCTATAATGTCCCCTCAAAAGTTTATATACCTCTATCATATCGCCCTGCTTTCTTTTGTCTACCAGTGTCTGCAGTCCACATACTCTCAATCTATCCTCATAATCTATATTTCATAATCCTGATCATCTTTGTAAACCTCTACAACCTTTTCACAGATTCTTTATCCCTTTGGAAAGCACAGGACCAAATATGCATGCAGTAGTCCAGGTGCAGTCATATTATGGCTTTGAAAAGAGAAAAAGTGACTTCCATATCCTTGTGACAAGGTGTGTTTCAACATCACAATTGTCCTCTGAATTGCATTTGCAATTTTTGCTATGTGACACCTTGAACTTCAACTTCCTATCCACAATAACTCTAAGATCTCTAGCATCATCAGTTACACCAAGCATAAGCCCACCAATATAATATGCTTGGATATCTTATCATGTCAAAAGTGTATAACTTTACGCTTATCAACAATGAATTGACGACACCCATTATTGTTTGCCCAGACTTTCCAGCCTATTTAAATCACGCTGCTTATATTTCCATCACCAGAAAACAACTAAAGAGCTCCTGTCAGGTCCTTCTCGGTATCATTAATATATAGATTAAACAATAGTGGTTCAGGAATGATACCTGGGGCACACATTACTGGTCAACTTAAATCTGGCAGATTCACATTCATATATTCCACTTTCTTAATTACACACAAACTTAACTTCTATGTATCTCACCTTGATCCCCCCACCTTCCTTATAATGAGAAATTTTATCAACTAATGTCCTATAATGTCCCCTCAAAAGTCTATATACCTCTATCATATCGCCCTGCTTTCTTTTGTCTACCAGTGTCTGCGGTCCACATACTCTCAATCTATCCTCATAATCTACATTTTGTAATCCTGGTTCAAGTATAAACAGTATCATGGCATATCCATTCCTTTTATCCAACTCAGCCACAAAATTATGATAAAATATGAGCAAATTGCAAAGTATATTCTGTTTGTCTACTTATTTCTGTAGGCGAATTCTTACCAACTTCTCCAAAATCTTTATAATTACACCAGAGGTAATGATAGATCAGTAATTAGACACACCAGTGTTTGTACCACCCTTCTGCAATGGGATTATCACACATTCTTTCCATTCCTGTGGGATATTTCCTAACCTAAGACTCAAATTATACAAACATGGCTAGGCCTAGCCAATTTGGCTAAACATTCCTTTAACACAAGTGCTGATATATCTGTCTGTCCCAATTGCCAAATTCTTATCCACGTTATGCAATGGCTCTAGAATCTCCTCATGTACCTCGATTTCTTCAACCAATGTAGTGGTAGTACTGTGCAATATGTTACATACACTACGATGATCTTGGTGAAGTGAGCACTCATTAATTGGTAACTACTTCTGACACAAGGGTACTGTCTACATTCAGTAAAGTTATTGTATCTCATTCATTCTTTCTCTTACTTGTATCATAACAATAAAATTCTTTTGAGCCTTTAGTCTGTGCAGCCAATTTCTTTTAATGCTCCAACTTAGCTTTCTGCACAATATTCTTATCTTTTCTGGTCTGAGCTTTATAAATTTCATAATTTCTCTCACTTACCACCGACTTCTTACAATATAACGTCTACATCATCATCTTCTTATGGATCCCTTGTTTAATAAGGTTGTACATCTACTTCACTCCAACCTTCTCTTTCCTTTGAACTCCAGGGACACATTCAGATGTTGCATCTTTTAAAAGCTTCCCATGCACCACTGATATCCTTTCCATTCAACACCTGATACCATAGAACCAAAGAAAGTACCATAGAACCAAAGATACAATCTCATCACATCTTATATTTCAGTCTTCTAAGGCACTTCTTACTGTGCCACTCCACCTAGATTTGAATGTCCCCTGGGTCTTTTTTCTGTCAACTTGGCAAAAAAAAAAAAAAAAAAATTGCTAGCCATTTTTCTCCTATTCTGTTTATGTGAAATACCACCTTAGATTAGCTCTGGTTCACACATTTCTAAATGCTAGCAATGTCAAGTTCCTTCTGAATATCCTCATTTTTAATATGGTTATGTGACTAATGCCATGTATTCACTCTCCTAATTTTTCTCAGATCTCTCATATCTGTGGTCTCTAGTCTGTGAAGTGTTTTATTTTTAACCCGCTTCTGAGATCCAAAAGTTAAAATTGATTTGAATACCATCTTGTATAGTGCTTTTGTAAATTCCTCTCCTATTCCATGTATTGTTATTATTTCTGACCTCCATGAAGTCATAAGACTCATTGTAGAAAGTCAATGCTGCTAGAAACTCAAAGTCTACCATACTAATCCTTAAATGCATCTACTGTTTGTGCTTTCACAACCCTTTTAGGTAATGCATTCCACGCTCCTACCACTCTGCATGCACAAAACCTACTCCCCCCCCCCCTACACTCTACTTCCCCTTGCAACTTCCATGGATCGCCCATGTCCCTGTTCCTTCAACATTTTACAATATGAAAAATTTTCAGTTAACCAATGGCTTAAATGTTTCAATCATATTCTCTGTTCGTCTTCTGTTCCCCACTCTGTAGTTTGCATGTCTTTAGTCTATACTCATAACTAACAATGCAATTCTGATATCATTTTCATGATCCTTCTCTGAACCCTCTCTGGGATTATTTTATCCTGCTCAAATCCAGTAAAACAAGATCTGAGCACAGAAATCCAGATGTTGCCTGATCAACTTTATATACTGGGACCACCATCCTTTTATCTCTTGTGGTGAATGTCCTTCTCAATACTGCAGCAATTTTCTGAGTGGTATTCACAGCCTTTGTAACATGTCCTCTGAACTTCAAATTTCTATCTGCAATCACCCTAAGATCTCTTGCTTCCTCCATTTCTTCCAGTATGACTGTGCCAAGTAAGTATGAAGCATCCCATATGTTAGTCCCAAACTTCAAAACCTTACCTTAGTGCATTAAACAGACATCGACATTCATTTACCTTTCCAGCTTATTCAAATCCTGTTGAATAGCCAAAATGTCAGCACTATTGTAATAATCCTCACAAGCTTCACATAATCTGCAAACAACTGAATATCTCCCTGTAGTTCAGTGACAATATCATTGACATAAAATTGACCAGTAATGGCCCCAGTATTGAATCCTATAGATCTCTACTTGCAACTGATGCTGCTCCCCATATGCGAATCTCTGACATTTACCAAAAAGCCAGTTACCAATGCAGTTCACTAATCTGATATTCAAACCCATATGCTGCAACTTAAAAATCAACTTATGTGTCGCCCTGTCAAATGCTTATGGAAAAAGACAAAAAAAAAAAGAGTGTGTGTGTGTGCCTTACCCTCATCCACTGCTCTTGTTATTCTATTGTAAAAGGCAACCAGATAACTGAAACAAAAGCATCCCCTTAGCAAATTCATGCTGGGGATGCTTTTGTTTCAGTTGAATAAATAATACTGCCCAATTCTGAATATGTGAGTTGCTACTCATTTCTTCAAAGTTTAATGACTACAGAAGAAATAAAAACTGACCTATAGTTTGACACCTCCATTCTGCTTCCCCTCTTATGCATTGGCAATCTGGAAGTCCCCTCCCTTCAATTTTCCAGGATCTTGCCCTGTTGCAAGACTTTCTTAAACAAAGAGGCCGATGGCACGATTAGTTTCACAGCACATTCCTTTAGAACACATGGCAAAATTCCATTTAGTGCCCTGCCTTACTGACATCTAGCATACTCAGTATTTAGAATGCATCCTCTTCATTTACTTCTAATCCATGCTGGCTTGGATAGACTTCACCACTCTTATCCCTCTAAGAATAAAGTCTGATTTATTAGGATGGAACACTTTAATAAAATGATCATTAAATAGCTGAGCTCTATTATTTCCATTGGTCACCTGAATCTCATCTCCATTCAGTAAGGTAAATCTGTCCATAGTCATTTTCCTCCAACTGGTTACATAGTGAAAAAAAAAAAAAAGAAAAAAAAAAAAACAATTTTGGGATTCTCCTTGGATTGTAACACTAGTCTCCTCACATATTCTAATTTATCTTTCCTTACTATACCAGTCATCTTTCTAGCATGAGCCTTATATTCCTCATGCAGCTATTCTCCACCTCTCTCTTTACATATCCTCCATAATCTCTTTTTCATTTGTAATTTCTATTTAATTTCTCTAGTCATCCAAATGACTAGAGAAACTTCAGACACTTTATCTTCTTCACTCAAGACATACAATATGCCACTGCTGTCAACATCTCCATCACAATTAGATCCTCTGATGCTATAACCAAGTCCAAAACTTTTGATCCTCATGTTCTCTCCATTACATGCTCCCTAAGACAGTTGGTCTCTCAAGAAGTTCAAAACTTCAGTTCCCTTAGTACTGCCTCCTCTGCCCAGTTTATATTGCTATAGTTGAAATCTCCCATAATGATCATTTGCTTTGCACTTGCCAAATATATGCCTTAACATTGTCTGCTCATCACCATCTATATTTGATGTGGTCTATAGTAAAATCCCACTAAATATCCTGCCTATAAACTTCTTTCTCACAGCATATACTCTCTCTCAAAGTTAATATTGCCATTTCTGCTCTCATTCTCTATCTTGTGAGGGGAATAATTTATCTTTTATCATGAGTAATGCTCCACCATCTTATTTACCTTCCTTATCCTGCTGAAATATTCTATATCCCTTGATTTCTATTCCTAACAGAACATCCTCTTGCTGGATTCTGATTATGTAGAGATTAGAGTAATTATTATTTGGTTCAGAATCCAACATGATCTTCCATCATAAAAGCTAGACTTGTAAATATTATTTAATGTAAACAACTTATTTTACAATTTAATATTCATATAACTACTTTAATTTTATCTAATATTTAATTAGTTAATCAAAGCTATATGTATTAATAATGAAAAGACTGTATTAAATATTATTAAGCTATTTTAATTACTATGTTAATATTATAAGAACTACTTGTATTTGATAATTTAACTGCGCATTAATTGAAATGTTAATATTCTCTCTTTATTCCTATTTGTAGAAATTTAACATTATGTAATAGCTCAATTTTATTATGTTTTGTTTTGTTGTCATGGAGATGCATGTAAGTAAGTGAGCGCGAGTTTTGGAACACCACGTGAGGAGAAGGTTTATTGAAAAGAGTTTTAGAAAGAAATCACGAGAATAATTTAGGCGGGAAGGATGGATATAAAAAGGGAAGAATGCTGAAAATATAGAGAGATTAGATAGATTAAGAGAGAGAGAAAGGAGAGGATTGGCATTATGTTGGAATCGGAGCATTCAGGAATCACAGTGCGATAATAGCGAGTCGGCAAGTCACTCAAGCAGCTAAATAAAGTCTACTAGTCGAGAGGCGGTTAGCTAATAAGTTGTAGAATAACAATTATAGCTACGGAAGACAGCTGAGTGACTACTAAATAGACTAGCAATACTTAAATTGAGATTTAATTTCAGGGCCAACCTGTCAAGGACACACAGAATCTTGAAATAAAGCATCGAGTAACTAGAGAATAGTAGAGGCTGAAAAATTGAAGTTTATCGTTAGCTGCGTTTAGAATTGTAGTGTCTAAAGAATTAATTGAATGCCAGAAGAGTGAACAACTGTGCATATAAAACCTCAAGTTAAGGAATTATTGTGCGTTGCCTTATTACATGAGTGATCAGTAGTACTTCATGCAAGAACGTTTGTTTATGTGTATAGTGACCGTGAATTAATTCAGTTAATGCTTTGAAGATTATTTTAATGAGTGCTGATTATTGTTAAAAGTGTTTACGGTTATAAAAAGTGTTTGTGTATAAAGTGATGAAGATAGAAGATTATCGGTAAGATTATTCTGCATATAAAACCAACCATTAATATTCCTATACAGCGAAGTGTGTGAGTTTCATCCTAGAATTTCCTTATGTTAACAGTAACTATTGTGAAGTTTAGCTGAAGTGTAAATTTAAAAGTGTTTGTTTGTGAAGAGGTGTTACTGAAATTTTTATTGTATTTGGAACTTAACTGTGAGAAGACTGTGTTAAAGATAAATTTACCATTGTTTGAGTTTGTATGACAGTATTATCAGAAAGGCTGAAGTGTTTATGATATCTTAATTACTGATTTGAATTAAAGTGTAAAATTTGTGATTTTAAAATTAAATGTTTGTTTTTGTTAATCAAAAGTTGTATTTTGCCTGAATCTCTTTTGCTGCACCATTCATAAAATATTCAAACCAAAGCGGGTAAATTAAGTAAGACAAATATTCTCGGCCAGTATATATAATATTAACATCTAAAAGGAGAGATAGTTGTGAGTTGGTTTTTCTTCAGTTCTTGAACTAATTCAGATATAGAGTGGCACAGTCTTTAAATATAAATTTTCTCTATATCTGAATTAGAAATCAACTTGCAACCTATCAACTAGTTAAGAACATCGTAATAACTAAATATCGGATCCAAGGTATAGATTGAGAAGAAGTAGGATCCAACACTCTTCAGTTAGCCAAGTTTCACTGATATCAGCAATACAATCAAAATATTTTTCTATTCAGTTGACTGCCTATCATACCAACTTTATTAATTCTGTTGTCTATTTCCATATTTAATTTGCCAGCTTCATTAAAAAAATGTGCTTAAATAGCTGAAATGTTTTACTTATTCTCTATGTTCACCATTCGGATGCAGCTAATGTTTACAATGTTCCTGCCCATTTTCACTGCTGTCATTTTATTGCCAATTTTCATATCAAATTCATTACATCAGTTATTCAATTTAATTAAGGAATCCTACAGAACTTGTACTGGATTTATTTAAAGTAATAACATCATCTACATTAAGTAAAGAGCTGAGCTGAAAATCTCCAATTTTGATATGAGGCCTAATGCTACTTTTCTTCAATGTTATCAATACAGATAATGAATAACAGTGGAAATAATATGCAGTCTTGCCTCAAACCTGATTTAACATGATGGGAATAATTTAGAATGAATAATAGTGAATCTTCCTGTTCCTCCTTCAATTCTAACTGCTTACAACTCAAATATAAACTATGTATGCTCAATATAATGTCCACTATAATGTAGCAGTTACAGCATCTTTTCTCTTGCATTTTTTATGTCTTTTCCAGATATACAAAACTCAAATACAGATTTTTGTTATATTCCCATAATTTTTAAATTGTTTGTCTCAAAACGAAAATCTGATTCTGATTGCTTTTATTTGGCATGAATCTTCTTGTTCTTCTTGAAATGTCCCTTCCACATTTTTTTTTTTTTTTTGGCCTCTTCTCAAATATGCTTGGATAAATCTTATCTGAGTCCTCAGGTAAACAAATTACTCTGTAACACACACAAAATTCAGTTTTATTTCTATTTACAGATGAGTACTATGAGAGCTCTACTCCAATCATCCAGAATTCAACCTTCACCAGGCCTTCTGAATTATGCTCTGTAGCCACTGTAAAACTTTTATATCTCCATATTTGAGTGTTTATGGTTGAATATCACCGATTACAGCTGCTTTTTCACAATTCAAGCTTGATGGCTTTTCTATCTCTAGTATTGATATACACTCCTGATTCCAAACCAAATCAAATTGATTTAGTTTCAAAATGAAAGCTATTTTTTTTTTTTTTAGCAAATGTTGCAAATATAGTTTTTTGAAGTAATAAAAGAGGGAATTTGTGCACTAATGAAAAGATTATTTCTTAATTTCAGAACTATTGCAATGTTGAAAAGAGCAACAGATATTGATCTTCCACACTAATCTGGTAATAACACTTTACCAATGTATATGCCTCAATCATACCCCCCCCCCATTCCACTATATCATTATACATCAAATGTATGTATGATGACTATACCTCGAATGCATTCACAACAATTACAAGTAGTGCATTCCAATGACCCCCCACTCTTCAACTCTTCATGTAAAAAAAAACCCTACTCCTTACCACTTCTGTTCCCATCCTACTTACACAAATTTCAAGGATGTCCTCTTGTTCTCCATCTGCCTGCCTTCATTTTATGAAAAATATCTTCCACATTAATCTGGTAATAACCCTTTACCAATGTATATGCCTCAATCATACCCCCCCCCCCCATTCACTAGACTCTGCAAATTGCATTTCCTCAATCTTTCTTCATATTCAACATTTTGGGGACCAGGAACAATTAGACAATTGTCTAGATATTTTCCAATATATCTTCATTCATTTGAAAACCAGGTAACTAAATCTGCAGAGTAATCCATATGTAGCCTGATCAAGGCCTTATAAATCCTTATGTAATGGAACTATAATCGCCTTACTTCTATAACATCAATGTCATCTGTTCCATTACCATAATCTGTTGTGCTGTCCTCACAATTTTAGTAGTGTAATCTAAATTTTAGATGCTTATCCACCATCACGCACAGATACCTCACCTCCTCTACTGTCTCTAAAATATCCTCAATTGTACACTCTACTTCCCATCCCATCTTTGCTTCCGAAATTTTAAAACCATATACAGGAATACCTTGTATAGCACGGTTTTGAACAACGCGAGTTTTGCTCTAATGCGGTTTTTATTATTACATACACTAACATTGTCAACACTGACCGGCGACTCTCGGGCACCGCAGGTGACAGTCAAGAGCGACATTTATGCAGTAGTTATTCGATTGGCTCTCACGTAGACACGTTCTTTCCCTGCGGCATTTTATTATTTACGTTAATATTAGTATTTCATATTTTTTTATTATTTAAGTATGAGCGAAAAGAGATGAAACAAACAAGACTGTTGGAGTAACAAAAAAATGCAAGTGGTTGACTTTAGAGAAGAAACTTGAAATTATAAAATGTCACGAGAATGGCGCTTCGTTTGCTAAAATAAACGTGAGAATTCAATGAATGAGTCATCTGTACGAACATGGAATGAGCACCGCTTTTTATATGTCAAAAGTGATCACGAGAAATCGATCTTCTACAATGGAAAATATGGAACGCCTTCTAATAATCTGGATTGAAGATTGTAATCAGAAAAAGATTCCTTTGAATTAAATGATAATCCAGGCAAAAGCAACAAGTCTATATGGCAAAATAAAAGAAAATGAAGGAGGTACAACCAGTGAAACTTTTATAGCAAGTCGCAGGTGGTTCTACAGTTTCAAAAAACTGTATGGGACTCCATAACGTAAGAATCCAAGGTGAAAGTGCAAGTGCTGACACTAAAACTGCAGAATTATTTCCCAATGAATTGAAGGAGCTTATTGAGAAGGAAGGCTACACAGATGATCAAATTTTTAACGATGACGAGACTGGCTTGTTCTGGAAAAGAATGCCATCGCACACATTTCTAGCAGAGAAGGAAAAAACACAAGCTGGGTATAAAGTGTCAAAAGACTGATTAACACTTTTAGTAGGAGGTAATGCATCAGGTGATTTAAAATTGAAGCCACTGCTAGTGTACAGAGTGGAAAACCCAAGAGCTCTTAAGGGCTTTCAAAGAACAATTTACCCGTTCATTGGCGTTCGAATAAAAAAGCGTGGGTGACTCGTTCAATTTTCGAAGACTGGTTTAAAACTTGTTTTTGCCCTGAAGTTAAAAGCAATTGTAAAAAGAATTCCTTTTAAAAATTTTCTTTTATTAGACAATGCGCCAGGCCATCCAACTCTATTGACTGACTTAGATGAAAATGTCAAGATTAATTTTTTCCCTCCAAACATAACATCAATTCTGCAGCCGATGGATCAAAACGTTATCTCCACTTTTAAGGCTTACTATTTAAGACGAACTTTTGCCCAAGATATTAAAGCTGCAGCAGAAGAAGATTTTTGGACTTGGAGTGAATTTTGGAAGAAATTTAACATAAAAGATGCCATTCAAAATATTTATGAATCTTGGCAAGATGTGACTCAAAGCAACAGGAGAGCCGTATGGCATAATATCTTGCTGCATTTTCAAAGGACTTTGTTGCTTTTGTAACACAGAAATCTCAACAGAAATTGTGCAGATGGGCAAAGATCTTGGTTTTAGAAGTTTCGATTGTAATAATGTGAATGAATGTATTGATTCTCATTGGTCTGGATCTGGATGATGAAACCCTTTTGGAGTTGGAACAACAACGAGCCTATGAAGCAGAAGAAGATGAAGATGACCCCACTCATGTCATGGTTGAAGAATTTTCCTTTGCTGAACCTTTCAACTTTTGTGAGAAAAATCGACGAAGCTTCCAACTTTCTCATAAATGCTGACCCGAATTTGGAAAGAAGAATCAAAGTGAGACAAAGTCTCAATAATGCCATCAAATGCTACAAAGATCTAGTACTTGAAGAGACAAAGAAGACAAGGATGGTTCAACGAACACTAAAAGACTACTTTAGTAAAAAGTAAATTACTGTACGCTAAATTGAAGCAATATTTCCTTTGTTTTCTACAACTTTTATATCAGATTAAAAGGATTTTATTTGTTATTCAGTTAATAAAAATAACGTTTTTTTTTCATTTTTAAAGATTTTTATTATCCTAAATTTTTGTAATAGAAAAATTAAATTGAAAACCTTTATAAATAGACCTCGAACAATGCGGTTTTGTATAGCGCGGACTCTTCTTGGAACCAATTACGCTATACAAGATATTCCTATACTTTACAAAACTGAACTGTTAACCACACTTATTTGCCCATTCACTTAATTTATTCAGTGAATGGACAAATAAGTGCGATGATAAAGTTTGATGGTAAACAAGGATGTCAATATTGCTATTAACTCCTTGGAACATTCCCTCAAAACATGCAGATACATCATCCATCAAGCCATACATCTTTATTAACATCAAGTTTTCTCAATTTCTCACACATTTCCTGCTCACTCATCATTAATTCCTCTTCCCTTCCTACTGCACTCAATTTCTTCATGATGCCACATTCATGAGGATGAAATATCTTTTAGAATTACTCATTTAATATCTGTTATGGTCTCTGTTGTAGTTGTTATCAATCTATCATTTTCATCAACCAGTATCATATTTCTGTAATCATTCTTTCGTCTACTGGCCACTTATTGAAAGAATTTTCAATGATTTAAAAAACTTTTTTTTAGAGGTCTCATTAGCTAACTGCTGCTTACATAACCTTAGCTACTCTTAGTGAGTGACTTGCCTTCCTTTGCCTGCTTTTTATATTCCTCATGCAATGATCATTACCATTTGTCTTATGTTGCTTCCATAATGTTTTCTTCTAGATTGCATGACCTAACTTCTTTATTCATCCATTTCACATCTACCTCATTTAACAAGTGCCTGACCCTTGAAATACAAATCAGACACTGTCTCTGCTAGACAGTTCTTGAGCAGAGCTCGCACAACAATAATCTCCTTTCCACCCAATTCTTCATGATAAGCTGCAAGCTGTCTCCCAAGTGTCTCATAATCACCAGCCTTATAGTTCCACATATATCCCTTTCTCACAAAAGTGGTCATATGACCAGTCACCATTCAAGTGACCCTTTCATTGTCACTCTCACCAAATGGAGGGAGATTCAATACCTCATTTTTAATAATATCCTCTGGTAAGATGATCAAATCCAATACCCTTGATCCTTGCATGCCTCTGTTACATAATGCCTAAATTAGTTTTCTCTCAAAAACTTGAGCATGGCAATCTATATTACCATAATTAAGACCACTCTTTTCTTATTTTACAGGTTAATTTGCCTACATATTATTATTATGTGACGCCTCCAAGGAGTGCAAAGACTCATCGAAGGAGGGCACCTAGTCTACAACTCCCCGTCTCCACCACTCAATCCACCAAACTACAGTGAACCGCATCATTCATCTACACCCATGCCATCCATACCCACGGTGGGATTTGAAGCCACAGCTTTTTGACTGGACAGCGGATACGCTAACCAGGCCAGTAAGTGACCCTTGCAAGTTGACTCCCCCCCCACTACCTACCACGCCAGGTTTACAGCAACATCTAACTAAATATTTCATCCTATTCACCTCTACCCACACGATACTGTCTCAAAACCACTACCACCATTTCCCTCATTCAACATGTCTCACTAATTCTGACAGTTTTTGGATGAACTTGATCAATGCAACAAATTCATTCCACTTATTTTGGATGCTTCTGTCACTCATAAACAAACACAAGAAATGGCTGATTTCTGGGTACATAACAAGCCACAGTGCCATCTTTCACACTACTCTACTCACCTCTCCATTCACAAGCACCTCCATCAACCTCTCCTGTTCCACTTTCCTACTCTTCCATATCACCTCTTACTTCCTTGGATCGTCTATTAACTGCAGTCATTGCTCTCCCTTCTAGGAACAGTGGCTATAGTTAACTCACATGAAAACCATTTAAATGCAGCCCATCTCTTTTACAGTTCCACCTATTCCTCAAAATCATCCAAATATTCCAAAAAAAACAAAAAAAAATGTATTCTTTTCTCTTTACACAACTCTTCTAGCATGTTATTCATGATCTTTCCTTGTTTTCTAAGTCCATCACTGTCATATCTGGACAGCACATTGCTATTTTTTTATTATCCTTGCCAGCCAAGAAAATTAAGTACAACAGTTATTATTGTATCTCAATAATGCAAACAATATCTTGCTACTTGGCTATAAACAATAATGGGTATTTATCACGTTTTTCTTTTCTATAGTTATATACCTATATAAGATTAACAAATCTCACCAGTGATACACTGCACTAAGCTTCTATTTCTGAAATTATATACAATTAGTTATTTAACATTCATTCTTCTGTCTTCATGCCTTTTTGTGCTGTGCAGTATGTCACTAGTATGTAGTATTCAAGAGAAACAGATATCTCCATATAATTTTTGCAGAATCATATATTTTCTGAGTTCTGATGTTAATGTTTGGTTAACTGCATGTCAGGGTGCAACTGAAACATCAAAATGCTTCAAACAAAGTTTGTGCCTGAAAGTATCTTCAGGACTGGGGTAAGGTAGTACAACATTGGGCAACTCGTTGCAAAGGTGGAGCAAGCTAACATCACTCCTATCTCAGTATCTCTCATAATGCAAAACACATCTCCTTGCGGATATGTATAATGTTATGCATTAAGGAAAGGGCAACTACCCAGACTAGTTTCGACCTTTATTGAGGTCTCTTCAGTGGGAGCCAGGCCTAGAGTTGGAGATACCAGGCGGAAGCATTAGCAACGTCATCTCTACCTATAGGAGTTGCCAAAGGGTGTGCCACCATTTTATTAAATTAATCTGGATTTAGAGAAAGATGTTGAAAGTTTATTTTTCGCTTGGTTAGATTATAATGAAGAGACCTCAATAAAGGTCGAAACTAGTCTGGGTAGTGGCTTTTCCCTTAATGCATAACATTATACATATAAGCAAGGAGATATATTTTGCATTATGGGAGATACCGAGATAGGAGTGATGTTATCTTGCTCCACCTTTGCAACGAGTTGCCGATGTTGTACTACCTTACTCCAGTCCTGAAGATACTTTCAGGTGCAAACTTTGTTTGCTCACACTTGGATAAAGGATTAAACTAAATTTATTATAGCTTCAAACAATAAGCACAGATCTAACAAAATAATAACCTGTACTTACTCTCACACTTACTGTCCCTGCTATTATTCCATCAACAGTAGATTCAATAAAAGGGTCAAATTTTCGATCTGCACGTCGCATAAAGTCTGGTTTGAGAAGATACCCACTGCGACCATTGTATTCAAAAATGCCCAAATTTAACTGCATTCCTAAATCTGTAAATAAATTAAATAACATAATTATGTATAACAAGGAACTTTCGTTTATTTTATACTAATTTGGCATAAAAAAAAAACAAAAAAAAACAGTTTTTGCCACAGAAACTTTAAAAATTCTTGAAACTGATCATGTGCTTACAAAAATACAAATCACGGGAATGAGTTTCATTGGTATTCCATGACTTTAAACACAATTCTTCTTATTTATTGGTATTTATTAAGCAACCCATTTATTCATTTATTGGTATTTGAGATTAAGTTTTAATCTGACCACAGTAACTTGTACCTGAAATTAAATTTTTCCCAACTAAACCTATCATCAGTAACATAAAGCAAAAATTATTGAAGAATCTGTGTTTTAGGTGGCCTCCAATGAGAAGTAAAAGTTTGAAACAGCAATTAGGCCAGTAAAATCCTTAATAAAATGTACAAATAAAAAGCAAATATATCGGTTTTTGGGCAGAGCTTCTGTCTTTTAGGTGCAATGTGAGGGCAATGCATGCTGAAGTTTCTATTTTTGAAAGCTCTATGACTGCTTCTGAATTTTTAAAAGTTTCACAGGTGAACATTTTTTGTTGAGATGGTATAACACAATGATGATGGATATTTTTTTTAAATAATTTTCATTGGTAAGTACAAATCTTTTAGGCCCTTTTCTTCATTAATAAGTTTGTATAATTTTAAACCAAAGTTTCTTTTATATCTGTTTTAATTATTGCATAGTTTATATTGCTTGTTTTTTAGCAGCTGTTATATGAGAAGATTTAACAGAAATAAAGGATATTAAAACTATCCTTATTTCAGAGCTGAATGTATTGAAATGTAGAATGCTTTGAAAAAATACACAGACCAGAGAGCTTATGAGAAAACAACCCTAGCATTGGAGTTGTCTTGGATTGTGCTACTTAAAACAGAGTGAGCTCTATTCGGGAGCTGAACATTTGCCTTTTATTAATGTTTTTTCGGTTTCAGTGGCTTGACAACTGTTTTGAACTGTCAGTTCTCATCAGAGACCAGACAGAAACCTTGAGAGAGAGAGAGAGAGAGAGAGAGAAATAATAAACATCATTTTTGCTCTCTTAAGGTTTCTGCTTGGTCTCTGATGAGAACCAACAGATCAAAATAGCTGTCAGGTCAGTGAAACTAAAGAGGCACTAAAAAAAGGTGAATATACAGATTCCTGGACAGAGCTCGCTATCTTTTAAGCAGTACAATCCAAGGCAACTCTGATGCCAAGGGTTTAAGGTCTCTGATCTATATATTTTTTTGAAACATTCTGCATTTCAATACATTCAGCTATGAAATAAGGATGGATTTATAATAACTCCTATTTCTATTAATTTACTTTGCCAAAATAAAGCCATTTTAGCACAATGATTATGAAAAGTTTTATTTTCATTAAGACAACATATTCAAATTCAGTTTCTATTTAGCATTAGAACTTGCTGAATGCATAAAAAATAATAATAATAAGATGTGTTTAGCAATATACATACATGAATACAGGTTCCACTTTTGTTGGCAAACCAGAAGATTTAACATATAACCATCAAGTGACAGAATCTTGTTGGTGATTGTGGACTTGATAAACATGATCATCAGATTGGACATGTATCAAAAAGTTGGATGTGGGAGAGCAGTGAAAGGCAAGAAGAAAGAAGGGGACTATTAATAGTTCTGTTCTTGTGCTACTATTTTAGTTTGTATAGTAATCATATTGTAAAGGTTGAAAGGAACCAGCTGTTTTTTTTTTTTTTTTAATAATGTAAAATGGAGAAGAATGCAACAACATTATAAACAATTTCAATGTATCATCTGTTCACGAAAATATTATGGACTGATGCTACAGGGGTTACAGTAGATGCTACTTAAATGCTCTACATTTAAGAGGGATAGAGAGGATGCATTCTGTATTGCCTAGACTGCATTAGAAGATCAGAAGATTTTTTTTTTTTTCTGGGAGAGGGAGGGAAGAACAAGGAACTAAAGTTTAGAGGTCAAATAGCTGTCTCATGCATAAGACAGTGACCCTGCATGGATTACTGTGCAGAGGATGGAATGCTTTTAGCCTTCTTTTTTTTTTGGTGGGGGGGTGATGAGAGTAGAGAAGAAGCAGAAGAAAAACAATGAGGATAACAGAACTGTCAAAATGATATCAGGAGGATGGAATACTAGCCACAAGGATGGCTGGTACTACATGGTGAACAGGAAGAAAGGGAAAACTAGATAGACAAAGATTAGCAACAGTAATTTATCACATGGATATGCCTCTTTCACTAACTTCAATGAAATATCCCTTGAAGTAAAGCTCTGTCATCATCAGGACTTCCTGCAATGATTTTGGCTCCATGAGGTCAAGTAATAATATCACTAATAAGAAACCACTCATTGGCTCAACCATAAATGGTATAGTGCATGAAGAATACATTAATTCTGTAGTTTCAAAAAGTACTAAGAATAAAAAAATTACAGATTACATCTTAAATACCAAGAAGATTTGCTTGCTTTGAACAGAACAACCAGAAATCGATTAAAAGAATCAATACTGGTTAACTGGTTTTCAGAATGGAAGAAGACTGGAAGAGAACTATAAAAAAAAGGAAGATAAAGGAATATACTGTGTTAGAAAAATAGGCATGCTTATGTTAACAAATTACAAATAGCTATTATTTTCGCTGGCCTGGTTGGCTGAGTAGTTAGCGTATCTGCTCTCCAGCCGAAAGGCTGCAAGTTCGAATCCTGTTGTGGGCGTGAATGTTTGCGATTGTCTGCTATAAAAAAAAGGAAGATAAAGGAATATACTGTGTTAGAAAAATAGGCATGCTTATGTTAACAAATTACAAATAGCTATTATTTTTGCCGGCCTGGTTGGCTGAGTAGTTAGCGTATCCGCTCTCCAGCCAAAAGGCTGCAAGTTCGAATCCTGTTGCGGGCGTGAATGTCTGCGAAAATACTAGTGGTGGTGTGTGTTAGATGGCATTGGTGTAGTTGGTGGATTTGACTGGTGGAGACAGAGTTGTAGAGCAGGTATCCTCCCTCGATGAGTCTATGGACTCCCTGGAGGTGTCATGTAATAATAATAATAATAATTTAATACTAGAAAAAAATAGAAGATAAGATCACTTGACTATTATAAGTCAGATACATACATTAGATGTAAAAAATATCTGAGGTGTCCATAATTCAGTTATACAGTATCTTTTGGTTGGAAGACAACCAGGGTGGATTCAAATCACATCTGGGCTACTTTTCTACTGAAGAGGGGTTAGATCTCTTAACATGGTTATTGGATTTTTGCTCTTATAAAACAGACAAATAAGCAAGAAAACATACATGTAACTCATAGATATAGCAATAATATTGATAGCATTACCATCTGACAAAGCATTAAGTAAATGTAAAGTCAAGTTACTTGGCTGTAACAAGCCAACGAACCTAACATATTAATAGGAAAATGTGAAATAACATCTCATTTAGCAGTAAGGGCCTACAATAGCATATGTCACTTCATTAAAATGTCCTATTTGTCAATTTTTTTTTTAATATGAATTCCATCCACAAAAGGATGAATGGAATTCACATCTGCATTTTGCCATTCTTTTCATCACCACTTATTCTATAATTTTCATTGCATTCAAATGATCAAAATTAGTGCTTTATGAGATAATTCTATTATTAGAGGGGGTTGCAAATGAAACATGTATAAGGTTTGCTTTCTAGGACAAAAAATGAGTAGGATGATTGGGACTCTGGATATGAGGAGTAAATGAGCAAGATAGAGAGATGTTAATGGAATAATAGGAACAAATGATTTAGTTGGGTGGAAGGACAATGTGAGAATGGATGCTAGGAGGTTGTAGTGGAGAGTGAAAAATAATTGTGTTGTAGGAAAGGTAGTCGGCGTGTTGCCAAGGTATGAGGACAGTTATGGTTCAGACAGTAAGCAAATATCATAAATGGTATGCTGATAGAACATTTGAATGCAGCAAAAATTATATAATATTTGGTGAAAAAAGGAATGGAAAAGGGTAGATGTAAATTCCATTCATTCTTTCATGAATGGAATTCATATTAAATTAAAAAAAAAAAAAAAGGTGTAAATAGGACTTTTGAATGTGGTGACATGTAAGGTACTGAAGGTCTTAAAGCCGGAATGTGCACCCATTCACAACACCTCTAATAATGGGACCCCTCCCTCCATACAGTGCTACTCTCAAGTCATTTGAATGTAGTAAAAAGTATGGGATAGGTGGCAACAGAAAGAAATGACAAAGGACAGATGATAAGTGGCATGGGTAGGACTGGTTATAGAGCCAAGAATAAATTATGTTTGTTAACGAATGCTTGGAATATATCAGAAATACAAAGAATAAAATTGCTGAATTGATTGAGTTCATTTATCTGAAAATGGTTGGAATAAGTGAGATGCGACTGGATGATGCCATTCCTCTTCATGAGAAGAATGACAACAGTAGATTGATGTCCATGCAAGGATATGAAGTGGAAATAGTGATGGTGCCTTCTGAGTTAGCATGTTAGATGGAAATAAACAGGATGAAATATGTAGTTGTTTGTTGCTGAGGACTACGAATGTGGAGGGTGGTGTCAAGAAAATATATGTACAAATTGAAATAGCAAATAGGAAAGGATGATCATTAATTATGGTAGCTAAACTAGACTGAAAAGATGACAAAACAAACAAAAATGGAGACAAAAACAAAACTTTCTGAGGAACAACTTAGGAAGTATGTAACAGAGGGCAATTAAGGACTGAAAGAAAATCTTGGATTTGATCATATTGTCAGATGTTACTTTGTGGTATTGGAAAAGGTGTCAAATTTGCCTCCACTTGGTGAAAGAGTGACCATTGAGGTGATCAACTGAGTGGTGACCAACCATATAAGGACTTATGTGATGAAAGGATATGTGTCACTACAAGAGCAGAGATTATGGAAAACTTAGGAGACAGACTGAAGTTATAACATGGAATGAAAAGCTAACTGGAAAGAGATCAATGCTGCTTAGGTGCTAGTTCTGAACTGTTTCAACAGTGATGTGAAAAGTGATGTATTCCAAAGGTCAGGAGTTTAATGAGGTCGGTGTGAAAAAGATGAATGAAGAGATTAAGCATGTAGGCTGGATGAAGAAGAAGACAACATTATAGAGACAGTATAAGATCAATGGTAAGAATCAGTTGAATTACAGGAATGATAAAAGAACAGGACATTCCAAAAAAAGAACGTCATCACTCCAAGAAGATGACTTGTTGTTTGGTAAGGACAGCAGAAGTGAAATACGAGGTGCAATTAGACAGTGAGGACAAGAAAAATCCCTGAGAGGTCTTTCAATATGTAGCCAGAGAAGAATGAACGAATCATATTATGAGAGGGATGATATTAGTTGAAGAAAATGGTAGAATAGTAATGTTACTTCAATGAGGCAACTGAGTGAATCAAGAATGGAGGAGAAAAGATCCCTGGTGAGCGAGCAGAAGGTATATAGGATATTGAGTAAACTTTATGTTTTTCAGGCAGTACTACTTGATGACATACAAAGTATAGATGCAAGAGGGAAATAGTGCCAGTGGCTCTGAGGCAGTATGGTGTGAGATAGAGGTGAATAGAATGAAATACTTGGTTGGATGTTGTTATAGACCTGGTAACGTGGATTGTAGTGGCTATAAAATGTATAATCAAATTAGTCAAGCATATAAGAAACGAGTGATCGTTATGGGTGATTTTAATTATGGCAATATAGACTGGGAAGATGAGACAGCAACTGGAAGTAAAGAAAATGAGTTTCTTGAGGGACAACTACCTCAGACATCATGTAACAGAGGGCACACAAGGATTGAGGGTCTTGGATTTGATCATCTAATCAGAGGATGTAATTTTAAATGAGGCATCCAATTGCCCTCCAATTGTGAGAGTGACCATGAAGTGATAGCCAGTGATATGCGGTTGCCAGCAGTGTGAGGATCTCATAGAGGTCCTCACACTGCTATGTGGAACTACAACAGTGGTGATTATGAAGAGCTCAGTAGACAGCTTGCAGGAGTAAGCTGGAAAAGAGATCAATGCAGCTTGGGGAATATCCAAGAACTATCTAGTAGAAGCAATGTCTAAATATATTCCAAGGGTCAGAAGGTTAAATAAGCTAGGTGTGAAATGGATGAAAAGAGATTAAGCATGCAATACAAAGGAAAAGGACATTATGAAGGCAGCATAAGAGAAGTGGTAATAACCAATTACACAAGGATTACAAAAAGACCAGGCAAGGCAGATGACTTGGTTGGTAAGGGTAGCAAAAGTGAGGTATGAGCAGCAGTTAGCTAATGAAGCAAAAAAAAAAAAAAAATCCTAGGAAGTTTTCTTTCAATATGTAGCCAGCAAAAAAAAAAAAGAATGATTATGGAAGGATGACATTGATTGGAAAAATGGTAAAAGGACAACTGTTGCAGAAGATATAGTGGAGATACTTAATGAGCAATTTTTCATTAAGGTCTTTCATTCTTGTGTATGTGACTTCATGGAGAGATTGAGAGCAGTTGATGATGGGGAGAGAGACTGACTGTAAGTGAGCAAGAGGTCTATGGGGAGTTGAGCAAACTTGGTGTTAATAAGACTATGGGACTTGATAATATATCATCATGTATGCTAAAGGAATGTGCCAGAGAGTTGACATCTGCCTTGACATATTTTTTTAATGAGTCTTGCAGTGGGTCAAGTTCCTAAGTTGTGGAAGGATGGCAAGATTGTGCCACTTCATAAGGGAGGTAACAGAACTCAAGCATCAAATTATAGGCCTATCTGTGTGTCAGGTGTTTTGAATAAGTTGTTGGAGAAGCTTGTGAGAACTAAGATTCAGAATTGGGTTGACAACAATGAAATTATCTTTGATGGACAGCATGGATTTGCTAAAGGGAGGTCATGTTTTAGTAATCTACTTATTACAATAAGGTGAGACTTCCTTGGACATAAGAGAGGGATACACAGTAATATACTTAGTTTCACAAAGGTTTTTGACAAATTACTGCATGATAAGTTGATAGTCAAACTAGAGCAAATGGGGGTTGGATATTAGATTAGTGCACTGGATCAGAAACTGGCTATCTGATAGGTATCAGCAAGTTGTGTATGGGGGGGGGGCAATATCCCAAAAAAGGAAAGCACTAGTGGTAGACCTCAGGTATCTGTTTTAGGGCCATTGTTTTTAACTTTGTATGTTAATGATATTGGCGAAAATTTAGATGGAGATATTCAATTGTTTGCAAATGATGCAAAGTTGGGATGAACTATGAAGAGTAGAGAAGATGTTGTGGCCTTACAAAGAAGACTTGAATAAATTGAGTGATTGGGCACAAGAATGATGATGCGAATTCAATGTTGCAAAATGTAAGGTTTTAAAATTTGGGAAGCAAAGATGGGATGTAGAATTTATGCTTGGTGGGGATATATTGTCAGAGGTGGAGGAAATAAGAGATCTTGGGGTGATAGTGGATAAGGATCTGAAATTTAGGGAACACATTGCGAAAATTGTGAAAACAACAGAAAGATTTCTGGGACACTAACTTGTAGAAGTAGGGAGATTCTTGTTCCATTGTATAAGGCTTTGATTAGGCCACACGTGGACTACTGTGCCCAGATTTGGTCACCTGGTTTTCAAAAGGACAAAGAGATTTTGGAAAGGTCCAAAGTGACTGACTAAGGTAGTTTCTGACCTCTGGAATATGAGAAAAGATTGACAAGATGCAATTTACAGAGTCTAGTGGATAGGAGGAAGAGTAGAGATATGATAGAGACCTCCAAGTTAGTAAGGGATTGTTATAGGATCAATGTTGGAGAGGTTCTACAGAATACAGTATGAGATCAGGGTAGAACCAGAGGTCATCCCTGGAAACTGTATAAAGAGGGTGTGAGCAGGGGAGTGAGAAGCAGGTTTTTTGCATGCAGAGTTGTGAATGATTGGAATGCCTTGCCTGAGAGTGTGGTGTCTGCAGAGAATTTGAGTGTGTTTAAGATGCAGTATGATGCACTGTGTGTATGATAAAATGACCTCCTAGATGAGTCTTGGGGTGATAATAAAAATAATAATAATATACCCTTGCAAAGTGGTTACTCATTTGATGAACAATTTCATCTGCCTTTGTCACCTTTCTGCCATCTGTACTTATTAAAGTTATCCTTCCATAATCATTCTTCCTTCTATTTGCCACATAATGAAAAAACTCTGGAAATTCCTATAGTCTGATCAGCCTAATTTCTTCTCATAATCTGATGCTTAACGATACTACTTCATCCATTTAACTCCTAACCAATTTACCCTCCTGACCGTGGTATACAGTGTAATATTACTTCTTCCAGATACCCCTTGACTATCCCCTATGCACTGTGAACATCTTTCCCTTGTAGATTTTTATACCAGAGGTAGATTGATCAGTAATCTGAGGTATGCTGATGATGCAGTACTCCTTTGTAATGATATGGAAGAACTATGACTAATTCTTAACAAAGTTAACAAGATCAGTAATAACAGAGAACTTCAACTCAATTCTAGCAAGACAAAGATCATGGTTTTCAAAGGAAAAACAAACAGAGAAGCTCTTGAGAAACAAGTGTACCTTAATGGAGAAAGAATTGAGGAAGTCAGCAAGTTGTAGTACCTGGGATCCATTATTAATATGAAGAATTGCTGTTCAGAAGATGTCAGAAAAAGGTTAAGAATGGCTAAAACAGCAGTCAGAGACCTGTCTAAAATCTGGAAGGATGGATCTATCTCCATGGAAACAAAGTTGAGGATTTTAGATGCAGTTGTTTTTCAAACAGCGACTTATGGATGTGAGACTTGGAACCTAAAGAAGTCAGATAAGAAACGGATATCTGCTTTTGAGATGTGGTGTTACAGAAGGCTGTTGAGGATATCATATACTGAAAGGCATACAAATGAATGGGTGTTAGAAAAGATTAGTAGAACTTTAGGGCTCCTTAAGGATACTGACAGAAGAAAGTTAAAATATTTTGGACACATAGAAAGGATGGAAGGAGGACTTCTCAGAACAGTAATAGAAGGTAAAGTTCCTGGAAAAAGAGGCAGGGGTAGACAATCAATGAGATGGATGGATGGCGTGTGTGGAATGACTGATCTTCAGAGAGTTGAGGCTGCCAGAAAAGCAAACAACAGGACTACATGGCGAGGCCTGGTGTGGAACATCACCGAGCATCGGAGTGACCATACGGCATTTGTAGATGCCCAGTGAACATAGAGAGAGGGTACTGCTTCAATCTGTGTTCAAATTGAAACGTAATCACCTGCCAAGTAGTTCCAAATATACCTCTTCCTAACTGGAATATCCAAATGTCTTGCTACCACCCAAGCCAAACCACATGATCACTTTCATTGATTTTAGGTAATGTAGCCACCTTAGTTATGGACAAGTCTTCTGATGCTATAACTAGATTCAACACTCTCTCCTCCCCCTCTATCACATTCTGCTTCAATTAGCTCTCAGTAAGTGTATAAATTCCATTTCCTTCCTACAATGTGATCTATCCTCCTTCCAACCTATGTCTTTGATGTTGAAGCGCCCCATAATTACTCGCATTGCACTCATACTAATCTGCAGATGCATGTCCCCAACATCATCCATGGCCTACAGCAACAACCAATTTTACATTTTGTCCTATTGGCCTCAATCTCAGACCATACTGACTCAAAATAACTACCATCTACATGATTGACTCCTACTCTTGTTGGTTGCAATTCTTCTGCTATCATCAGCAGTACCTCACTCTCTGTCCTGTCTAATCTATCCTCCCTGAAAATACTTAATCCATCACATTCTACCCCTGTAACCACATTATCTGCTATTAGACAAGTCTCATTAATGTCTATAGTGTTTTTCAAGGTTCCACTAACCAATGCCAAAAACTCCTCCCTCTTATATTAGTACATAGAAACTATAGCATATCCTTAGGGCCCAACCACTGTTACATCCCCATTCGATATTGTTAGCTTAAGAGACTAGATGCTACAATTTTTGTTCATTCATACATTCGTTCTCTATATGGGTGCCTTTACACACACACACACACAGACGCTGTGAAAATGGAATTTATTTGCTTTGGAAGAATCAAAAGGGAACAAATCTTTCATTTGTACATCCATGAAAGATGATCAATAACCAATGTCATAACCATGTGTATACATAGCACTATGTTTATATATTATTTTTTATTTAAGATAACTTGCAGATCATGCCAGGCTTGTTTCAAAAATACAGATTTATATACGAGGGTGGTCTAAAAAGTTCTTGGCCTTGACCATAGATGGCAACACTATCAGCAAGATTTTTTTTTCTAAGTTGGCACATCTATCATAAGCATCCTTGAGAAACTGCAAGTAATTATATCAAGTAGTTTGTAGTTATAAAATTTTTTGTAAAAGAAGGTTTAATGCCTAAAGAAATTCATCTGAAGTTCATAAAAGTTTATGGGCACTCTTCTCCTTCATTTCGACAATTAAGAAATGGGCTGCCAAGTTAAAACATGGCAGTACCAGCCTTGAAGATGATCCATGTGAAGGACGGCCAAAAGTGTAACAACACCAGAAATAACTGATCGAGTGCACGATATGGTTTTGGATGACCAGCGAGTCAAAGTTATGTGAAATTTCTGAGACTATAGGCATTTCTAAAGAACGTGTAGGATATATTTTGCATGAAGAATTGCAAATGAAAAAAGCTTTGCACAAGATAGGTGCCACACTTGCTCACGGCAGATCAAAAATGCACTAGCATGAAAATCTCTGAACCGTAATTGGAACGTTTTAACAAGAATAAAACTGATTTTGCACATCGATTTATTACTATGGATGAGACTTGGATTCACCATTACACACCAGAATCCAAACAGCAGTTAAAACAGTGGACAGAAGCTGGCTGTTCAGTGCCAAAGAAGATAAACGGTTCTATCAGCAGGAAAGGTCGTGGCATTGGTGTATTGGGATGCTAAAGGCATTTTGTTTATTAATTATCTTGAAAAGGGTAAAAAAGTAACTGGGGAATATTATTCCAATCTTTTAACCAGACTAGACGAAAAAATTCATGAGAAAAGACCTGGTTTGCAGAAGAAAAAAATCATCTTTCATCAGTAAAATGCACTTGCCAACAAAGGTGTTTTGGCAATGGGAAAATTAAGGGATTTGCACTATGAATTGTTGGAACATCCACCCTATTCTCCAGATTTGTCTCCCTCTAACTTTTATTTCTTCTCAAAACTAAAACTCTTCCTCGCTGGTCAGCATTTTTCTTCAAATCAAGAGGTGATTGCAGCTATAGAGGAGTATTTTGCAGATCTCACTGAGAACCACTACAGGGACGGGATTATGGCACTGGAGCATCGCTGGAATAAACGTATTAGCCTTAAGGGAGATTATGTCAAAAAATAAAAATAATTTTGAAATTATAAATTCGTTTTTTTCATTGTTAATGCTTATGGCTTAGCTAAGCATCATGGCTAAGCTTGATGGCTTAGCCATGGGCAGTCCCTTATCACCTCCCTGTGCTGATCTGTTCATGGAAAAATTAGAAACTGACATCTCCTTTCCAAATTAAAGCCGAATCCTTGGTTTGGTGGAGATATGTAGATAATGTTTTCATGATTTGGAGAGGCACAGAAACAACCATATTTGAATTTCTTACAAAAATAAATTCCTTCCACCAAAAAATACAGTTCACATTCGAGCTTGAAAAGAATAGCCAATTGCCTTTTCTAGATACATTAATCAAGAAACAAGAGGATGGACAAATCCAGCTCACAATCTACCGCAAACCAACACACACTGGATGTTACCTGCACTTCAAATTGACTTACCATATTGCACAAAAATTCAGCATAAGTCATATGCTTAAGAATAGAGCGACGAACATTATCTCAAAAGAAAAAGATCTCCTTGATGAACTCACTCTCATATCTCAGACCCTGGTAAGCAACGGTTACTCAGGAAATATAATCAAAAAGATTCTTCATGGAAACCCTCCACAACAGCAACCTTCTGTCATGCAATATACATCGTCCATCGTCATCCCTTATGCAGGCTCAGTGTCAACAAAAATTGCAAAACTCCTTAAGATTTTAAGATCACCAAAGGACATTAATGCCTTCTTCAAATACCCAGGTATGTACCACATTCCATGTTCCTGTGGATTATATTACACAGGGCAAACATCGAGAAGCCTGGAATTCGAAAAAAAAGAACATGTAGGAGACGTGAACAACAACAGAACAGATACTTCAGGATTAGCCCATCACTTCTTGATCACTAACCACACCATCGATTGGGATAAAAGCTCGCTGCCCTATATAGCAGAGGATTTTCAATGTCGAAATTTTAAAGAAGCTGTCATTGTACTCCGCTCTGGAGAAAATCTAAGCAGAAATCAAGGAATGATTCTGAAAGACATCTGGAAAAGCCTAATAAGTTCGCTCAGCTTATCAGAATTTCATTTCGCTCAAAACTATACAAAGCGCTCAAAAAACAATGACTGATACACCACGTTCCATGCTTATGATGCTGCGCGTGAGTTTAATTTATTCCAGAGTGTTACTCCATTCTTAGCAAACATTGAGTTCCATGTACTGTTACACATGTCCTGAAGAGCCAGACAGAACTGCTGGTAATACTTGTAGACAATTGTATATATTTTTCAAAAAATCTCTGGTTAACCAATAAAGCCAATATAAAGTTCAAGTTTAACATAATTATTCAAATCATTTATTTCAATCAATATACTCTCCCTCAGCTTCAATACAGCATTTGGCAGGGTCAATTAATTCGTTACATGAGTTTTTTTACATCAGTTTTTGGGATACTGTTGAGGGTCGTGGTTACTGCTGCTTGAACATTTTCAATGGTGTCATATCGCTTTCCTTTCATCAATAAATGAAGTCGGGGGGAGAAAGAAGTCACAGGGTGCTAAATCAGGTGAATATGGCGAGTCATCCAACACACAAACTTGGTTTTTGCTCAAAAACTGTCTCACAATGTTCGAATGATGAGATGGTGCATTATCATGCAAAAGTGACCAGCTGCCTGCATCACAATATTCACACCGTACGCGATGAATTCTTGCTATCAATCGCTTCAAAACTTCGAGATAAAACTAACCATTGACCGTCTGGCTAGGCAGAATGAATTCTTTGTGGATAATGTCCTCGGAATCATAGAAACAAATCAGCATTGTCTTTACTTTTGACTTCTCAAAGCAACTTTTTTTTTTTTTGGATGCCCCTCTTCTGGTGGTCTAAACTCGGTACTCTGGCGCTTTGTTTCAGGCTCATACTCAAAACACCATGTTTCGTCACCAGTAACAATCATTTCAAGGAAGTTTGAGTCCTCACAAACGGTTTTAATGAGGTCCTTGCAATGTTCAATTCGATACATTTTTTGGTCGTCGGTTGACTTGTGGGGAACAAATTGTAAAATCAATTTATGAAGGCCCAAACTTTCAGTCAAAATGTTGTGCACAGTTGATTTTGGAATCCACAATTCATCTACAATCAATCTCACAGACAATTTCAGGTTTTCTTTGATGAAATTATGCACTTTTTGGATGTTAACCTTGCTCAGTCCAAATTTTGGACGGCGCGGCTTTTTGTCATCCTCAAGCGTCTCACAACCATTTCAAAATCACTTAAACCACTCGTAAACTTGAGTACGGGATATGCATTCATCGCCGTATGCTTTTTGCAGCATTTGATGCATTTTGGTAAAACTTTCACCAAGTTTAACACAAAAGCCAATTGCAGCTCTCTGTTTGAAACTCATTTTCTGACCGTTCATCAAAACACACTGTAACTCTTGGCACTATAACTCGGCTTCTAATGAAACAAATGTCATAAACAGTTGACACAACACTAATGAAGGTTGCTGCTTTAGACGACAAAAAAAAGATACAATAGGTGGCACCACTAGTTTCTTTTATTTTCGAAGAGTTTGGACAGAGGGTGTATGAATGAATTTTAAAAAGAAAACTACTGAAGCAATTATAAACACTCCAAACTTTAATAAGAATGGCTGTACAATGATTTCTAAATTCTGGAAGACTGAATTCTGCAGTTACAACAATAAACTATCAAAAATTGGATGTAATGACCCAAGTTGCTGGCATGATGACTGATTTGATAGTGCTCTGCTATCTATGAGGCTGTCAGTTCAAAGTTTCATGTAGGTTTGTGAATGTCCTTAGCAGTAATCGATTTTCAGTGACTGTTGTGAAGCTACTACCAAGATTATCAAAAAGTTGGATGTAGCAGGAAAATGTTCCACATTTGATCTTTAGAGTTATGCTTTGGATTATCTAACCTTAGCCTATCCGTGGTATTCAAATGTACTAAAAGTTTCCAACTTTTTATGGATAGGACTGACATTAAAAACCTACAATTCTTGCAGCTGTGTGTATGACATATTCATATCAACCATCTTACAAGTGTTTACAACAGGTTTATCAAAAGACCAATAGAACTTAAACTAATTAAATATATAATCTGTTTTGAAAAAATGTAAAAACGATATAACAGATTACTTAGAAAAATTACCCAAAGACTGATAGTTCAGAGCAATTAGTTGGCATCCAGCATTCCAGAAAACCTGAAAAATATATAAACAAAAATTATTATCTATTGCACTGTTAAATTTATATTTCTGATGCATGTAGATGACATCATTTTGAATATATAGACATTTTAGGATCCTATATGATAAAGGAGATCTTTTTTTTTTTTTTAAATTCCAATTTTAGGATATTCATAAAGTCTTAAAAATATGCATCTAGAGCATTTCAAACAAATACTAAAGTTATAAAAAAAAACCCCACTGTATATGATAATGACAATTTGTTACAAGAATAGTTTCACGTAGGTCTGTTACTACAGCAATTTACTTTTTAAAGAGTCTTCAATAGAAGGTGCTGGGAAGCAAGGACAGTAATTTATTTATCATTTTAACTTATAATATTAAATGTCTGTAACTTATTTAGCATTACAGTGTACAAGTGTTTGCAAAATCCACCAAAAGAAGTTAATAATAACTTTATTAAATAAGACATCAGGTAGTTGCATTATTAGAAAGACACAAAGTTCTGAAATGATTAGATATGTACTTTTATTATGCACTTGCATAATAAAAGAAATGAAAATTGCATAAAACAACAACCTAATAGTGAAATGAGTATTCAATCACCTAGGCTAATTTTATATATTAGAGTGAGTAGGGTTAGTTTCAGTAACTCTCAAAAAAAGTGAAACATTCATGTTAAGTTAATCAAGTGAGTGGATCTCCACTCTCCAATGACAGGCTGTAGGTTTGAATTACACTAGAACTGATGTTTGTGAAAGTTGCTTCATGGTTACTTTCTATGAAGAAAGTTCCTCAGTTTCTGAGGACATCTGTTGGCAACCAACAGATAATCTATGTACAGATCATAAAATAGTCTAGCTTATATAGCAACACTGTTATCCCTTATGTGAATCTTACCTATGGAAGTTAATAAGCCTATCACACATTTAGTATCATGGTGGGCTTTGGATTAAATAATCCAGTTCCCTGCTCTAGAGAACAAAACTGGTAATTTTTATTATTATTAGTTTAAAAGTTACTTCAGGTCTGTAATATGCAGGGTGGTGGTGGTGCCCCAAACCAGGTCACCAGGAGTTTCGAACCATCTATTGACAACCATCCAAGCAAAACTGAAATTTTAACCCACAGCCTGTTGGTTGGTCGGAGTGACAATTTTATTCATTTAGCAAACAAGGTCAACATCATATTGCAAATATAATTTTGTTTTGGTGAATTTTTCATTAAAATGGTCCAATCTAATCCAAATAATTGAACTGAATATATATATATATATATATATATATATATCATTCTTCAATTCTTGAATCTAGGCCAAAAATTAAAAATAAATAAATAAATAAATATAATATATATTTCAGACGCATTGATAATCTGACTCTAATATATATATATATATATAAAACGCTAAATACTACATCTAAGACATGTTTAATTATATATTAGTAAATGTTTACATGTATTAGTTGCAGAGTTCGATTTTCAATTTTTATTGTGAGAATATCAGGATGTCTTCTATTATTAAAAAAAATTATGAAAACAACTACCATATTTAATAAACCAAAATAATCACTTGGCGTTTTTAACCTTCATGTTAAAGTCATCTGGAATATGCACACATATACAAAGAAACAAGCCATGTTACAATCTACATGGTATGCTAATGTCACAGTAATTTGTTCAACTATTAAAACTACTGGCCTGACCTCTGGTGAAACAACAACAACAACAAAAAAAAAAAAAATGGTTGCATTATTGAAATTACTATTGAATTGAATAACTAATATCAATTACTACTGAAACTAAAAATCAAAACTTACTTCCTTTCCTGGATACACTGGTGACACATCTTCCCTTAGGCAGTCTATCCTTCACTCTCTACTGCAAGCATACACAACCAGCTAACTCTTATCACCACCCTTCTCAAAAACTTGGAACCATTAATTCTCTCAAAAACAGAGCTATAACAATTTGCTCTTATGAACAAGCTCTTAAACAAGAATTACAAATTAGTAGCAATGCATTTATAAATAATGGCTATAGCAAAAATACTATCGATAAAGTTCTTCACCCTGCACCAAATTGATTGGAAAGATACCTGTTCCTTACATCATGGCCCCACATCCTGAAGAGGGCCCCCAGGCCAGGATTTTTGGTGGGCCCCCTACCTGTTGCTCAGGTTAAGGACAAAGCATTACTCTACAGTCTACAGGGTTTAGGATCAATTAGTTTAAATGATAACACAAAAGCTTAGCCCAAATCATTTTTGATGCACAAAATTGCTAGGTGATTAAGTCGTTCTTGGCTACATGTGCTTTTATTGTGAAAATATCACAATAAAATGGTGAGTCAGATATTGGCAAATATCTGACTTGCATTTATGACAAAAACCTGAATTGCAGGTTTTTGTCATAAATTGCGTTCAGAAGTCTCATCGGACTTGTTTTTGTGCCAAAAACCATCTTATGAATACTTTTAAAGTGAAGAATTTCATTCAGTAACTTTTCTGACAAATCTTTTTCATACATGTTACCAAGTTTTGCTGTTTTTGCGATAAGTTGACCATCGTTCAAGTTGTGGAAATTTAAAATAGGTGAGAATAATTCACATATATTATCTGCTGCTTCAAACCTTGTTTTCAAATCATTCATAATAAATTCCAATATTGGATTCATTTTCCAATACTGGATAAATTACGAAAATTTTGAAATGTTGTTCAGGTTGTACAGTTGTTTTTCGATTTTCGCAAAATTAAGGTTGCACACCAATTGCTTCAGCAACTACTTTTGCTTCTTGGACAACACTTTCCCGCAACTCACGTAAGTGTTGTATCTCTTACACTAATTCTCTTATAAGTGTGGACTTGACCTCAAGAGATATTCCTTTACTTTGCATAATAATGTTCTTATTGTCAATACTTGCTAGTATTTTGTGCCAAAACATTGTCATTAGCATACCTTTATAAGATCTGAAATATTTTTTCAAGCTTTTAATTGTATTCCGTGTTGAAGGAGTTAATTCTGTGTCCATCTCTCCAAGAATGACATCTAACACAGCAAGTACACCGGGATAATATTTAACAATTGGATGCACAACTTGAATTCTTTCACTCCACCTAGTTTCTGAAAGAATTTGAAGAGATAGTGGTATGTGTTTTTTCAGTACTTCCCAGCATGCAGGAGTGTGAGCAAAGAAAGAGTAGAAGCTCTCTATATTCCCAAAAAACGTTATAACATTTGGGTTGATTTTGGCAGCACTGACTCCTAGACGATTTAGTGAATGTGCTCCACAGGGAGAGAATAAGGTACATTTGTTCTTTTGTAAAATGCAAGTTTTACGCCGCTTATTTTTCCACGCATATTTGCGCCATTGTCGTAGCCTTGTGAACGGCAAGCTTTGAGAGGTATACTGTTTTTTCTAGAGTTGCAAGTATTTCTTCGGTTATTTTTTCTCCTGTTTTTCCAGTAAAGTTCATGAATTCAATGAAACGTTCATTGATTTCAAATTCACTTGAGTCTCGGTTTTGTGAAATGTATCTGAGAATTAGGACATTTTGTTCATTGTGGGAGATATCTGATGTTGAAATTGCTATTATTCTATAGAAAATTGCATCTCTTCTTCGGTCTAGAATAGTTTAGAGAACTCTGCTCACGCAAAGGCCAATAAACTCATTTTGAAAATTCCACGACAAGTAATGTGCATATCCTTTCATACTTTTACCTTCCATCTGATTTTGTTGAACTTTGCCAAGATGTTGTAGTGTCACTTCATCGTACTTTCCAATTAATTCTAATATACCTAAGAAATTCCCATTATGAACATCTCCAATCTTCGTGTTCTCTCCTTGAAATGCTAAACCTCTGGATGATTAAAATAACGTTACATCTACAATCCATTGCAGAAGTGCTCTCCACTTATTTGTCATCATCATCATCATCAAATTCCTGCCATGTACCCTCAAGGGGTGTACAGGATATGACAGTACTACATGAAAAAATTACATCATTACTAACTTCCTATCTACAATTTTCCTCCAAATCAGTCTGTTACTTGTCAAGACTCCAACATTATCAGATCTTATATTTCTATCGTCTAAGGCACTTTGTACCGTATCAATCCACCTATATCTTGGTCTTCCTCTGGGTCGTTTTCCTGCCAACATGGCAGAGAACACTTGTTTTTCTAATCTTTCCTCTCCCATTCTATTTAAGTGACCATACCATCTGAGATTAGCTCTGCTAACGCATTCCTGGATGCTGACAATGTCAAGTTCTTTCCTAATATCCTCATTTTAATATGATATTGCCATTGATGCCATCTGTTCATGCCTCTAATCTTTCTCAGGACTCTCATATCTGCGGTCTCTAGTCTTTGGTCAAGTGTTTTACTTCTGACCCACCTCTCAGATCCATAAGTTAAAATTGGTTTGAACACAGTCTTGTATACAGCTAATTTAGTGTTCCGACTAATTTCTTTCTTATTCCATATGAATTTATTCAATTGACTTCCCACCATACCAGCTTTGCTGATTCTGTTGTCTATTTCTATATTTAGTTTACCATCTTCAGTAAAAATCGTGCCTAAGTAGCTGAAATGTTTTACTTGTTCCACAGGTTCTCCATTCACAACACAGTTGACATTTTCAATGATTCTGCCTATTTTCATTGTCTTTGTCTTTTTATTGCTGACCTTCATACCATATCTATTACAACAGCTATTCAATTTAGTCAGAGAATCTTGGAGACTTGTAGCGGATTTATTTAGAAGTATAACATCATCCGCATAAAGCAAAGAGCTGACATTAACATCTCCAATTTTGATATCAGGTTTAATACCACATTCCTTCATAATGTGATCCATATAGATAATGAATAACAGAGGGGATAATGTACATCCTTGTCTCACACCAGATTTAACATTAAACCATCTTCCTGTACTTCCTTCAATTCTAACTGCTGACTCACAACTCAAATAAAGACTAAGTATTGCTTGATATAATGCCCCATTGACACCATACAACTGCAGCGTATTGAATAGCTTCTCTCTTGGCACCTTGTCATATGCCTTTTCCAAATCGACAAAACTTAAATACAGATCTTTGTTATATTCCCATGCTTTCTCGACTATTTGTTGTAAAGTGAAGATCTGATCCTGACAGCCTCTATTTGGCCTGAATCCAGCTTGTTCTTCACCAAGCTTTTCTTCCACAATTCTTCTCAACCGTTTCTCAAGTATACTTGCATAGATCTTGCCAGGAACACTCAGTAGGGAAATACCTCTGTAATTCTCACATTCAGTTTTATTTCCCTTTTTATATATGGGTACTATGAGAGTTCTACTCCAATCATCGGGAATTCGTCCCTCTGTCCAGGCTTTCTGAACTATGCAGTGCAGCCACTGTAAGACTCTTATACCACCATACTTCAGCATTTCTGGTCGAATATCATCTACTCCTGCTGCCTTTCCACATTTCAAGCCTTTGATGGCTTTTTCTACTTCAAGTATGGATATGTATTCCGGACTGCATGCCTGGTCAGTGTTTTTTATCACTGTGCTGTCATCACTGCTTGTTTCATTTAGCAGTTTTTCAAAGTAATTACTCCATACTTCAAGGATATCTTTTTCTCCTGTTTTCATTTCACCTTTATCGTCTCTAATTCCTTTTACAGCACTCTTTCCTCCATTCCTAAGTTTCTTGAACAACCTCCAGAATATTTTGCCACCTTCTTGATATTTATTTTCTATATTCTTGCCAAAGTCCTCCCATGACTTTTGTTTAGCTAGTTTTACACACTGTTTAGCTTTCTTACATTTGTCTCTGTATTCTGTAAGAGTAAAAGCTGACTTATTTGCCAGGAACTTTTGATATGCTTTCTTCTTTTCCTTCACTGCCTCTTTAACTTCCTGTGTCCACCAGGGAGTTCTGATTTTTTTATCCTTGCACACAACCTCACCACATGCCTCTCTGGCAGAATCAATCAATGTTTCCTTCAGAGTTTGCCACTGAATCTCCAAGGTTTGATTCCTGTTCTCAAACTCTTTCATTTTCTTTTCAATAATATTTCTGTATTTTAGTCTACAGTTCACATCTGAGAGCTGCTCAACTTTTATTCGCTTTAAAACTTTCTTACATGTTATTCTTTTCAATATGAAATTCAATTTTATCCTGCTCAAGACTAAATAGTGATCACTTCCAATTTCAAATCCTCTGTACACTCTGGTGTCCTGCACCAGGGAGGAAACATCACTATCAACAATAACATAGTCAATGAGACTTTTCTTATTCCTAGCCTCTTCTCTCCATGTGAATTTGTGCACATTTTTATGTTGGAACATGGTGTTAGTAATAACCAGTCCATGTCCTGAGCAGAAATCCAACAGATATTTGCCATTATTATTAGCATTGCTCTTTTCTCCAAATTTTCCCAAAATATTTTTGTATGTCTCACAATCATTTCCTACTCTACTATTTAGATCCCCAACAAGGACCAACTTTTCCTTTTTCATTGTGTCAGTTGCTTTTTCTAAAGCGTCAAAAAATTCCTCCACTTCTACCTTAGTAGAACCTTCTGTGGGACCATAGGCACAAATAAGTCTCATTGTCCAGTTCCCCATTCTCATATTTTCCCACATTACTCTACTTGAGATTGACTGCCATTCAAGAAGATTAGCCTCGTATTTTGTGTTGAATACTATGGCTACTCCTTCTTTTCCTTGATTGTCATTGTCTGAATATAACATTTTGTATTTATTGCTCAGAAAGATCTCACCAGTTTTGGTCTTTTTTGTTTCAGTCACCCCTATTATGTCGATCTGATACTTATCTAATTCCTCAGCTAGCTCCATTTCTTTGCCATTCAGGCTTCTTACGTTGATAGTACCGATCTTTAACTCTGGTGATGTTGAGTTGGGGTTTGTTTTCAGATTTGTTCCAGTAGCTGACTTTTCGCTGTTCACCCTGGTTCCCTGGCGAAAACAACGGGGGCCTTGTTTAACCGGGCGACGCCCCAGCCGGCATGAAATTTTGTCATGTTGTACCATCATTTTTTATTTTGGTTTAACCAATAAGAATACAATTTGGTCGGCTAAATCCCAAATTGCCAGCCCATCCTCGTTCGTTCAGTATCAAAGTAGATACCCAACAGGGTGCACCACGAGAAGGTGAGGATTGTACATTAGGTCAGAAGCCCTGGTCGGTTCTCCGCATTCCTTTAAAGGCTATGTGGAGGTCTCCTCTCAGTTATACAGCTTTGACCCTTGAATTTGTAGTTGTAAGTTTTTATCGATTCCATGTCCTTTCAAATGACTGCAAAAGGGATTTCCAAGCCAGATATTGTTTTCTGTGTTCAGCACTATTTTCGTGAAGAGGCAACATATCATACAACTTTTTCCAAGGCAAAAATCCTACTTGGGCTAAACTGCTTAAGTTTTTATTAGAGTTGCAGAAAATATGACATGATAGACAATAAAGAGTTTCTTTTGATACACCCCATGTTAACCATTCTCTTGGAAAATGTTCTCTTGTTCTTTCATCTTTTGTTTTCATATAGATCAGAGAATCTTGAAATTTCATACCATTAAGATCTCTTGGCAATTCCTTATAAATCTTTTGGAATTCTTGAAAGCTGATAGTTTGTACTATCTCTTGCCACATGTTGTTTGAGATTACTCTGGACAAGTACTAGGGTCATTATATTTTATATCAGATTTTTCAACAGGGCCTGCAACTGAAGTATCAACTGTATCGTATTCTTCCATAGTCACTCCTCCTGCAGGTTTTTCACTTGTGGCCTTTTCTTCCGTTGCAAGAGGTTCACATGTAACAGTCGCTTGATTTTCGACTGCTTTATGAGTTTCGATTTGACATAGATATTCTGTTTGGATTTCAATGTCACAAACATTATCACCACTTTCACTATGATCAGTACTGGGAACTATTTCCTTTTCATTTTCAGATTTTAAAAATTTGGTTATGAATTGACGACCTCATGATGCTTTCGATTCTCTCTCTCGGATTTAAGTTTCCTCTTCTGAGCTCCGGACTTATGTTTGTACTTTGAATCAGGCATTGGGATTTATTTATTTTAACTAGAACATCTTTGCTTGCTTGAGAGCAATTTATTTAAATATTTTTGATATCTCAAATTTGTATGATCTGAAAAAAAAATAACAATTAAGTTTGTTTCATACAAAAAAAACCATACCTAAAAAGCTTTATATTTTCTTTTACTTACTAACTAGCAAAATTGTAATTCAAATAAGAAAAATCTTTCTCAAATAAAGAATTTTGTATAAAATTTTCAGTTTCTTGAGCTCAACTTAACCAACTAAAACTATCAAATAAAGCTTTCTCTTTTACAAATAAAATAAAATCCTCTCAGCATCCATGGCATACGTACCATAGGCACTGGTAGGGTAGTGTGCCAGTAACATAGGCATTGAAATGACGGCATGCATAGAAAGCGAGACGGGCGAACAAAAAACGAAAACTAAAGTAAATCCTTTTGAATGGGAAGTTCAGAAGCATAACCATAAGTCTGAAAAGATCGATAATGGGTTAGAAATAATGATTGCAAAAGCTAGTAGTCCCTCTCGGCACATACTCATTCATATTTTATAACAGGGGTGGGCAAACTGCAGCTCCCGAGACAATATTGCTTTTCACAGCCATTTTTTCTAAACTTTTATTTTAATAATCTATAGCAGTATAGTATGTACCAATATTAGAATATTTTATTTCGTAAATGCTTTAAAGATACATTTTTAGCTTTTAAATGGTACCAGCCAAAAAGGTTGTTACGACATTTTATGGCCTGTGTCGCTCGTGCCAAAATTAGTTCCAACAGTGACTACTATGATCGCTGACTACTAACCTACTTCCTCTGTTGCCTGGACTCTGCGTCATCACTCTTCATGCAGTACACACAAGTTATGCACTTGTGGTGGTAGAGGAACATAACTAGTGAATTTTAGTGTATATAAGTACTTTTCTGATTAATAAATAATTAATATTGATTTTAGTGAAAGTTATAAAAGCCTTGTTTAAAATGATTGGCAAACAGAAGAGTATAAAACGGAAATATGAACAAGAAATGAGAATGTTTAACCAACAATGGAAGGATGATTTTAACTGAAACCATACGAAGGATCGTTTCAGTATTGTTTCAGTAAACTGAAACAATATGAAGGAAACTTAGAAACACTTTATAATGATTTTGAGAATAGGTTTGAGAAACTAAAAAAGTTAAAGCCATGTTTTGAATTTTTTGTGAATCCTTGTGTGATTGATGTCAGCAACGATGGATGTCCTGTTCTTGCACCTTTTACAGTGGATGTTGCTTCAATAGAGATAGAGCTTATTGAACTGCAGGAAGATGTGGGTTTAAAGTTAGTACATAAAAGCTCATCTGTTATTGACTTTTGGTAACAAATCCCAGAAGCAAAGTATCCCAATCTTCAGAAAACTGGCTTCCGACCTCTCTGTTTTTGAGACAACTTACTGCTGTGAATCTCTCTCTCTCTCTCTCTCTGTAATGAAATTTGTCACGTCAAAACATCGAGCTATCCTCACTAACAGCTACCTCACCGAGCTTCTTAGAACAGCTTTGATATCCTATCAGCCAGATTTTAAACTATTCACTGCACATATGAAGAATCAATCAAAGCCTTCAATGAGTAGAGATTAAACATATTCTTCTTTGGTGAGTAGGACTACTATATACTTGTATTTTTTATTATTTATAAATACAATTTTAAAATAATATTTTCTGCGGCTCTTGAACATTCAAAAATTTATTATATGGGGCTCTTATTACTGAAGAACTTGTCCACCTGTTTTATAAAGTTTCTTTTGTTAGTCTCACTTAACTGGCTGACCCGACAAGACGGGTCTCCCTAATTCCAGGCCCGCAGGCTAGAACCCTGTCACTCTTGTAAACAGATCTGGTCAACTAATTTTCATTGGAATGAAGATATTATAATGAGGATCCAGAGAAGATTCAACAAGGAGGTCAGGTCTCTGGAATGCAGATTACAAAGATAGATTGAGGGATTGCCATTTGCAGAGCTTTGTGAAGAGAAGCAGAGGAAATATGATTGAGACATATAAGTCAGTGAGTGATTGTTACCAGATTAATGTGGAGTACATTTTTCATAGAATAGGAAGAGACAGGAGTATGACAAGAGGTTATCCCTGGAAGCTGTATAAGAATGGTGTGAGCAATGAAGTGAGGAGTTCTCATAGAGAGAGAGGCTAGTGAGTGGAATGAATTGCCTGAGAGCATGATGAGTGAGGAAACTGCATATGGATTTAAGACATAGTTCAATAATCCTCTTATACAAAGATGTGGACCTCCTGTCATGAGTTTTGACTCCAAGGATATCTGATATTAAGAAGAATAATAATTTTCTGGTGCACAATATGTTGGCGTTATATAATATAATAACTAGGCTATGGCTGGATGAATTTAATGAAATTTCAGATTTAGGATACACATGATGTTTTATGTTTTTCCCAACTATGAAAGATTATTCGCAAACATATAGTACATTTTAATACTATGGGTAGGCTAAGGATTTTTTTGTTCTATTTTTGTAAATTTTATATATGTTTTTCTATTTTAAAATTTATTTTTACATAGTTCAGAAACTCTGCTCTAGAGACCAAACATGGAACTTTTTCAAGCAACTTCAGGCCTCCAATGTGGAGCAGTGGTCTTACACTGGGCAATGAAATTCATCTCCCACCCAAAGACAATCACCAACATCTGTGCCCATAGCAGGATTCAAACCTGCAGCTCGTTAGTTGAAGAGTGGGTATTTTAGTATCAATCAGTAAATTTTTATTGTGAAATGATTCAAAATTATATTATTAATTGCATTAAAAAATCCATCAAAATAGGTTGGTCGATTGGTAGAGCCTCTGCCACTAATGGCTTATGCAAAAATTTAAGCAAGTTTGAGCGTGGTTAGTAGTTAGACGGGAAATATCGTTCGATGCTGTTGGCACACTCTCCCTCAATGTGTCTTTTGACTCCCTGGAGGTGTCACATAATAATAATAATAATAACTGCCCAAGATTTTTAAAATATCCAATTAAAATATGGCTTGCACATAAATAGGAAGGTGCCATCTTGTTGATATTTTCTAGTAAAAGCCTTTAGGAATATATTTAGGATGGGTGCCAACCTATAGATTTAGATATATACAACATACCAGGATTTCTCTATAGACCACTATGTGAATGCTTAAATTCTGTTTGAATATTTGAACATTTTGAATATCTAAAGAAATATTCAAATACAGTTTTGCATCAAATAATATCCATCAGTTAAACTGTTTACTCCCTTTGCAGAGCAAAAAGGTATTAGAGGATTTTAAGTTAGTGCATTTACCCTTGATAAAAATTTAGAAATATTGTTCTTTTAAAAGTTGAAAGAGTAATATAATATTTCCTCCCCTTTTTTTATGACTTGTATGGACCAAAGCACATGTCATTTGCAGTTTCATATGATATGATGATTTCTTAAGCATTCTTGAACAACAGTAGGATGCAACAGCATGCTTTGTTACAATTATCTTTAACGTATTTAAAAATATTGGCAATGAAAGGTTTCTATAATGTGACTTTTAGTAGTGAGAGTTAACAGTTTAAAAATAATTCCATGCACATTTGAGTAAAGATGATTCATTGGTAATGGGGGGAAAAAAAATGTAACCTCTGTGTTTCCACAATCATATACCAAATTTTCAACATCAATTATGTTAGGCTCACCTGGAGTAAACTGAGTTCTCTGGAGTGAAGAATCACACTTCACCATCTGAGTCTGACAGATGCCAGGAGAACACTAATTGCACAGAAAGAGATTTCAGATTCTTAAAGATATAAGATAGGCATTTGATACCAAAAGTCCCTATATATATTCAAGCTGAAATCATTTTTTTTTTATTGTTCAGCATGCTGTGTAGCTAATACTAAACTGTTCATGGTGGATGCCATGAGAAATCAAATTCATTATTCCACCTATGCTATCTGATCCAGAAACATCTGGATACTCCTTTGTAGTAGTGGATATAGCTATATACATCACAATCATGCTCAAGCAGATATAAAAGGAAACATACACTCTTCCAATCTTCATAGACAAACCTTAACAGTAAAACAGGCTATACTGAAGAGTTCAGTGACTTTCGATGTGGTACTATCATAGGATGCTACCTTTGCAACAACTCAGTTTGGAAATTTCTGCCCTAATTAACTCTAAGTGATGTTCTTGTGAAATGGAAATTCCTAGGAGGGTAACAACAGCACAATTGCAACCTGGGAGGCCACAAACTCACGGAGAGGAACTGCAGAGTGATGTCGAGTGAAAAAAAAAAAAATCACCTATCTTCGCTTGAAAAACTATATTAAGTTGCAAAATGCCTCTGCAAGCAATGCCAGCACCAGAACTGTGCATTAGGAGCTGAAGAACATTAGTTTCTATGGTGACACAGCCACACACACACACACATGCCAAAGTTTAACAAGGCAATGTCAAGCATCAGGTGGTGTAAAAGCTCACTGCCATTGGATTCTTATAGCAGTGGAAACGCATTCTTTGGAGGGATGAATCATGCTTAACAGATTCCAGGAGAATGCTACCTGTCCAAATGAGTTGTGTCAATGTAAAGTTTGGTGGAGGAGACATATCATGGTCTGGGGTTGGATTTTATGGTTCAGGCTAGGCTCCCTAGTTTCAGTGATGGGGAATCTTAATGCTGCAACCTATAATGACATTCTAGGCAATTCTGACTTCTAACTTTATGACAACAGTTCAGTGAAGGCCCTTTCCTGTATCAACACAATAATGTCCCTGTCTACAAAGTGAGCTCACTGCAGGAGTAGTTCGATGAGATGGGCATTGTAGAGCTTGAGTGGCCTGCAGAGAGCCATGATCTCAATCCCAACAAATACCTATGGGATAAACCGGAACACTGATTGTGAGCCAGGATAAATCAAACAAACACCAGTGATCAACCCAACTAATGCTCTGCTCTTCTGGAAGAATGGAAGGAAATTACTGCAGCAACATCCTAAAATTTGGTGGGAAGCCTTCCCAGAAGATCAAAGGCTGTAGCAGTACCAAAGGGTGGACCAACTTCATATCAATGCCTGTCATATTAGTTGGGATGAGTAATAGTCTAAGTATTTTTTTTATCAGACAGTGTAAGATATAGCAGGTGATCAGATGTAGCTCAAAGTGAGTTGATTATTATGGTTGATCTATGGTTCTTCTTCTTATACAAGTAATGTTTATTAACAAAATGTTGTAGAAGAATGGCTATACAGCAAAACAGATTCTTATTCTTCTTTTTATTATTATTATTAGTCAGTACCTCAATGGAGCAATGAGGCTCAATGTGGGAGGCCTGCTTTACAAATACAACACAAGATATCAACTCTCACCTGTTTAGTGGCAATATATCCCATATTTCTACCATTCTTCATGCAAAAGAAAAAACTACTTTTTACTTTCTTATTCAACACTTCTTTGCACAGCTTCCAGGGATGGCCTGCTTATTCAACCACATGCAAAATCATCCTGGTGTCCTCCAGATAAATATTTAAACATATCAATCCTGTTATTCCTTTGTCTTCTATCCACCAAACTCTGCAGAATATGTACCCTCAGTCTATCCTAACAACCAATGTTAACAAAAATGATATAATTTTTAATGGCACTGGCCTTTGTATCCTCTCTAAAATTTCTTTATTCCCATCAATCCTGGTGATTATTATTATTATTACGACACCTCCAGGGAGTCCAAAGACTCATCGAGGGAGCTTACTGTACAACTCTGTCTCCACCACTCAAATCTACCAATGAACAACATCTACACCAATGCCCTCTACTGCCCACCACCACCACTAGTATTTTCACAGACAATCACAAACATCCAAGCCCATGACGGGATTAGAACCCGCAGCCTTTTCTCAGATTAGATCTGAGAAAAGTAATCTAAACATGGCAAACTTTGTTTGCTCACACTTGGATAAAGGATTAAACTAAATTTATTATACTCTAACCAAGTGAAAAATAAACTTTCAACATCTTTCTCTAAATCCAGAGTAATTTATTAAAAAAAGGGTGGCACACCATTTGGCAACTCCTATAGGTAGAGATGAACTGCTAATCCCATCTTTATTCCCATCAATCCTGGTGATTATTATTATTATTACATGACACCTCCAGGGAGTCCAAAGACTCATCGAGGGAGCTTACTGTACAACTCTGTCTCCACCACTCAAATCCACCAATGAACAACATCTACACCAATGCCCTCTACTGCCCACCACCACCACTAGTATTTTCACAGACAATCACAAACATCCAAGCCCATGACGGGATTAGAACTCGCAGCCTTTTCTCAGATTAGATCTGAGAAAAGTAATCTAAACATGGCTCACACTTGGATAAAGGATAAAACTAAATTTATTATACTCTAACCAAGTGAAAAATAAACTTTCAACATCTTTCTCTAAATCCAGAGTAATTTATTAAAAAAAGGGTGGCACACCATTTGGCAACTCCTATAGGTAGAGATGACCTGCTAATACTTCTGCCTGGTATCTCCACTTGGGATTGGCTCCCACTGAAGAGACCTCAATAAAGGTCGAAACTAGTCTGGGTTGTGGCCCTTCCCTTAACGCATAACATTAGACATATCCGCAAGATGTGTTTTGCATCATGGGAGATACTGAGATAGGAGGGTTGGTAGCTTGCTCCACCTTTGCAAGGAGTGGCCTGGTGTTGTACCACCTTACCCCAGTCCTGAAGATACTTTCAGGCGCAAACTTTGTTTGCTCACACTTGGATAAAGGATTAAACTAAATTTATTATACTCTAACCAAGTGAAAAATAAACTCTAAACATGACCTGATCAGGAGCTTATACAATGGAACCTCTATTCTCTTAGATCTGATGGTCAGTGTCCTCTCTATTGCATCAATCCTTGGTTGTCCTCACCACTTTTGTAATATGTCCTGGGAACAACAAGTACGTGATATTATTGATATATTTATCTACCCATAATATGATTGATACATTCATCTACCATAATCCCAAGATCCATTGTTTTGTTGATTTTCTTCAATATTTTCCCACCAAGATCATGTAACTTCTGCTTTGTCAAACTGTTATCCTCTTTCATTCATTCCTTCCCCATCTTTATGCAGAACTACAAAGTTGGCAATTATGACAAACTTCGGAGGAAACTTGGAGCAGTGTGGCATAAGAAATTACATGGAATGAATGTCATCAGTTTATGGGAAGTGGTCAAGAATTGTTTGAGCAAGTTGGTATCAGAGTGCATACTGAGGGTCAGGAGGATAAACCAAGTAGGGATTAAGCAAATGACTAGTAATATAAAGAAGAGGAGCTGCAAAAAAAGAAAGCACTGTGGAAGGAATATAAACACTAAGGTGATCAGCATGCTCACGAGCAGTATAAAGCACAAGCAAGAAGAGTAACTAGTATGGTAAGGAAGGCTAAATCAGATTTTGAGAGAAAATTAGCTTATGTACAATAGTTTATTTGCTATGTAGCAAGTAAGAGAAAGAATGATTATAGAAATATAACTTTACACAGTGCTAATGGTAGGAAAGTGATAGAAGCAGAGGAAATAGTTCAGTTACTAAGTGATCACTTTACAAGGGTAGATCATCCAACTGGAACTTTGCAGTTACTGAGGTGATAAAAGTGATGTGAGCATTGAGGTAGATGAACTGGAGGTACTAGTATACTGAAAAATATCAACGTGAATAAAGTTATTTAATCTAAGTATCAGCTCTGGCAAGGTTCCAAGGGAGTGGAAAGTGTGTAAGATAATTCCATTACATAAAGGTGGCTCCATGACATAAGTAGGAAATTACAGACCAAAAGGAAAAGTTGATTAAAAGTAAAATTCAGGAATGGATGGATAGGAATACAGTATCACACTTTATAAGGGGTAGCATGGCTTTATAAAAGGTATGTCCTACCTCAGTAATTTATTCACATTTTATAATAAGGTGGAGTGCCCCAGAGCTCTGTACTTGGACCAATACTCTTCAATTTGTATATTAATGATATAGCAGAAGATTTGAAGGGGAACATTCTGTTGTTTGTTGATGATGCAAAACTAGGGAGGGCAATAATTGATAAAGGTGATGTAGATATCTTACAAGAAATTGATGAGGCTAAGGAACCTAAGGTGATGGTGGATAGAGATTTGAAATTCAGAGGACATATTGCAAGAGTTGGCAAAAAAACTTTAGAGGATTACTTGGATGCTGAAGAGCACATTGACAAATAAAGATAGGTTATTATTCCTCTTTATAAGGCTATGATTTGGCCACATGTTGACTACTGTGCACAGATTTGGTCATTTGCATTTCTTGGGGATTGGGAGGTTGTGGAGAGGATTCAGAGATGAGTGACCAAGCTGGTGACAGGCCTGTGGAATGTTCCCTATGAGGATAGATTGAGGGTGTGTAGCTTGCAGAGTTTAGTTGACTGGCAGAGGAGAGGGGTATATGATAGAAACTTATAAGTTACTAAAGGGATACTATAAGACTGACACAGAAGAAATTTTTCAATACATGGGGAGTAAGGGGAAAACAGGGTGTCACACCTGAAAGCTGTCTAAGAGTGTGGTTAGTAAAGGTGTGCAGACTATGTTCTTTTCTTTTCTTGGAAAGTAGTGAATGAGTTGCCAGAGTTGGTTGCGAGCACCCCAACAGTGAATAGGTTTAAGGAGATGTATGATAGGTATTGTGTTAAAGAATAATGTGTGTGTGTCAAAAGAGTGCCATAGAGTCAAAAGACTCCATAGAGTCTTTTGACTCTATGGAGTGCCCAGATAAATAATAATAATAATCTTTCCAGCTTATTCAAATCCTCCTGAAAAACTACAAATTGCCTCTATTACTAATCATTTTCCACTTCACATAAACTTTGAAGTCCAGTGACAACATCACTAACATTAACGATGAACAATAAAGTTCCCAGTACTGGGTCCTGTAGAACCCAACTTGTAATCTTCTTTCTTCCTGATAATGCTTTCCCATGCATAACTTCTTTCACAGTCCATATCTGATCGAAGTGATATTTAAACTGTTTATACTGCAACTTTTAAATATTAACCTATCAAGTGGAACTCAGTCAAATGTCTCAGAAAAATACCATTATATCGTTCTATTATCTCATTGACTCGTTATTTTATTATAAAACATAGTAAGATTATTGTAATGAGAGTGTCCCTTAATAAATCAATGCTGAGACACATTTTGCTTATACCAAATTCTATATACAAGTTCTTGCTAATTTCTAAAAAATGTTTAGAACAACAGAAGACCTTCTCCTTTCACTGTTTAAGAACTGTTCTATTTGAAAGGCTTTCATTAAACAGCCAAGTCAAAGACACCACTGGTTCCTCAGTACATTTCCTAAAAATGCATGGAGAAATCTCATCCAGTCTCAATGCCTTATTGAAAGTATTTAGTATTTCAAATACATTCTTTTTAGGTATTTCTAAATTTTAACTGTAGTTTAACCCATCCTGCTAGGAATAAACCTGCTTTAGCAGGGTGAAATACACCAATAAAATGATCATTAAATAGCTCTACTATACCATCTACATTGGTCACTCGACCAGTCTCCAGCTGGCAAATAGTGCTGGTCTCCTCTTCTCAAATTTCAGTTCAGTTTTCTTTACTATACTAGCTACTTTCTTAGCTTGAACCTTATATGAGGGGGGGGGCGGAAAGTTCTAATAAACACCTAGAACAAAAATGATATTAAAGCAACTGATACAACTATAAGGAAGAACATTCGAGGATATAAGAATATAAGAACATAAGTTACCTTCATAACTCTGCTACTAGAATGTTCTTTCTTGTGGTTACATCAGTTGCCTCTTTTAAACACCTAGTTGTCTCTGATAAACACCTAGAACAAAAATATCATTTTTGTTCTAGGTGTTTATCAGAACTTTTGACAATCCCTCTCGTATTTCACACTTAACTCTCCACCTTTTGCTTATACTTTTCCATAATCTCTTTTTCATTTGTATTTCCTGTTTGATTTCCTTAGTCATCTTGCTGCAGCTTTATTTTTTTTCACTCAAGATATGCAATCTGTCATGACTGCTAATAAATATTTCTTAACTAGCTCCCATGCACAAACAATTTCCCTTCCTTCAAATTTTTTCAACCACGGTTTAGTCTTTCCTCCCAAGCTACTTCAAGTGTATTATGTGCCTTATATATCATGTGTCTTATAATTCAACATAAATTCCTTTCTTGGTGATAACTTCTGCATATTTATTCATCCTTCAAGTCAAAACTATGTAGTCACTCTCACCAACTGGGAAAGGGGTTGAGAATGATATTTGTCAGAATCACATCCCTTGATGCCAAGGCCAAATCTGAAACTCTTGAACCTTGTGTTCCCTCCACCACATGCTACCAAGACCTCTTTCTCAAGAATCACAAAAATTCACTTCCCCAGTTTCTGTATGCTATTTCTTCCATCTAACTGATATCGCTATGATTAAAATTCCTTATAATGATCATATGCTTTGCTTTTGTCAAGCTAAGTTGACGAAATATTTCTTGCTCACAGCTGTATGTGCTAACCAATCTAAAAATCTCACTAAGTATTTTGTACCATACAATCTCAAAGCTATCAGTGCTATTTCACTACCATTTCTCTATCCTGACAGTGCAGGACTTGTCAGTGATCATAAGTACTATCTCCTACAAGAATCAAGAATGACTGTCTTCACAGTGCTCTTTTATTCTTGTATTTCATAAAAACATTCAGTTTGTCCATACTAAGGGATGCAACACATGTATGAGATATCTTAAATCCCAGAATATGTAGAAGGACAGAAAACATTTGATGCTAAAAACAAAAATCTGATTAAATCATTTTCAAGTTGAATGTTCTGGGACTGGGGCAATATGATGGGATACTTTACCAGAGAATTAGCTGAAGTATTATCTTCTTTATTTATTTTTTTTTTGTAACAACCTCAGTCTTAGAAGGAGGAAGTGTTATATAATTACACCCTGTTTTAGCATTCTTATTATATTATTTTAACTTTTGGATCCATAGACAGTTACTAGAATTCAAGTATAGTTTAATTTAATTGTATGAGGAAGTTATCATTATAAAGGCTTGACAGTAACTACTGCACCATAAAACTCCATAGTGGAGAGAGAGAGAGAGAGAGAGTGTGTAAACATTCAAAGTAACAAATAATGAAAATGCATGAGGGAAGAAAAAGAGAAACTCAAAAATATCAGTTACACTACTATGTTATATATAACATATATTACACTGACTGCTATGAAATATACATACTACAAGACAACATAGAACCTCTGAAGTGTCTTCCAATGTGTATGTTACAAACCTCTCCACTTATTAGAGGCCCACAGTGGTACGAGAACGTTCCATGTTTCGTCGTGACATTAATAGACAATCTTATCTTTAGTTTTCCTTACCTAGAGCACCAAATGTGTTGTAAGTTTCACACTTTGTGAATGAGATTTAAAAAAAAAAATACTGTTTCTGTTCTTGTATTGTACTGGTTCTTGACACAATAATAGTCTAAATTCTAAAGTAACATCTAATCCAATGTGCCAGCAAACCCTTGTACACATTTAAGTCACAAAACTTCTCACCCACCTTCCATTTATAGATCTAATGATCTGTTATGGTCAAGGAGGTTGGATTATATAAACTTAATGTATGTTTATGAGGGCAGCTAATTTCAATTTCAGTCTAATATGTTTTGCAGGAGAGTGAGTTTCTGAGAGAAGAACTCAATCCACCTGTCTATGTATAATACTATTACTACTACCTTACCTTTCATTAAAAAAAAAAAAAAATATATATATATATATATATATATATATATATTATACTTGTATCTTTATAAATCTCCTTTTTGCACCAAATCAGATTTGTACCTAGTCCTTCTAAGGTCCACCTCCAGTACACTATGCAGAGTGACTTATGCCACAAAATTAAAAAAAAAAGGTCTAGGTTAATAATTTTCATTACATATGCTTTTGTTAATATGTTAAGATTATATGTGACTGAAATTTCTTTTAGCTGTTCAAGTTAATCACGAACAGCATTTTTCGACTGTTAATAAATAATGCTACATTTGCAATGTAAATATATATCCATATGTTTAGCAAATATAATAATATTTCACTAAAAATAATATTGTTTATTTTTAAATATTAAAAATAATAATTCATATTTAAAATCATGTACAAACTGAATAATTCAGTTTATTTTATGGTTCAATGATTATATCACATTGATGATATGCTTTAATTATAATTATTAAGTGGAAGTTCTATTGTGACCCAGATGTGAGGCAGAGGGCCATTCTTTACTGTAACTGAGAAAAATTATATTGAAGTGTACCATTCTATATATATATTTTTTATATTATATTTTCTACACACTTACCTGAGGCATATAGTTGCTAGAATCCACACGAGTTCCTTTAGGATATATCCTACTTAACTGTCGTTTATTATAACTTTATAGAGTTATGGAAAACAAAAACAGACATTTTAAGATAACTGTTCATTTCTGCAGCTACCATATATTTAAGACATGCACATTAAATATTCATCAATATTTTATTTTAAAATCATTCTATCCATGCTGCATCTTTAATTAAATAATACAGAACTGAATAATTAAGACTATTTATACATGTAAGTCTATGATTAAGAATATTCAAGTCTGTAGTAATTCACTGAGTAGATTTGCATGAATAATAAATAACCAGGTTTTAACTCATACTTTTTTTTATTAACACTAGATGTATTTTCTTGACATGTTTTGCTATTTATATGGCTAACAGCATCTTCAAGAGATTGTTTAATATAAGAAAAAAACCTATAAAAACTAAATGATTCCCAATAGCTGCTTTTTCTATTGAAAAAAAGGCAGCTATTGAGAATATTGGGAAACTGAAAAGTTCGAATCCCTCAAGGACTCACTTTAGTGAGTATGGGAATGGCAAACCCAAGGTACCTGATGCTGGACCATGCCTTATTTCATGTAATATATATCTGTTTGTTATATTATCTGTAGACTGGTCCCTACTCTTCTTTCTTTCTTTCCTCCTTCTAGCTCTTCCCCCCCCCCCCAATCTTTCCTATTTTACTTTTCTTCATCTCTTGCAGTTTGTTTAGCCTCACTTAGTAGGCTAAACAAACACAGAAGAAGGCAATGGCAAACCACTTCTGTATATATTTGCCAAGAAAATGTTATGAACAGAGGTTTAAGTTATTGTGATAAAGTGATGGACGATGGGACACACAGTTCGGAAGACACTGAAATGGCTACTAGGGAAGAGCAGAGAGGAACTTCCAATGAAGTTAACAAGAATGATGAAGTTGGATCAAAGCCTTCTGGATATTCAACTTCTGATAGAGTTAATCTCAGAAGAAGATACCTCAGCTTTACTGATTTACATAAAATAGGAACATGGAATGTAAGAAGTATGTATCAAGGAAAACTGGAACTGGTGAAGAAAGAAATGAGAAGAACTCGAGTTAAGATGTAAGGAATCAGTGAACTGATTGAATGGAAGAGAATGGGGTCACTTTGATACCGATAATTTCATGATGTATTACTTTGGACATGAAAACCTTCGAAGAAATGAAGTTAACATTCATAGTTAGAAGGGAATACAGAAAATACATTATGGTTACAACCCAGTGTCCGATAGAATAATTCTAATCAGAATAAAGGCATATCCAGTGAATGTTACACTCATATAGGTGTATGCATCCACTACAGATTCAAATGAAGATGAGGAAGAAGAATTTTACAGCATCTTGCAACAAGTAGTATATAGTACTGATACAGACTTTCTTTTGATATTAGGTGATTGGAATGCAAAAGTGGTGAAAAAAGAAGAATGAGGCATCACTGGAAAATCTGGTTTAGGAATGAAGCAGAGGAAAGGATGTTGGAGTTTTGCATTGAGAACAGTTGCTTTATTGCAAACACTTGCTTTCAACAACATAAAAGAAAATTGAACACATGGACTTCACTTGACAAAGAATACAGAAATCAGATAGATTATATTGTTGCCAGCAGAAGGTGGAGAAGTGCTATCCAAGCAGCAAAAACGCTACCTGGTGCAGACTGTGGGACAGATCGTGAATTATCGATAGCTGAAGGTAAATTGATATTAAGAGCTAAGAAGAAACAAAAGGACAGTATCAGATTTGATTTAGATCCTATAAATGAAGCATTTAAAGTAAAAGTCAGAAAGAAATTAAAAAGTTTGGAGAAGACAGGAAGAGAATTAGAAGAACTGTGTGAAGAAATAATGCAAGAAGAAAGAAAGATTGTAAATGGTTGACAGAAAGAAGAAGCTACTCAAATAGCAGAGTATAGCAGAAAAATGAAACTTCAGAGAAACGTTAGACAACTGAGTGCAGATTTCCAAAGACAGGCTAGGAAAGATAAGGAAACACATCTAAACAAAAGGCGCAAGGAAATTGAAGAAAGCAATATTATGGGTAGAACAAGAGATCTGTTTAACAAAATATATGATGTTACAGGGAAGTTTACCCCTAGATGAGTTGTAAAAAGTAATTCATGTAAATGTCTGATGAAGCAGTAGAGAAAAAAAAAAATGGAAAGCGTATGTAGAGGATTTGTACAAGAAAGATAATAATATTGAAGGAGAATATGCAAAGAGAGAATTTGTTGAGGAACCCATGATAACAAAAAGTGAAGTGACAGCAATGGAACAGCTGCCAAAAGCTCCTGGAACTGATGGTGTGTCAGTGGAATTATTGCGAGTAACTGGGGATGAAATAGTAAATCATCATCATTAGTGTTCTGTCTCTTGACAGATCCAATGGTATATCTCAGCAGATTCTATTCCTCCAATTTCCTCTTTCTCTTGCTTCCTTCTTCATTTCTTGATATCCTCTTGTGCCCATTATATCATCAAGCATCATTAGTAGTCTCCTTCCTCTTGGTTTAGATTGCTTTCCTTCAATTTTCCCTTCTATCATTCTTTTCAGTAGGCTGTCTCCTCTTAATACATGTCCTACCCAGTTATGCTTTCTTTTTCTTATGGTCTTCAGTAAATTCCTTTCTTCTTCAACTCTTTGTAATACTTCTTCATTGGTGATTTTTTTCAGTCCACTTTATTTTCTCCATTCTTCTCCATAACCACATTTCAAATACCTCCAACATTTTAGCTTCTTTCTTCCCAATTGTCCATGTTTCTAACCCATATAAGGTGATACTCTAAATATAACACTTAATAATCCTTTTCGTTAAATTTTTATTCATTTTATTAATAAACAAATTTTTCTTGCTATAAATTGCATATTTTCCTTTGTTAATTCTTTCTTTTATTTCCATGTCACATTTTCCATTTTCTTGTATTATACTACCAAGGTATTTGTATCATCTCACTTGCTCTACACTTTCTCCATTCATAATCACTTTGACATTTCCTGGTTTCTTGGAGACTCTCGACACTTGTTTTCTTTGTGTTAATTTTCATATACCATATTTCTTGCATATTCTTTTAAATTTTTGCATTAGGTGTTGTAGTTCATCTTCAGTATTAGCTAATATTGCTTGATCATCTGTGAATCTAATATTTTTTATTGTTCTTCCTGGAATAGTGATTCCTCTTTTCTCTTCATCAAATGCTTCTTTTATCATTTCTTCTGCAAATATATTGAAGAGTGTCGGTAACAGGCAGTATCCCTGTCTTACACCTCTACCAATCACACATTTTTTAGTTTTTCCTACTTTTGTCTTTATTATGGCAGTCTGGTTCATATATAATTCACCTATTAACCTTTGGTCTCTCCAATCTAAACCTATTTAGTGTAACACTTCCATTAGATTTTTCCCATTTCACCATGTCAAACACTTTTTCAAGGTCGACGAAACATATATAAACTTATTTATTTCTATATTCCGTTCGCATATGGTCCTCATTACTCCAATTGCATCTCTAGTTCCTCTGTCTTTTCTAAATCCAAACTGATCATCCCCCAGAAAATACTCCACTCTATTATACAATCGTCGATTTAATATTCTTAGCAGTACTTTAGAGGCATGCGAGAGTAAGCTTATAGTTCTGTAGTCACTGCACTTAGTAGGATTACTTTTCTTTTCAGTTCGTATAAGAATACTCTCTGAAATAGTGAATATATTGACTGAAATTTGTCAACAGGTTTGGAAGAAAATACAGTGGCCTAGAGATCGGAAAACATCAATATTCATCCCAATCCCAAAAAATCAAACACCAGAGATTGTGAAAATTATAGAACCATCGCTTTAATTTCACTTGCAAGTAAAGGGTATGCTGAAAGTGATCCAACAAAGGTTGGAGCCATACGTGAATAGATTAATGCCACAAGAACAGGCAGGCTTTAGAAGAGGTAGAGGAACTAGAGATCAAATAGCAAACATGAGATGGATTATGGAAAGAACAAGAGAATCTCAGAAGGAAATATTCATCTGTTTTATTGATTATAAGAAAGCTTTTGATTGTGTGGATCACAACAGTGGGAATACTGTTGGAATACCTGAACATCTAATTCTCTTGATAAGAGAGCTATATGACAACCAAGAAGCTTCAGTAAAAACAGTCTTTAGAGAGACAGTATTTGAGTGGAAAAAGGGGTGTGGCAGGGTATACTATTGCCCTACTTTTTTAATATTATATTCTCATAACATACTCACTATAAAATTTATAGTGAATATGTTATGAGAATGGCTGATTTAGACAAAGATCTAGATAGAATTAAGATTGGTTGCAGAAAAATAAATAATTTAAGATATGCAGATGATACAACCCTCATAGCAGAAACTAAGGAAGATCTGGAGCGGTTGGTTCTATTGGTTAAAATGGAAAGTAATAAAGCCTAGCTTAATTTAAACAACAGCAAAACAAAAGTGATGGCTTCTGGCAATTTAAATGAATTTATAATAGCGGAAGATAAAATAGAAATTGTTGAAAGTTATGATTTACTGGGTGCCAGAATCAGAAATGATGGTAAATGTGAGATGAAATTAAAAGAAGGATAGTCATGGGAAAAAAAGCGATGTTAAACCTGACAAAAATTATGAAAGATAGAGGTATGAGTAAGGCCACAAAAGCTGGAATTGTCAAAGTAATGGTATTTCCAGTAGTAATGTATGGATGTGAAAGCTGGATTATTAAGAAGAAATATAAATTAAAGATACCAAGAAATTATATACTTGGCTTAATCCTTTATCCAAGTGTAAGCAAATAAGTTTGTGCCTGAACTATTTTCAGGACTGGGAGCAACTGTTTATTCATCATACTCTCTTTCGTAGCATTCTATCCGCATCATCATCTTCTAAGGAATCCCTTGCTTAATAAGATTGTACATCCATTTCACTTTCATCATATTTGTTCTTTGAATTCTAGGAATTACTTAGATGCTGCTTTACTTAAGCATCTTTTCAAAGTTTCTCATACATTGCCGGTTTCATTCCCATTCAGTAAATGATATCTTGGGACCAAATATAGTATTTTCCCGAGTTTGTTATAATTTCCATCTTTGTAGTCCAGCATGTAACCTGTCTTTATTGGAACACTGGCTGACTACTTCCCAGGTTAGTACAGGATCACTGTCATAAACTGGTGCAAAAACAGTCACATTTAACTGAAAACACCTCTAACATTGAGCTCTTGTGAGAAAGTTTTCTCATAACAGCTCAATAAATTCTTCATCCTGCTTACCATGAGTTTTCTCTGATGCTTAATTAATATGTAGATAATTTATTTACTCATTAGTGCTCATCTGGGTAATTTGGTGATAGCATTTCTTCATCTCCAGGAAATGAACTGGCAGGTCTATAGCAACACCTCATCATATATGAGGGTGGTCTGAAAAGTTCTTGGCCTAACAATGAAAAAACAAATTTATAATTTTGAAATTATTTTTATTTTTCAACATAATCTCCCTTAAGACTAATACATTTATTCCAGCGATGCTCCAGCACCATTATCCCATCCCTGTAGTGGTTCTCAGAAAGATCTGCAAAATACCCCCTCTACAGCTGCAATCACCTCTTGATTCGAAGAAAAAGCTGACCAGCGAGGTAGAGTTTTATTTTTGGGAAAAGATAGAAGTCAGAGGGAGCCAAATCTGGGGAACAGGGTAGATGTACCAACAGTTCATAGTGCAGATTCCTTAATTTTTCTATGCCTTTAGCATCCCAAAACACCAATGCCATGACCTTTCCTGCTGATGGAACTGACTTTGTCTTCTTTGTTGAAAATGAAGGAGAAGAGTGCCCATAAACTTTTATGAACTTCGAATGAATTTCTTTAGGCACTAAATCTTCTTTTACAAAGAATTTTATAAATGTATGATACTCAATTTTATCCATTTCAAGGGATACAGACAACACTTTTGCCTCAGACAGCTGTATAAAACAAACTACTTGATAGAATGACTTGCAATTTCACATGGATGCTTTGCCGATAGTGTCGCCATTTATGGTCGAAGCTGAGAACTTTTCAGACCACCCTCGTATTTCATCCTGTTAGCCTCCACTTCACACAGATAGCTTCAAACTCAATGCTACTCAGGACATTATAACTATTATTGCTTTCATGAGTTTCTACCCTAAATGAACTGAAGTCATCTGATATCATTAGAAGTACTCTTCCCTCCTCTCCTATCTCTTTTGTCATTCTTAAAAATAATATACTCTTTACATTTGATTCCAGTTATTAATTCTGACTCTGAGAGTCAGGTTTCACTAATGCCAACAATTTCAGGCCACAATGTATTCACAACAGCAACAAACTCAACCATTTTATTTCTAATGCTCCTGTCATTTGTATATACACATAACAAGTTAGTTGTTTTAAGGATACTTGCGACATAAGACTGAATGATATAATCACGTAATCACAAGAAAGATATTTATTTAACCAAATATTTCGGTCTGGAAATAGCAGACCATCGTCGGTGGTATTACAAGAACAGTTTAAAAAATATACAAGCTAGAATACTAACATCACGCGGCATGTTCTAATTTCAACGATCTATTGTTAGTATTCTAGCTTGTATATTTTTTAAACTGTTCTTGTAATACCACCGACGATGGTCTGCTATTTCCAGACCGAAATATTTGGTTAAATAAATATCTTTCTTGTGATTACGTGATTATATCATACATAACAAGTTACATCCTAGCTTTTTCTTATATTTAAACTACTGTCTGCTTGGCCAGTTGAATAACTTTTGTTTTTCCCTCCTAAGACACACTCAAAATGCGCAAACCCAAAACACAGTCCATCCCTTCAGCTGTTTCATAATCATGCTCACTGACATTCTCATCACTATTATGTCTGCACATCCTAGCTGAACTTGACACACATCCTCAGTGTTCTCCTCAAGATGATTTAGTTTCCCTGACTCTCAGCATTAGGTCTCATTCAAATAAATAATTTCTCTATGCACCCGATGACAAGCCAAATGCAGAGCATTCCAAAAACTAGCCCAATTTTTATGCATAGCCTGTGCATTGAATTATTTGCTACCATAGCCCTCCTTTTTACCTATTGCTGTTGTATCTTGGTAATAAACTAACCACTTTTACTTTCTCACTTTTCTTGCTTGCTTCTTCTATGAAGCCTTTCAAATCATCTCTTATATTTATCTACTTAAATCATTAATTCCAACAAACATCTGTTTCTCTATTGTCTTTGTCACAACCTTTATTTTAGCTCCTGAGAAGGTCGATGTAATGATTCCATCATCAAATCACAAATTTAATTATCAAATCATACCATATTTCATAAATCATACAACCATACCATATTTCTTCTTTTTGCTTATAGTCTAATATACTTACAGAAACAACTGAATTCAACATGTAAATAGAATGTCAACAAATAAATTACTAAAAAGAATGCTTAGCTATAAGCCAAAAGGAAAAGAAATAGAAGAACATCCTTCAAGAGATGCGCGAGAACTGGAACAGGCATTACTACGAAAGGAATAATAATAAGAAACAAATACTTTTGTATCTGGCTAGTACCATGTGCAATTTTTTAAGCAAGAAATTGCTATTTAATAACCAGTTTCATACACCATTTTTATGTACTTCTTCAGATTGGAAACAAATAAAAAAAAAGTACTCAGAGAGCTTTCTGAATTAACAACTATCATTCATTGTATCATATCATATCAATTCTTTAAATCTATGTACATACCTGTTGAATCTTATGTATCGTATTTTGCTTGGTATTTTTCTTTGACAGTGTGAAATGCCAGTCCTGATGTCCTATGCAATGTAATAAAAATCAAGGTCTCATCTTAAATTAACTATAGGCAGCATATATAAAAGACCTGCATATTAATGAAATGGGCTATGAGAGAAGTTATAGAACACATTGCAACAATGGGTCACATGTCTGACATCTTGCTATGATTTTCAACATCTAGTTCAAGTTTAATTTGAATAATGATTGTTAATTTAAAATCTCTCTGTGAATAACATTTTTTTTTAATTTATTTTTTAATCTGAATAAGTACCTTAAAAATTTTATAAGAAACTAGTCATTAAATAGTAATTTCTCAGTGAAAAGTTGTACATCTCCCTTATGAAGCAGCACAATCTTACCTTCCTTCCACTCCTTTGGAACTTGACCCAGTGCAAAACTTGTATTAAACAACTATGTCAAGACAGATACCTCTTGCTAACTTACAGTCAGTATTTCTTCCTCATCATCATCTGCTCTCAAACTCTCCATGATGCCACATTCACAAATGGAAAACTTTTAATGGTGTAGATGGATGACCAAACTGGTTGGTGTGTTTCCTTAAGCCAAGCTATTCAGAATAACTTTTTTGTGTGTGAAAATGATTTAAATTTTTCCTTTGCATCTGACAAATAAATGGTTCATTAACATTATTTAGACACACATATGACTGCTTAAAAATGTTATTAAACCATTGCATGCATCTACAAGTGATGAAAAGTAGCAATTCATTATACTATAGTCAGTGGTGTGTTGAGACCGGCTCATGCGAGCTGGTTGTTAAAATTTTTCAAATTTAGCGAGCCGGTTGTTAATGTTTTTAAGGATAGATGATGAATGGTGGTATATACTTTTTTTTGTAAGTATTTTGAAACTGTATAATAAACACTTACATATATTATTATCAAAAATAAATGCATAAAGGAGAATTCACAAAACACAAACTCAATTTACGAACGGGAATTTGGAAACGATTTTATTTACTAAACAATGTCTGTATTCATTAAAACACAAACACGTTATCAAAACTCAACTGGGTATTTGAATAAACAATAATGCCTTGTTTTTTGGCGAATTTCCAAGAACTTGCAACATTAAGTTCTTGGAAATGCAACATTGTTGCACTATCGATAAATACAAAAATTCATTACAACGGCTACAGTCGCTGGTCATTTGATCAACTACGAGTGGTAATATTAGTGTTACATTTTTTTTTGTTCAGGATTTCATTTGATAATAGGTAAGTTGTAGGTAATATAGGAAAATTTTCTTTAATATATGCTTTTATTTCGGTTTTTTCTTTTTTTTTTTTGATAATTAAAATAATTTTAATCAGGGTTAGAGTTTTGTGGTCGAAAAAGCGGATAGCCATTAGTTGAAAAAATGAAATAGAATGAAACTTCTTAAACATTAAAAGGACAAAATTTGAAGAAGCAGAAACAAAGACATCTGAAGATACAATAGAACTTTGTTGAAGAATCAAATTTTCCATAAAGTGAGCCGGTTGTTAAAAATTTACCAACACACCACTGACTACAGTGGTTTGGAATATACCATGTCATATGACATGCTAAGTTCCAGACATGGTGTGCCAGTATAAACAAAAACGAATAGAACATCTGAGTTGAATGGACAATAATAGACTTATAAAATTACTGTAGAGATCTAAAATAAATGGAAAAAGAAAAGAAACATAAAAGTAAAGTCTCATGTTATTGCTTTCTTGGTCTTACAAGAAAGTGATGGCATGAGACCAAAAAAGACCAGATGGCCTAAAATTCAATAAGTATACACTTGTTGGTCTAGTTGCCCAAGTGAATAGTGTCCTTACTCACTAAGAAAAAATGTACCATGCTTAGTCACTGGAGTGGGGTTACTAGATTATCTACCCATAGTCTATCATGATGCCAATGTGCTATACATTTACAATCTTTTGTGAGGTGAGATTAATAATAAAAAAAAATGAAACAGTGGTTCCAGTCTTTAATTTTCATGAAGAATTGACTTCCAGTATTCAAGTAAAGAGAAAATTAACCAGGTGAGCAAGAAAAAAAAAAAAGAAAAGAATTAGAACATGCAGGAAAAATTATTTCCACAGAAACAGTTTAACCAAGTATATGCAAAATCTGATATTGATTATTTATTAATTTGACTATACCCAAATTAATCTTTTAGATCTCAGGTGCACAAGATTAACAGGAGCTGTGCAAAAATCAGACTGATGCATTATATGGAATCACAGCTTTTGAACAGCTTTCAGTTAAACTTAATTAAATCCAAAAAATCTAATCTAACACAACATCATAAAAAAATTACTTACATATCTGACTTACTTATTTGAAGTAGTGTCAGTAAAAGGCATATGCTGTGAAAGTAAATAAAATCATATCAGATTCCTAAACACTTTGGAAAAGGATACTTAACAAATTCTACAGGATGTTCTTTCAATAAATTAGTAGCTTGAGTCTCAACAAAAGAAGAAATTTCATAACTCCTATTTCGTTCTGCAATATAAAATAATCATATATACATATAACTCAGATATTATCAAACCAAAACAAGTTATTAATAATATTATGTATTACATGACACAATTGCATAAGTCATGCTTTATGTTGGATTGATACATGGAAGGTAGTAAGAAGAAAGGAGGAATCTGTTCCACAGAACAGAAATAGATGAAATGAAAGAGAAGGCAGAGAAGTTCCTCAAGATTCAAACTGGACTGTAATGGATGTTGGGTAGCAGCAGCTGTTTTGTTCTTATGATTTGGGAGGAAAGTGGAAGAATAATGGTTGCCAATTTACAGCAGAGCACTGTCAGTGAGAGTATCTGTAAAACCAGTTAAGGCAGAAACTGAATGTCTAAGAGAGGGACTGAAGTGGATCTGTGAGAGGGAAGAGAGGAATCATTAATTAACCAGACTGCCCTCTTCTAGAAGGAGAGCATAGAGCAATATCTTAGAGAGGATTTTGGTGCACCAACCCAAATGTGTGAGCAACATTCTCTGGTTGGGCAGGTTTGGAATTTGTATAGAGTTAGTAGTTCTAAGCGTGTGAGTATTTTTGGTGGCAACAGAAGCTATGGCTGAGATGCGTTTGTACCAAGTAAGGCTGGAGGTGTAGATCAGTCCAAGAAGGGAAATCTGATTGTGTTTGGATATCTGGGTATTACTGAAAGTTAGGAGAAGGGATGCAGGATCTTTCTTGTGAGAAATCAGACAGGAATGAGTTTTGGTGGCTTTGAAGCCTACAAGGTTGTCCTTTCCTTACACCATTATAACTAGGAAATATAACTATATTTCCTAATTATAATGGTTTCTGATTTTAATATAACTAGGAACTCTGATTTCCTAGTTATATTAAAATATAACTAGGAAATCAGAGTTCAGGACATTCTGAGAGTTCTAAGAACTAGTAGCAAAAGGTTTTGTCAAATGAAAAGAAGGAATGGAGTGTGATGTTATCTGTGAAGCTATGGATAGGATTTAAAGTCTGTGAGAAGGGTATTTATATTATTATTATTATTTGTGACACCTCCAAGGAGTCAGTAGATTTATAGCGGGAGGACACCTACAACTCTCCGTCTTCACCATTGCACCGAACCTCTACTACCAATCATCTACATCAATGCCATCTACTGCCCACCGTTACCACCACAACTAGTATTTTTTGTACAGCATGAAGAGAATGGATGAAAGTACAGAACACTAAGGTACTCTGGCATTGGTGGGGAAATCCAAGGAGAGGGAAACCATCCATGATGACTCATAATGAGCAACCAGTGAGAAAGCTGGTAATCCAGTTGGGGGGGGGGGGGGACCACAGGATAGTAGTTTGCTAAGTAAGCCCTGTGCCAAACCCGATCAAATGCTTTTGAAATGTTGAGAGCTTCTTTGAGTTTCTCTGAACATTTCCATGGCTTCAGTCTAGAGGTAGAAGATGAAGACTAGAAGATGGACTGTGGATAGAGAGTGGAAGAATCCTTATTGCTAGTCACTGATTAGCTGGTAGGGCTAAAGGTGATGCAGATGTTGGATACTGATGACCTTCCTCATAGTTTTTGAGAGAACAGAAGTGAGAGCAACTGAATAGTAGTTTGATGGTTGACTTTTATCATCTTTCTTTTGAATGGGCTGGATGTGAGTCTGTTTCCATGTTGTAGGGTAGATGCCAATTGAATAGGACAGATTGAAGAAGTGATATAGGATAGGTGTTAGTTCTGGGCCATACATTTTTTTAACACAATAAGTGGAATGCCATCAGGACCAGATGTCTCATTTGTGCTCAAGGAAATCTGATTCTTCAGATTTCTTTCTGTGAGATGGTGACATGGAGTGAGAGTTCTTGGTAAAGTGGGAGGAAATTTATCCTGGTCATCAATGGACAAATTTGAAGAGAAGAGTGATGCCAGAAAGTCTGTCCTGTTTTTGGGTGAAGTGACTGTGGTACCATCTGGATGTAAGATTGGAGGAAACATGGGTGGACAAAAGTTATTGAATAGGCTTGGAACAGGAACAGAAAATTTACCTGCTATTTGGACAGAAGGTACGTTTGTAGTATTTGGACCTTCGAAAATCTGATTTGGATTTGTTGATGGTTCTTTTACAGCTATTGTGAGTTGTGATATAATTGGAATGAGCAGCTGGAATTTATGTTTTGGATCACTTATGGTATGTTGAGCTTTTTTTTCCCCCCCTTCTTGTACTACATTATCATGGTTTTGAGAACCAAGGCTTGGATGGTGAGTAGGGATTTCTGGTGAAATGATGGAGGCCTTCATTCCTGTGAGGAGGATTTCTGTTATTCAGTCTGACAGGTGTTTAGATCAGGAGAAATGAAGCAACAGTGATCATGGACAAGATGAGTAGAAGTTACAGAGGTCATCATCCCATTTGGCACCCTTGCAATGCTAAAGGACATGAGACCGAGAGTGAAGGCTTGCTCTGTTGCAAAGGAGACTTGCTGAAGTTGTAGTTTGCATTCGAGTTACCAAGAGGAGAACTAATATAAGCAATATATTCGGAAGATGAGCTTGTTAAGAAGAAACCAATTGTGTTGACAGATTTTAGGGGATTGTCTGGTATTCTAGTCAGTCTAGGCCTAACACAGATTGCCAATCTGTATTAAGTCACTGATAATGGCAAATATCTCAATGTTCCTGTCTGCTTGATAAGTTGGAGAGATCAGATTGGCTATCAGAGTTTGTGGAGGGAAGAAACAGAGTCAGTAAATTAAAGAAACAAGTTAGTTTGATAAAAAAAAAAAAAAGAAATTTGAAGCCAAAGCAGATAATACATCTAAATCCAAAATTAAATGCCTCTTGTTTGCATATTGTAAGGAACCCCTATATATCAACTAGGATTTTTAAAAACTGATTTGACTGTGCTCCATACTTTTATCTCTAGCCAAGACAAACTGTTTTTCAAGCTATGATGCAAAGGCATCAAAGGTCACACTGCACCAGGACATAGGTAACAGAAGTACATATAATAAATGGTTAGTAGGACAACCACAAACATCCACGTCCTTGGTGGGATTTGCACTTGCAGCCTCTTGGCTGGAGAATTGATATGCTAACTACTCGGTCAAGCTGATAACAGGAAGTCTGTCTGTCTGGATGTACTACTGAATGAGTCATTCTGGATGAAAATGTGAGATCTGAAGATAATGCAGGCTAGTGCATCTCTTTACATGTAAAAGCAGAGTGACCTCGGTGTGTCATTAATTTATATATATATATATATATATATATATATATATATATATATATATATATAAATGGAATATTAGAATTAGGATTTCTTGGTGGAAGAATTATAAAGCAGAAGAGGGGCAGTCATAACTAAGTTAACAAAATTTTAGTATAATGAATGTTTATTTTCTTGATCATCTAACTAGAGTAATTATTTGGACAATAGATCAAGTGCTAACTAATAAATAGTTATTAAACCTACTAGTTTCACCAAACTTTAGCTGTTGGCATCTTCAGGGTACAAGCACTGGTTAAAAAAATAAAAAAAAAAAAGAAGATTCCAGCAGCTAAAGTTTGGTGAAACTACATGTTTAATAAATATTTATTAGTTAGCACTTGATCTATTGTCTAAAATTTTAGTATTTCATTCATAATCTGGAAACCTCAAAACATGAATCTAGAAACCAAACATGGAACTCTTTCAAGCCATTTAAGTACAAGGTATTAAATGATATAATAATATTATTATTATGATTATTATTAAGAGAGAGAGAGAGAGAGACACCTCTGGGCAGTCATGAATTTATTGACAGAAGCCACATAACATCCACACCAGATGTCATACCTTTTTTGAATTCATTCACATTACACACACTCACAACCTCCAGAGGCAATCTATTTTAATCATGCACCATTCTATGAGAGAAAATCTGGCTCTCACTCCCGTCTTCACTGCATTCATTCTCAACTTTGATGGATGCCCTCTTGTCCTCTTCCCACCCTCCATAAAATAAAAATTCCATCTACTGGTATCTGCTATGATCTTTCAGAATTTTGGAAAAACTTAATCATATCACCCCTCTTTCTACTGTTTGCTAGTGTCTGTAGTCCACAAATTTTCAATTAATTTTCATAATCTGTATTCCACAATTGCAATTCATTGTTAACAATCTCCTTCGCATTCTCTCTACTGTATGAGCATCACCACGACTAACTTGTCTGATTTTGCATCATCAGCAAACTACATCATCTGTCAAATCCTTTCAAATGTCATTAAAATAAAGAGTGAATAACAATGGACCAAGGGCTGATTCATGAGGTACACCACTAGTCACCTTAAATCTTGCAGGCACCCCACCTCCTGTATACCACTCTTAAATATCTGTTAATCGGCCATCATCTTATCCATGCTAATATTTTATAATCTAATTCATTCTCCAGTCTTCCATGCTGTATCCTGTGAAATGTTTTAGCAAAACCAAAAATATCATGGTGTATCCATTTCCCTTGTCTGACTCAACAGTAACATTATCAAATGTGAACAAGTTGCTTAAACATGAGCTTCCCTTAATCAGCCCATTCTCTTCATCACCAAGTATAGATAATCTGTCAACCCATTTCTGTATATGAGCTCTTACTAATTTTTTCAATATCTTCACCACCATCTTCACTACAGATGTTGACAGTTGGACATATCAGTCTTTGCATCACCTTTGTGCAATGGAATTATCATACATACTTTCCAGTTCTATGGAATCTTTGCTGTTCTGAGGCTCAAATTATATTGTTGGAACAATGAGTTCAGCTAGACACTCTTTTAAGCAATTGTGCTGATATCCCATCAATCTATTCAATTCAGATTATGCAACAGCACATCCTCATACACATGAATTTCTTCCTCCACTTATAGAGCTAACTTTGAAGTCAATACTGCATACACCAGGTTGGTAACTTTTAGCAAAATGAGAACTCATCAGTTAAAATCTCTTCTGCAACTGTCAAATGCATCTATATTCAGCAGGGTTATTCTCTTATACTCATTCTTTGTTTTACTATCAGATTTAGCTTTCCATACAAAAGTAGTAACTCTTCCAGCCTGCATCTTATAATTTTTATAACTGACATAATTCTTATTCACATGGTATACCTTTCACATCATATTTTTCTTAGAATCTCTTGCTTAATAAGATTAAATGTCCATTTCACTCCTACCCAATTTATTTTTTTTTGCTCTAGCAACACATTTCAATACTGCATCATTTAAGTATTTTTTAAAAGTTTCCCATTCACTGCTGATATCCTTGCCATCTAGCAAATGATACCATGGGTCAGAACCTACTATACTCCTCAGTTATACTTTCCTGCTTTGTAGTTTGGCATGTAACCATTTCAGAATAAAACATCCATAAATTTAGCAACTTCCCAAGTTCCAAAGAGCATGATGAATGTTATCATTGATGATTACTCATTTTGCATCCATCATATTTATTTTGTAAGGCATTTTGTCATCACTAGCAACCAACCCATTAGTTTTGTAACAACACCTCAATATGTAATGCCGTAAGAAACTGAGAATACGCATGAAAATGTGTGAGACAGAGGCACACAGAAGACAGGATTGAAAGACAGATTAAAAGTGACATTATTGAGAAAAAGAGTAAAAGTGATGATCAAAATAGTAGTAGTATGATGGTGGTAAAGAATGAAGAGTTTGCCATAATGAGGAAGATAGCAGTAATGCAGTGATACATAGGACAAAGGTGTGAACTGGAGCAAAGGCAGAAACGTCTGGCAAAGTTGTTCAGCTGAGAACAGAAAGAAAGACATATGAGAAAAGAGAAAGGAATGCTTGACTAAGAGAGAAGGAAAAATTAAGGCAAATCTTGTATAGCGATTCTATCATAAAAGGTGTGCTTGGCAAGAAAGTGACAAAATCGTGCTTCCCACATGCAAAAATTAATGATGTTAGTGAGGCTATTAGAATATAAAAGGGTAAAGCAGGAAGACATGAAAGAGCTACTGACAGCAGCAAAAGAAAAGCGTGAGAGTTAAGATAGTGAGTCTGTTGCTGTGGTATAACAGACTTGAGCTGAGAAGAAAGGCCCATAACAGTGAATGAGTCGATGCATGGATTACCAAGGAATGATGTGGAATTTGTGGATGTGTGGAGCAAGTTTGAGGGACACAAGGACTTAAACAAGGATGGTTTGCATCTGAATGGATTTAGTGTTCAGAGTCTGGGAAAGTGTTGTTGAACGAAGCAAAAGTAGAGGTACAAAATCAGAGAAACTAGAGCTTTAAGGGTGGAAGCTGTTGAGCAAGTACACAGATACCAGTGAGGCAGTTGAGTGTAAGAATATGCATAAAATACATAAGATCGTACTACTGATAAAAAACTGGAATGGGATAATTAGTATGAAGAGTAAGGATAGCAATGGCATAAGGAACTATTGCACTTTATGTACACTAATGCCAAGAACATTTGGAACAAGGGGAAGGAATTTTCGACATTTGTTAGTTCATCCTAGCCAAAGATTATTGGTATTAGTGATGCGTGGCTGAGAGAAAATGTGGTGGGATAGAATGTATAGGATATAGCGTGTTCAGGGAGGAAAGAGAAAAAAGTATGGGGTAGAGCAATATTTAATATAGATGTTAAAATATTGCAGGATGATTTGGATTGGCAGACTGGGCAAAGGAGAATGGGTGTCAGTTTAATGTGGCAAAGTGTTAGGTTATGTATTTTTGGGTGAAAAGATTACCAGCTGTATACCACACTGGTGGAACTGTACTCCAGGAAACTGACGAATTTCCTGGAGTACATTATGTGCCCCCCCCCTAGGGATAGGGAGTTAAAGTTTAGGGGGCACATAGCAAAAGTGACTAAAGCAGCTCATCAGATTATTTAGTTACTGAAGAATATTTTGACCAGCAGAGACAAGTAGGTTATTGTTCCTCTTTATCAAGCCTTGATAAGACCCCATTTTGACTGTGTGCAGATCTGGGTGTCAGGCTTTCTTGCTGATGATGATGAGGAGGAGGTGGAGAGGATCCTGAGGCAAGTGACCAAGATGGTAGTAGGTCTATGGAATGAATCTTATGAGAACAGGTTGAAGATTTGTGGGTTACAGAAATTTGTTGATAGACAAAAAAAGGGGTGATATGATTGAGAAATACAAATTACTGAGGGGTTTTTACAAGATTAATTCAGAGAAAAATTTTTGGGAGAACTAGGGGTCATCCATGGAATCTGAGTAAGAGTAGTTAGCAAGGATGTTAGAACTAGGTTTTTTGCTTAGAGTAGTGAATGAGTGGAATAGGTTGCCAGAGTCTGTTGTGGGTGCCATGACTGTGAATGAGTTCGAAGCCAAGTATGATAGATACTGTGCAAATGTTGGATAGTTGTTAACATGATATTTAGGGCCTCCCTTGATGAGTCTAACAACTCCTTGGAGTTGCCCTTACTACTACTAATAATAATGGCCTCAAACCAAGATTAAAATATAATACTTAAATGCTGTTACAATATGCAAAAAAGAGGAAGGCTTTATTAAAATAATTCCTTCTGTGTTGCATAATTAACATAATATCAGAACCCTGGAATATTGGTTTATAGAGAAAGCTGAAGGAAATGTAAAATAGGAACTAAAGAGGTGATGTGATATAATAGACTTTTAAGTTGGCAAAGGAGGTTTTATCAATTAAGGATTATATAAGATGGAAGGGAGAGAGAGAGAAAGAACAAGAGACCATTCTTGTATGTTGTATTAAAGTTTTTTTTGGAAATAAGGACATGAGAAGTATATATTTTTTTACTCAAGAGATAAATGGGCAAAATTGTTTATGCATTGTTTATCTCTTGATTCTCTTTATTTTATAAACAGCTATAAATCTATTTATATATAAAGCAAAATCTGTTTTTGATGTTCGCTTATAACTCGAGAACGAACTGATTGATTTTGATGATGTCTTCACCAAAAGATAGAGGATGTTCCAAAGATGATTTATGTGCATTTTCATCGATGTACACCTCCAAATTATGGGGTAGTGATTAATATATATATATATATATATATATATATATATATATATATATATATATATTTTTTTTTAATCTCCCTCCATGGCTCACCTGCACATGTTCGAGTCAATGTACTGGCTGAACAGTAGAAAATATATGCATACTATGTGTGACAACAATGTAGATCTCAATTATATCGTCAAAAAACTCCATGACATCATATGTGTATCTTCTACAGGTGATTTAAAATATGCAAAAAATCGTAGTGTGAAGGTATGACATGCTATTCAAACAAATGAATTGGCTGAGGCATATTGTTAGGTGCTCTATGGAGGGGAGAGGCTTGCCCTGCTTAGGTGAAAAACCATGGCCTAACATAGTGAGAGTTAGTGTGAGTCAGAAGCATCCGATTCATGATATATGCACACTGAATAGCTCGCATACCGCAGTTTAACAATATCAGGCCACTATTTTTCAAAGTTTTTTTGTTATTATCATTATTATTACTATCATTATATTAATATAAGAACTTATCAGTGATTACTAGGAGTTTTTATTATTAGGTTTTTATAATTCAGGTATTTTATTTTCCAATATGTCATGATGAAGAGCCAGTTCTATAAGTCACTCGACTCCTGTGGCAAGCAGTACGAGACTAAATAGACAGAGTGAAATTATTTTTTAAGTTTCTTGAAATAATAAGGAATGGTCTGCTTTCTCTTACAATTATAATATAAGATATTCCACTGTCAACAGTTGTGATTGGTATTATGACTGTGGTATGTCAGCACAGTAAAGCACTTAAATACAGACATGAATCTCCTGGAATGTATTGATAGAATGGAAAGATGAAACTAAATGAAATCACAGTTCCTCGCCAACCATTATTATCACTCAAGACTGGCCATACATGCAAATTGAGTATTGACAGGATATCATGCATGCAGATTCAATGTGTCCACAGCTAATGAAGTAGCGATTGTTATTACTGGGCAAGAATTTAACTGCAGGGACATAATCTTATGTGGTCATGACAATAGACTGAAATGGATATGTAAGATGCATACAGCCTATGATGCACTCCAATATCCACTTTTATTTTGCAGAGGATGGATATTGCATTGATTTACCACAAATGAATCCAGAAAATGGAGAACTTACAAGTGGAAACTATTTCAGCAATGAATTTTTATGCATATTGCATGATGGTATAGATGGAAAATTTAAATCCACTACATAGATATAGTCAACTTAATCAATCAATACTGGGTTCCGAGCATCTCACATGCATAAGTTTAAACCAAAGTAAACTTTGAGTAGAAAAAATTACATATGTAACTGTGATGCATTGTGTGCTGATGAAAATATTTCAAACATTGGCCAAATTCAAATACTGCCTTCTTCTTTCAGACGATACATTAGTACCTCTGAAGTCGTTTGGCAGATTTTATCTTTTGATATTCATGAGCACCATCCAACCATAGTTCATCTTGAAAATAGTTCATCTCTGCAGAAAATGTAGGAAGCCCTCATTATTTCCACGAAAAGACTAGGGATGCAATGGTCTACGTTAGAGTGTGTGGTAGTGGTAACCTTTTAATTACTTTACGTGCAACAATAATTGGCCAAAGATTTTGGAAAATTTGCTACCCAGTAATAAGACTTATGACAGGCACAACATCACTGCAAGAGTTTTTCACAGCAAGCTGATGAAATTGATGAATTCCATCAAAAAGCACAAGATTTCTGGAGCATGGAGTGCTATATGTATTCAGTAGAATGCCTTAAAAGAGGATTGCCATAGGCTCACATATTGATTTGGCTTGAGGATAAAATCAAGAGTCATGAAATCGATTCCATTATAAGCACCGAGATACCTTCTCCTCAGCGTGAAAAAGAACTGTTCGATATTATAGCAAAACACATGGTGCATGGTCCATGCAGATCTGTTCATCCAAACTCACAATGCATGAAGTCAGGAAAGTGCCCAAAGAGATATCCAAGATCATTTATCAATGAAACTCAAACAAGTGAGAATGGATATCCACAATATCACCGATGTGCTCCTTCAGACGGTGGCTGAATTGCTACCATACATAATAGCCAAGGAACTTTTGAAATTGACAATTGCCATATAGTGCCTTATAATCTGGTTTTGTCACGAACCTTTAATGCACACATAAATATTGAAATTTTCAGTTCTGTGAAATCCATCAAATATGTATACAAGTATATCAACAAGGGCTCAGACCAAGCTATGTTTTGTTTGCAAAATGAACATAGCAAATTAGATCTATACCAAACCAGATGATACATCAGTACTTCTGAAGCCATTTGGTGGATTTTATCTTTTGATATTAATGAACACTATCCAAACGTTCATCTCAAAAATGGTCAAAGAGTATATGTCATAGAAAGTAACTCACTCAGCATAGTGAAGTCACCAAGGGACATAACATTAACAGCCTTTTTTTAAGCTATGCATCAAAGATAATTTTGCCCAAACACTGACCTATAATGAGGTACCTGGCATCAAAACAAATTTCAATGAAGAAGACAAGGTGCCAATGGATGATTGTCCTGGTTTGAAAAAGAGTGATGCTCTAGGTCTTTATAGTGTACATCCCAATAATGCTGAATGCTTTTATTTATGAATGCTCCTGATGCGTGTGAATGGACCAAATTCATTCAGTGACCTAAGAACAGTAAATGGTGTAGTACATTGGAAAAATTGGGATGCATGTCAGGCTTTGATTTGATAGAAGATGATTCTCACTGGTCCAATTGTCTCGGCAATGCAATAATTTAAAACTCACCATCACCTTTGTGCCCTTTGTTTGCTGTAATGTTGGTTCACTGCAACATGACTGACCCTCTATCAATATGGTCAACTTACAAAAATAATTTCTTGAAAGATATCTTACACCAAGAATGTTCTATTTATTCTCAGGTTCAGTTTAATGAAGCAACATATAATGGGGCATTACTAAGACTTGAAGCAATTGTTAAGTCAATAAGTGTCAAAAGTATTAAAGCTTTCAGTATTCCAATACTGAACAATCCTTTGCTTGTAGACACAAATTTAATCCGGGAAACCTCATAAAATTTTAATGAACTTCGAGATTTATTAAGTCAGCATGAACAATCACTAACTTCAGATCAAGTTGAAGTTTTTCACAACATTTAAACAAGCTGTGAAAATTAATCAGTGAAACTGTTTTTCTTGGATGCTCCAGGTGGTACAGGGAAAATATTTTTTACTAAATTTGTTATTAGCTAAGTTGAGAAGCCAAGGTAAAATCACTCTGGCTGTGGCATCCTCAGGTATAGCAGTTAGTCTATTGCAAGGTAGGTGGTCGAATTGCTCATTCTACTTTCAAAGTATCACTTACGAATGTGACTAATGATACACCTATGTGCAATATATCAAAACAAAGTAATTTGTTGAAATTATTACAAAAGGTTTCTTTGAATGTTTGGGATGAATGCACAATGTCCCATGAAACATCTGTTGAAGCAGTCAACAGAACCCTGAGGAATATCAGATTAGACAATCAAAGAATGGGTGGAATAACTGTTTTATTTGCTGGTGATTTTCGACAAACACTGCCTGTTGTATCCCGCAGAACCAGGATGGACAAAGTGAATGCCTGATTTATGAAATCCTCACTATGGCATGATATAGAGAAGTTATCTCTCAAAGCCAATATGCGTGTTCACATATGGAGACTAATGCAGATTTCTTCTCAAAAATGTTAAAAATTGGCAATGGTGAAGTAGAGCAAAGAAATGAAATGGAAAAATTATATTAACACACTTAAATATTGGGAAAATTGTCCAAACTGCAGATGAACTGTTGCACAGTGTCTACCCATCTATTGAGAACATGACAGAAAAGTTTCCTTTTTGCTTCAGAGAGAGAGAGAGTTATCCTCACACCTCGAAATGATGGCATATCAATAATGAACAAGTTGGTTCTGAATAGGGTTAATGGATCTGTTAGTGTTTACAAATCAGTAGATACTCCTATGGATGTAGATCATGCAGTTCATTTTCCCATGCAATTTTTAAATTTGCTTAATCCAACTGGATTGCTTGGTCATGAAATTAAATTGAAAATAGGTGTTCCTATTATGTTGCTCAAAATCTGCACCCCCCCCCCCCCCCCTCCACCACGAAATCTTTCCAATGGAACTAGGTTTCAAGTAAAATCATTAAAACCGAATATGATAGAAGCTATGATATTTACAGGTCCCGGTATCAGAGGAAATTGTCTTCATTCCTCAACTATCCATTTGCATTCAAACGGTTACAATTTCCAATAAGAGTTTGCTTTGCAATGACAATTAATAAAGCCAAAGGACAGATCCTTAGATATGAAGATTTAGATTTAAGAGGTGAATGTTTCAGATATAGGCAGTTATATATAGCATGTTCTCGAGTTAGCAATCCTGAGAATTTAATTATTTTTGTTGACGATGATGAAACTTCTGTTGTTGTTTACAAAGAAGTGTCATAATGCTCACAATTCTAAACCATGATGAAAGTACCGGCACCAAATATTCAAGTAAACAACCCTGAAATGAACTGCTGGTAGTATAAGTTCACCTCGGCAAAGTGGGAGGGCTCAGCTAGTAACTAATAAAAATGAAATTTTCTGTCAAAACAACAAAATTAGCATGCTGGAACTATATGGAAATAATTCAGCAACAAAATATTTTACATGTGACCATACTCAATTACTCATACACTTTTGCCTGCCATTTTAAGAAGAATAAAAATATTACACAAGTTAATGTATATCTAACATTCTGAATATCAAGTAGTTATTAGTCTCTAAACATTACGAAATCAAGATTTATATAATCCTGATTAGGAAAAAGCCATATACAGGGAATTCAAATTAAATTACTCTTGTTCAGAGCAATTTGTAGAGAGAACCAATAGAAAAATAACCTCAAACTTGGTGGGTGCCCTACCAGATCATGGGGAAGAGATTTTGATAATAAAAAGTTTAGTTAAAAAATGGCAGATAGGGGAAATACGCCGCTGTAAGCAGGATAAAGTTACATTAATGTGAACTGGATGGTATGTGATTATGAAATGAATCAGAACCAATGACAAATGAAAATTATTCATTGATGTTCATTTTGCTCAGTTCATAAAATAATGTGATATAAAAAACAAAGCAATTAGCTGGCATGCTGCAAGGGGCTGTCCAGCAGATCTGGATGATCAATGGAAGTGACATTCAATGTGTTAGCCTTTGTGCAGGACCAATAGCTAATACTGCCATGCAGTGGAATGCAACTGATCTGTTGAAAAGTTTCACACATGATGCATGGTTTTGTCTTTCAAATCTACCAGGTGAAGAACACTGCCTGACACACCATGCTTTTGAGGTAATCCCAAAGCTAAAAATCACGGAGGTTAAGGTCTGGTAAGAAAATGAGCAACTGATTACTCTATCCTTTGGGAAATGTTGATGCAATAATTGTTGAACTTCACATCCTATGTGGGGAGGTACTCCATCTTTTATCAACACTGTTGTGTTCAGGCACCCTCTTTGCTGCAGTTGTGAGATAATGAAACTACTCAACATCTCCTGACAGCACACAGCATGCACGCATGGCTATGTCCTGACAGCATGCAGCTGCGATCGTGCAAGGTCACAAGTCTGGTTTGATGGATTTCTTTGAAGAGTAAGGGAACTTGTTGAAATGCACAGGGGTTCTCTGTAGCCTAGATCTGGCAGTTATGAATAATGTTTATTGTTCCACAAAGATGAAAATGTGCTTCATCACTCCAAAGGATGTTCCAAGGCCAATCCTCACCCACCTTTATGTGTGCCAGAAATGTCAATGCAAACATTTCTTGGATGCTGGTATCTCCAGTATGCATCTCTTGTATGTGGCTGAGTTCACACTGGTAGCAATGCAATGCTTTATGCAAGTAGTATGAACCTACAGCATTACAACATCTCAACAACTGCAGTCATTTGTGTAATTTCAGATTTATGCCAGCTTCCTGGTTGGACTGTCAAACTGGCTTTTTCTTCAAATCAGCGAACTATTCATCACACTGCATTTGATGCCACTGGGCCTTTTCACAAAGAGTCTTTAGGTATCTATACTTGCGATGTGTTGCTGGAGCATTTTCCACATTCCTATAGAAACGCCTCACCAGCAAGGCACATTCCTTCATTTCTACTGCCTTACGGCTCATGTGGTATGCAAAATTCACTATCTTTTCTTGCTAACAGCACTACATTTTCCCTATCACTTATTTTTTTTAACTTTTTTTTTTTATTGTCAATATTTCTTTTCAATGAACCAGTACCTACCAAGTTGAAGTTCTCTCTACAGACCACTCTGAATAAGGGTACTTTAATTTGAAGCACCCTGTACATTTTTGAAACTTATTCACTACTTACTTTCTGCATATTCAAAAGAGTGAAATCTCACAGGTTGAATATAATTTACAAGAGCAGACATCTCAGCCCCAGCTTCTGATTCCTTGGCAGCTGTTCCCTTCACAAATACATGAATTAAAAGATGAATGTATTAATATCTTCATAGCTTAATAATTAAAAACAATTTATTTTACATATTTTAGAAACTTACAGAATATTTTACCAAATTTATGTAAACAATGCAATGTTTACATAAATGATTGTGTTATCACAGGCTTATTTCCCCATGTCAATGAATATCAATTACGAAAACTCCTAACGAAACAAGACATCAGCCTCGATTAGTGGAAATGATCAGTAATTCAATAATCTCACACATCACGTAATTTTATGTTCTTATTCTGCAGAGAATAATCTTAATTCATTTGGCAAAACTCAGGAGGCCTGAAGTGACCTGTTTATCGAAATATGTTATACAATGTGGAGGAAGTCATCAACATTTTAGGAAGTTTGCTCCCACAAGACATTACTTCTCTGTTCCGTCATTGTTTAACATCAAACTTTTTCTTATGAAATAAAACCATATATCAGCAATTGACTGGCCTTGAAATGGGTAGCCCCCCCCCCCTCTCTCCATCTTGTGCTGATTTCTTTATGGAGGATTTTGAAAGTAAAATCTTATCTCAAACAGACCCTAAACCGACAGTATGGTGGAGATACATGGACGATATCTTTATTGTTTGGAACCACACAAAAAAGGACCTGTTCGACTTTCTTAACAAAATCAACTCTCTACACCACACAATCAAATTCACTCTAGAATTTGAAAAAGATAACCAATTACCATTTCTGGACACTTTAATTAAGAAGCTTCCGAATGGTGGTATCAACCTCTCAGTTTGCCGCAAACCTACCAATACAGGACGTTATTTACATTTCACTTCCTGCCACCACATTTCTCAGAAACTTAGTATTGTACACATGCTGAAGAACTATGCCTCTCTCCTCACAACAGATCAACAAGACCTCCAGGAAAAACTATCCCTGATATCTACAACCTTACCATGAATGGATTTCCTCGAAGACTCGTCCACAAGATACTTTTCTCTGAACCCTGACAAAGACAACGACATGATATACGTTATATTTCTACCATCGTCATTCCATGCTTAGGGACAGTTTCCAATAAGATTGCTACACTCCTTAGACCACATAAATACGAGTGGCCTTTAAACCTACAGAAACGATTAGACAATTCTTAAGATCTCCAAAAGACAGCCATCATTTCTCCAAATATGCTGGAATTTATAATATATCCTGCTCATGCGGCTTGAATTACATCGGCCAAACTTCAAGGAGCCTTGAAATTAGGCAAAAAGAACACATAGGTGACATCAATAATAACAGAGAAGAAAAATCGGGGTTAGCTTTTCATTTCTCAAGAACGAACCATACTATAGAGTGGGATAGAAGCACAATTCCTTACATGGAGGAGGACTTCCGCTCCCGAATTTTTAAGGAGGCCACAACAGTTGCCCGCTGTATACAAAACCTTAACACGAACAAGGACTAATCTTGCCCATGATCTGGAAGACCCTTATTAGATCTCTCAACTCGCCAAAACTGAATTACAGTGCCAACTATAGAACGTTCCTAAATAACAACAAGTGATATCATGCACGCTCCATGCATGTATTGTATACACACCATTCTTTGTTTAATATAATTGGAATCGGTTGATTATAGTTTGTAACAGTTTTTTACTTTTTAGTGCCTTACATCAGTTATGTACCTTAAAGATGCCAACAGCCTTAGTTGGTGAAACTAGTTGGTATAACATAGTTGTTTATTATATGAACCTTGATCAACAGAATCCCATTAAAAGTCATTCCAGAGCTTTTTGGTCAAGAAAATTAAACATTTTTTTTAACATGAATATATCCCATGTCTAGGTCATTAAGTTCCTGTAAATTTTATTTTGTCTTCAAAGTTGCTAAATGATTGATTTCTCCTCGTAACTTTGTAAGCGGTTCGAAACACTTTTCCTTTTACGTCTTTATTACAAAACAAAGTATTTAGGAAAACTTTCTCTAATGTTTCGTTTTTTGCTTCAGATTTTATTTTTTGGCATGCTTTGTACATTGCACTCTCTTTATGATCGTAAATCTTTTTTCTTAATGACATTAACTGTTGTTTGCGAGATTCTCCAAAATGACTGATTTTACCATTTGCCCACTCCACTGAAATTTTCATTCCCATATGTTTATCTATGGTAAGACTTCCGACATCACAACACACTTAACAGCCCAACGTTTTATTCTTGACATACAGCCACTTATTTCTCACGCAGAAGTAATTTTTGTGGGAGAGAAACAGAATTCAAAAGTGACTTCTGTTGAGATACTTAAGAAGTATCTCAACAGAAGTCACTTTTGAATACAGATTACAAGAATATAATTTCTTGTATTGGAAAGCATAATATACTTTCCATCCAAGATCCAGCTACATTTGGGCCAATCATTATCAGAATCTGCTTCCTTTTGACTACGTGGATCTTCGGTCTTGGGATCCTCTTCACCGAGTGTATTTTCGGTGCTAGTTTTCTATTTTACAGGATCACAAGTAGATTCGACAATTTCTACTTCTTCAGCCTTCCTTTTTTTACTCATTGGCATTAAGTAACCACTTATTTTACTCATTTTGAGCAATGATTGCACTGATTTAACTTAGATTATTTCAAAACTCACGTGAACACCTTCCTGTTGCAGAGTGAATATAGAACTGATAAACTGATATTGGAAGCAATCGGAAATGAACACAACTTCCTGTTTCCGGTTGCATACCAACCTATGAAACAGGAAAGCAGGGTACCAACTTATGAGTAATCAAAACTGAAAATTCAATTTGTGAACACAGTGCCATCTACCAGAATATTAATAATATTTATAATACATTTTGCTGTCAATAATTCGCAAATTTTTAAAAACTTAAGAAAAAAGTTGCGGTACTGCCAGAAAAAAAGCACAGATTTTAACTACGCATGAGCAAACAAAAGGTTGCACATGAAATACTGTCATGATAAGCAGAGCAGTTAACTTTACATCATTGGTCTGTATCTCATAATACATATCCTCTTCTTAAGTATGCATAATGCTTCAATATTATGATGGTAGTTACTATCCCAAATAATTCTGACTATTGTTTATTGAGGTGTCCTCAGTGGAAGCTAGATCTGTACTGACAATGAGAGTTATCTCAACAGAAGTCACTTTTGAATACAGATTACAAGAATATAATTTCTTGTATTGGAAAGCATAATATACTTTCCATCCAAGATCCAGCTACAACTATCCGTAACTTACAGTATGATTAAAATAAGGTGAATGCACCATTATGCTACTTATATATGGAAAATGCATTCTGCTCTCAACATCTCCATGGATTTAAGCTTCCCATTGACCCATCAAAATTTTTCCTCCTTTCATCTTTCAATATCATAATATCTGAAGAATGGCTTCAGATATTAGATCCTGTGGTAATTCACCTGTAACATCCCTCTTGACTTGGTAAGTATCGTCAGTGTGAAGTTTCAGTAGTTGTGGATATTCCTAGATTAAGTGCTTTTTCTGGGTGGTCTGCAGTCCAATGAACATTGATCAAGATACATCTCGCTCTTGAGGTAATCATTTATTGCAGGATCCACCCAACTTTTTAATACCCTTCTCACATTTGGGGTAGTAATAAAAAATTCTCTCTCAAAATGCTTAAAACTATCCTAAAATGGCAGGGTTGGGGAGGGGGCATCCAGTTAAAAGATGCTTCTCCCCCACAACTTTAATGACTTTGACTTTCGCTTAGCTGTTTTGTTTCTGCCTGATATCTCATGGGTGCTAGTCTGTCAAAATGGCATTAATTATTCCTCCACTTTCCTTTAATCCTGTAAAAAATGACTAACTAACACCTATAAGCAATCCAGTTTCAAAGCTACTAAACCATCATCTATTCCTTTATCACACTGTTTAATCAAGAACTACAATTTCCACAGGGAGGCTACATTTCTTAGGAAAACAGCAGGATTGATATAGGATTGCAGAATGCTGTGTGCGGTTGCTATTAAAAACAAATCAACTAATCACAACATTCTTAGCTAAATTTAATAAGAATAAATTATTTTATAGAAATATGTAATACTAGTGGACAGAAACTGCTATTTTCTTAATAGAAAAGTGGTATATATAATTATGTACAATTTCTCCTTTAAGATTAGAGATGATATTAATGATACAGTTAGAATGCAAAGTAAGAGTTAATAATTTAGACTTGAACAAATTATTTAAAATTTGACAGTATAAAATGCAAGAGGATATGGGAAAAGTTACTGGAAATTTCTTCCAATTTCTTTCTGGGAGAAAAGAAACTGGAAGAAATGAAAACAAAAAATTAGAAAGTAAAATAAAAGAATGCTATGACAGTGAATGAGTTCAAGGCAAGGTATGATAGATACTGTGAGAATGTCGAATAGTTGTGTGGACATGATGTTTAGGGCCTCCCTCGATGAGTCTAAGAACTCATTGGAGTCGCCTGTAGTAGTAGTAATAATAATAATAATAAAAAGCTGTAGGTCTGTTTTCAGGATAATGATAAAAACAAATTGAGAACAAAGGCCATGATTACAAATGACTTAATACACAATTTGTATAGAAGGAATGTGTGCAGTTTTATGGTATGTACACATATGGAGTGAATTTGATAGAAGTCCTTTCATCCATAACTGATGGATTGCATTAAAATGTATACAGATTGTCTGGAGAAAGTTTTGTTTGGTGAGAATGAAATGGCAAAATCAGGGAAACAAAGGATGGAGGAAGGCAGATAAACATGTCTGTAGACACATGAGCAAGAGTGTGAATGAGAAAGATCAAAGAACATGCTGAATATCATTTCTCAGATCTCAAATTTGAATGACAGCACAGCCATTTAAGATGCAAGGGTATCTGTGGACTAGAATAAATATTACAATGCATGTATACTGTTGACAAAAGATCAGAACAAGGGAGAAGAATTTTGGCATTGATTAGTTTGACCTGATCAAAAATTCTTGACATAAGTAAGCTTGGTTGACAAAGAAAGATATCATTGCACAGATAGAATGTAAGAGATATTGTATTTTCAGGCAGGAGAGAGAGAGAGAGAGAGAGAGAACATGATGGAGGATATTGCTAATGATAGTAGAAGAATGCAAGAGGATGTGCAAAAGATGTGGATCATAAGCATTGCATTAGTCAATAAGCACAGTTAGTCTTCCTAATGATTATGGAAGACTCAAACTACAGGAATGCAGATTGAAGAAGTAGGATAGGACACATAGGAAAAGGGAATTATATACTACCGAGAGATAATTACATAACACAGCATGTTAGATAAGGGTTCTAGGGAAAATGTCAGATCAGTTAAAAACATCAAAGAATTTCCCATAATGAAGGTAGCTGACACTTTGCCTCTGATTGAGGAGAGTGATCATGCAGTTTTGCCCTGAGAGGTGGCAGTTACAATTTGAGTGGGTAGTAAACTCGGTGTGAGCTGAATGGTGTGGAAACATTTGTCTCCTGATAATGTGACAAGAGGGTATTTCTTAAATAAATAGCAAATAGTGAGAGGACTGTTTAGACATCAGGAATATCCCAGACTTGATTAAAAATCACAATTTAATATGAATAAAACAAACTAATTTATACATACAAAAGGTTGACGATCACATTAACTTGCAGGATGATTTAAATAGGACAGTATGGGCAAAACATAATGGATGTCAATTCAATGTGTAAAGTTATGCATTTTGGAATACAAAGATTACAAGCTGTGTTCCACACTGAGGAGAATTGCACACCAGGAAATTGATGAAGCCAGGGATTTGGGGGGTGGTAATATATAGAAAGCTGAAGTTTAGAGAACACATTGTTAAAGTAGACAGGTGAGCACAGAGGATTACTTGATTATTAAACTGAGATAAGGGAATTATCATTTCTCTTTATAAAGCTTTGATATGACACATCTAGTCTTGTCTGGTCATCTGGGTTTCTTAGGGATGAGGAAATGGTGGAGAGGAACCAGAGACGAGTGACCAAGATGATGAGTGGTCTGTGGAATGCTCCCTATGAGGATAGATTGAGGGTTTGTGGAGTGCAAAAGTTGGTTGATAGGCAAAAAAAAAAAAAAAAAAAAAAATAGGGGTGGGTATGATAGAAGCATTTAAGTTACTTAAAGGATTTTATAGAACTGATGCAGGGGAAATGTTTCAACACTTGGCTAGTGGAAGCAGAACAAGAGGTCATTCCTGGACGATAGGCAAGGATTAGATTTTTTGCTTGGAGAGTGGTGAATAAATGGAATGGGTTGTCTCAGTCAGTTGTAAGGGCTTTGTCTGTTAATGGTTTCAAGGAGAGATATGACATATATATATATTGTGCTGATAGTTTGGTACTCCTATGATGAGTCTTAAAACTCCATGGAGGTGTCTGTACAATAATAATAATAATAACTTAAATAACATTAAGCAATATGCTCTTAAGCACAACAAATCAACCAAGGTCACTCATTTAACTTTAAGCAGTATTTAAATCTTATCTTACTGGCAAAGTTTGGCATCCAACAATAGCCAGAGATTACTTCTCAGTCTAAAGTCATCCTTACTTGGATATTTTAGTTCACAACACTATCTCATCATCATCAAAATCCTGCCATGTACCCTCAAGGGGTGTACAGGATATGACAGTACTACACGAAAAATTTACATAATTACTAACTTCCTATCTACAATTTTCCTCCAGATCAGTCTGTTACTTGTCAAGACTCCAACATTATCAGTTCTTATATTTCTATCGTCTAAGGCACTTTGTACCGTATCAATCCATCTATATCTCGGTCTTCCTCTGGGTCGTTTTCCTGCCAACCTGGCAGAGAACACTTGTTTTGCTAATCTTTCCTCTCCCATTCTATTTAAGTGACCATACCACCTGAGATTAGCTCTGCTAACGCATTCCTGGATGCTGACAATGTCAAGTTCTTTCCTAATATCCTCATTTTTAATATGATATTGCCATTGATGCCATCTGTTCACGCCTCTAATCTTTCTCAGGACAATCATATCTGCGGTCTCTAGTCTTTGGTCAAGTGTTTTACTTCTGACCCAGCTCTCAGATCCATAAGTTAAAACTGGTTTGAACACTGTCTTGTATACAGCTAATTTAGTGTTCCAACTAATTTCTCTCTTATTCCATATGAATTTATTCAATTGACTTCCCACCATACCAGCTTTGCTGATTCTGTTGTCTATTTCTATATTTAATTTACCATCTTCAGTAAAAATCGTGCCTAAGTAGCTGAAATGTTTTACTTGTTCCACAGGTTCTCCATTCACAACACAGTTGACATTTTCAATGATTCTGCCTATTTTCATTGTCTTTGTCTTTTTATTGCTGACCTTCATACCATATCTATTACAACAGCAATTGAATTTAGTCAGAGAATCTTGCAGACTTGTAGCGGATTTATTTAGAAGTATAACATCATCCGCATAAAGCAAAGCACTGACATTAACATTTCCAATTTTGATATCAGGTTTAATACCACTTTCCTTCATAATGTGATCCATATAGATAATGAATAACAGAGGGGATAATACATCCTTGTCTCACACCAGATTTAACATTAAACCATCTTCCTGTACTTCCTTCAATTCTAACTGCTGACTTACAACTCAAATAAAGACTAAGTATTGCTTGATATAATGCCCCATTGACACCATATAACTGCAGCGTATTGAATAGCTTCTCTCTTGGCACCTTGTCATATGCCTTTTCCAAATCAACAAAACTTAAATACAGATCTTTGTTATATTCCCATGCTTTCTCGACTATTTGTCATAAAGTGAAGATCTGATCCTGACAGCCTCTATTTGACCTGAATCCAGCTTGTTCCTCACCAAGCTTTTCCTACACAATTCTTCTCAACCGTTTCTCAAGTATACTTGCATAGATCTTGGCAGGAACACTCAGTAGGGAAATACATCTGTAATTCTCACATTCAGTTTTATTTCCCTTTTTATACATGGGTACTATGAGAGCTCTACTCCAATCATCGGGAATTCGTCCCTCTGTCCAGGCTTTCTGAACTATGCAGTGCAGCCACTGTAAGACTCTTATACCAACATACTTCAGCATTTCTGGTCGAATATCATCTACTCCTGCTGCCTTTCCACATTTCAAGCCTTTGATGGCTTTTTCTACTTCAAGTATGAATATGTATTCCTGACTGCATGCCTAGTCAGTGTTTTTTTATCACTGTGCTGTCATCACTGCTTGTTTCATTTAGCAGTTTTTCAAAGTAATTACTCCACACTTCAAGGATATCTTTTTCTCCTGTTTTCATGTCAACTTTATCATCTCTAACTCCTTTTACAGCACTCTTTCCTCCATTCCTAAGTTTCTTGAACAACCTCCAGAATATTTTGCCACCTTCTTGATATTTATTTTCTATATTCTTGCCAAAGTCCTCCCATGACTTTTGTTTAGCTAGTTTTACACACTGTTTAGCTTTCTTACATTTGTCTCTGTATTCTGTAAGAGTAAAAGCTGACTTATTTGCCAGGAACTTTTGATATGCTTTCTTCTTTTCCTTCACTGCCTCTTTAACTTCTTGTGTCCACCAGGGAGTTCTAATTTTTTTATCCTTGCAGACAACTTCACCACATGCCTCTCTGGCAGAATCAATCAATGTTTTCTTCAGAGTTTGCCACTGAATCTCCAAGGTTTGATTCCTGTTCTCAAACTCTTTCATTTTCTTTTCAATAATCTTTCTGTATTTTAGTCTACAGTTCACATCTGAGAGCTGCTCAACTTTTATTCGCTTTAAACCTTTCTTACATGTTATTCTTTTCAATATGAAATTCAATTTTATCCTGCTCAAGACTAAATAGTGATCACTTCCAATTTCAAATCCTCTGTACACTCTGGTGTCCTGCACCAGGGAGAAAACACCACTATCAACAATAACATAGTCAATGAGACTTTTCTTATTCCTAGCCTCTTCTCTCCATGTGAATTTGTGCACATTTTTATGTTGGAACATGGTGTTAGTAATAACCAGTCCATGTCCTGAGCAGAAATCCAACAGATATTTGCCATTATTAGCTTTGCTCTTTTCTCCAAATTTTCCCAAAATATTTTTGTATGTCTCACAATGATTTCCTACTCTGCTATTTAGATCCCCAACAAGGACCAACTTTTCATTTTTCATTGTGTCAGTTGCTTTTTCTAAAGCGTCAAAATATTCCTCCACTTCTACCTTAGTAGAACCTTCTGTGGGACCATAGGCACAAATAAGTCTCATTGTCCAGTTCCCCATTCTCATATTTGCCCACATTACTCTACTTGAGACTGACTGCCATTCAAGAAGATTAGCCTCGTATTTTGTGTTGAATACTATGGCTACTCCTTCTTTTCCTTGATTGTCATTGCCTGAATATAACATTTTGTATTTACTGCTCAGAAAGATCTCACCAGTTTTGGTCATTTTTGTTTCAGTCACCCCTATTATGTCGATCTGGTACTTATCTAATTCCTCAGCTAGCTTAATTTTTTCTTTGCCATTCAGGCTTCTTACGTTGATAGTACTGATCTTTAACTCTGGTGATGTTGAGTTGGGGTTTGTTTTCAGATTTGTTCCAGTAGCTGACTTTTCGCTGTTTGCCCTGGTTCCCTGGCAAAAACAACGGGGGCCTTGTTTAACCGGGCGACGCACCAGCCGGCATGAAATTTTGTCATGGTGTACCATCATTTTTTATTTTGGTTTAACCAATAAGAATACAATTTGGTCGGCTAAATCCCAAATTGCCAGCCCATCCTCGTTCGTTCAGTATCAAAGTAGATACCCAACAGGGTGCACCACAAGAAGGTGAGGATTGGACATTAGGTCAGAAGCCCTGGTCGGTTCTCCGCATTCCTTTAAAGGCTATGTGGAGGTCTCCTCTCAGTTATACAGCTTTGACCCTTAAGCACCCCACAACACTATCTAAACAATGTAATTTAACATGCTTACACTGATAGTCCTTTGTCAAATTACAATTAGTAGGGGGGGAGAGGGGAGAAGAGGAAGTCTATACTCACTAAGAGTATCCAAACATGATAAACACTGTTCTCTGAAAGATTCTCAGGTTAGCTGAAGAAACTGCGTTCTTCTTCTTTAGTGACATTAGCATCTTATTGAAAGTTAACACTATCCACTATAACTCCTCAGTTTCCATGACTGACAAGTTTTTTTATCATCCTGGGTCTACAGAAGAGTTACTTTACAACATGATGAGTTATTTCCTTCTGTGATCATTACTAGAGACCTCTACTGAAGACACTTCTTTCATTAGATGAAAAGTTTCTACTGACAAATCAAGTTTTTCTCTGTCCTAATCAATTCCCTATGTCTTCTCTTTTCTTGAAGAATAAATACGTTCTCCTCTATGTGTGCCCATTTTTTATGTCCTTCTGACATCTCTTATTTGGTGTAACATTTCTTTGTGTGCCTCATGGTCTTTATGACTCCCTCCTTGTGTGTGGTGTGGTGTGACCATAACTTTATCACTCTTCTTCATCCTTGTCTGTGTCTAACTGTCTTGTTAGTACTTATGTCCTCCAGTTATGTAACTGTGAATGTGCAACATTGCAACTACTGCTATACTAATAATCTGTATGATAGAACATTCCGTGGAGCATAGCTGGTATTGTTTGGATGATGCTTATTAATAATTTGGGTGTCTTATTTATGAATCACCGGTGAGAATGCTTGGATGATGTTTATTCTTATTCTTTTACATTTGTAAGAAATCAAGTGTAGCAAAGTTCTTATTGAATAGTATTGAAATCTTACAGTGGCTAAGCATATGAATTTTCAATTAAAGAAGGGATATTATGTGAAACTACAATGATAGAGATTATGACAAAACTTCAGGAGACAGCTTGGAGCAGTACCATGCTATTGAAAAAACTGAAAGAGAAGAATTAGAAAAATAATTCACGGGAAATTATTAAAGAGTATTTCAGGAAAGCAGTATTAGTATTATATATGTGTTGAAAAGTGGATGGCAGCCAGGAGACAAATCTGGAGCTGGAAGGAAATGTCATCAGGAAGGTTAAGGGCTTTAGATACTTAGGTTCAACAATGAAAGAGGATGGAGAGGTTCAGAAGGAAGTTGGATGCAGGACACAAGCTGGAGTGCTATGTGAAGGTGCCGATCAATCTAAAAGGCAAAATATACAGAACAGTAGTGAGACCAGCTATGACGTATGCTATGGAAACTGTGGTCCTGAGGAAAAATAACATCAGTAGGATGGAGGTAGCAGAGATGATACTGCTTAAATAGATGTGTGGAGTGGCCAGAAAGGATCACCTGAGAAATAACTATGTAAGGGGAATGGTGAAAGTTACGAACTTAGGAGCGAAGATACAGGAGGCAAGGTGGTGGAGGGAGGAGGACTTGAGGATGAAGAACTTGGGTGTGGTTGCAGCCCAAAAACAGGAGGATGTGGAGGAGACTCACTAAAAACAGCGACCATACTTAAGTGGGACAAGCTACAGAAGAAGAAGTATTAGATTGTATACATTGCATTATTATGCAGAAGCTGCAAAAGAAGAAAATGTTTTGAAGGATATATACGGCAAAGGGAGATTAGCATGGATGAAGGTAAAATCAGATTCCCAAAGAATGTTTTTGTTATATGGCAAGCAAAATGAACTGTGAAGAGTAAGGAAGTGATAGAAATAACTGAATTACTAAGTTACCTTGAAAGTATGTATCCTCCAAGGTTCTATGACACAACAGTGGCATGTGTAGTGTGAGCAAGCGGTTAGAAAGAAGTAGTGCTAATCCACTGACTGATGCGGCAGGAATTGAAATGAAAACAGAGATAGATAACTTGGAGGTGTTTAGAATATTAAGAACTCTCAAAACAGACATGGGGGTTAATGAAATATCGGCCTATGTGTTATGGGAAAGTGCAAGAAAAATCAAAGCACACCTAATCAGGCTGTATGTTGGTTTGTACATTAATGATATTTAGAATGATCTGGGGGGAAGGTGGTTTTCAGCTGCTTACAGATGATGCTAAACAATAAACATGAAATTCTACTGGAAAATTTGAACAGAGTGACATTGTAGGCAAAAGATAACAGTTGGCAGTTTAACATCAATATATCCAGGTTGTAATATGAAAAGATTGCAAAAACTGTGATGTTGGGACTGCACTGCAAGAAATTGATATGGCTAGGAATTTGGGAGAGATGGTGGTGGACAGGGAATTGAAATTTAGAGGACTTATCACAAAAGTGGAATAAATGGCCAAAAGGATCAAATGAATGTTAAAAAACCCTATACTCACAAACAGGATAGAGGTCATTATCCCTCTTTATAAGCTTTGATATGACTATATTGACTACTGTGCACAGATTTGGTTGCTGGTTTTTTGGGGGATGTAGAAGTAGCAGTGAAGAAGAAGATACAAAGATGAATAACCAAAATGACTGCTGGTTTGTAGAGTGCTTCATATGATGATAGACTGAAGATTTGTGGATTATATGTTTATCTGATAGGCAGAGAAGAGTGTGTGAGGGGGGGATATGTACTGCTTATTATCCTATACCAAATTTGTAACAGCAATTATTTAATTTGGCCAAAGACTAAGACCTTTTTTTTTAGCAGATTTAATAGTGAGCTCGGTAGCTCCTATTTGAATATTAGGTTTTATATCATTTTTCATAATAATGTTGTCTGCATAATTATAAATACTTGTGTAGAGGCTTAAGTACTGTGAGGACATTATGTTGGAGGTTTAATGGATTTTTTACAACACTCAAAAAGAATTAAATTAGAATTTAATACTTCCTATATTTCGTCCTAGTCACTAGGACATCTACGGGGATTACAAAAACAATTAATGTAACATGCACACAAAAACTGAGGACATTATGTTGGAGGTTTAATGGATTTTTTACAACACTCAAAAAGAATTAAATTAGAATTTAATACTTCCTATATTTCGTCCTAGTCACTAGGACATCTACGGGGATTACAAAAACAATTAATGTAACATGCACACAAAAACTTACAATACTGATGATCAGTATTGTAATCCCCGTAGATGTCCTAGTGACTAGGACGAAATATAGGAAGTATTAAATTCTAATTTAATTCTTTTTGAGTGTTGTAAAAATCCATTAAACCTCCAACATAATAATTATAAATAATTGAAGATTGCATATAACCTTGCATTACACCTTTATCTACACACACACACACACACACACACACACACACACACACACACACACACACACACACACACACAACTATTTGTCACAAGGTAAAACTATATAGGAAATCCATCTAATAACTCATATTCTATTTATTTCCCCTGTTTTATAAATTATTTTAAGGAAGTCTTTATAACCTATAGAAACATTTCAAGTTACAAAATGCTAGAATATCAGAAGAAAGATAATTATGTGTATAATTCTCTTTGCTGACTACAAGACTTTCCCTAGGATCTGTTTCAGGCAACTGCTCAATTGATCTTTGCTGCATGTAAGTGGGAATTATTTCCAGAAAATGTTGAGTTTTAATCCCACAAACAACAGAGAAAAAGTGAACCATAGAGTACTCAAATGCAGATAATAAGGACTTAGGATCATTATATGACACAGCAGCTATCTGCTTTACTTTTAAATCGATATCTTGAATATCATCATTACCTATAAACTTGACTATCAATGATGACTAATGGTAGAGCAGGTTTAGCTAAGGTTAAAAGAGTTCTACATATTCCCTTTGGGAAACAAATGCATTAGAGGACTTTTTTTTGTAGATGAAAGCTCCACTCATATCTAGGAATCACATAAACTTTCACACTACAAGATTTCTGAAATTTAGATTAAACACACCATCTCCTCCAGCTGCTTTTACATGTTTCAAGCTTCCAATGAATTTGTTTTTCCTCAAGTATTCCTGATTGCATTACTCCTGGCTATTTTCTTTGGCTGTTCTACCATTCTGTTATCTTACTTAAAATAAATAAATTAATTTCAAAAATGTTTTAAAAATTCTCAATCTTTAACAAATCAATAAAATTAAATTTTCATAGAACACATCCTCTTTCATACATCTGAGACCAAATAAGAAACTACAAAACTGTGTTCTATAACAACAGATTTTACATGTTGCATGAGTAATGAAGTTGGTACCATTGCTACAATCCTTTTCTTAATGATAATGTAGTAATTTATTTTTTCTATTTGAATGTAGAAATTTCAGGTCTTAGTCAAGCAGACTGAAATATTTTTATCATTTCAGGATGTCCAAGAGTAATTCAATTTGGTATTGTTTTTTTTTGAGCTTGTCATTATAAAATATATTAACAGACTAAATGAAATAAAACAACTGAGGCCAATGTTGCATATAAGAATGATTTAATACTTAATTATCAGAATCCTCTGAAAGGAAGAGCATCGACATATTTAAAAAATGAATGAGTTTTTTTTATGCAGTTCAAAATGACAAGTTTCCCTATTTTGATGCTAAGTTATAGACATGAAGAAATTTGTATTTATGAGGTTTCACAAGCACTTTTAGACTATTTAAATATACTCTCATCTCTTGCTGAAAAGATTTGTGTCTTCATACCACATGCTAAGGATATGCTAATTAAAATTAACAGTAAATAGCTAATTAGTTTATTTTGACATTAATCAGTCACATACATCCAAGTTAACATTCAAATGCTGAAAAAAATTTTTTGCATCACAGACACACATAACACATCCTTACCTCATTTTGGTCTTCACCTTGCCTATCTGTCTGTTCTTCATCCTCAGAAACAGATTCTGTGTCTGATTCATCAATATCACAGCTTAAGCTTTGACTTTTAGCAGTAGAATCTTCCATACCATTCACAGCTGCTACAACACTGACACCACCATCAGGGCCCTCTTCTACAGTTCCATCTGGTCCACCTCCTGGATCACCTTGCCCACCATCATCACTACTGGCAGCAGCTAATCTTGCCCTTTCAGGGGTAGGTGGAGGCTGAGATGATTCTTCCTCCTCTTCATCATCATCCTCATTTTCTTCTTTTCCAGGAGCAGTGCCTGGCTTGCGCCCTGTTAAATTAAAATAATTTGAAGTCATATTACATACACTGTATTCTTAAATAAAGCATTAAGAGATAAAACAATGTTTATTTCCATTTACCAAATGTAATTTTCATAATTTTCTAATCCTAATATATGTTTAAATGGCAAAACTGAAGTAATTCTCATGTGAATGCAATCTTTATTCCTTATTTATCCAAAACTTAGTTTCTTAATTATATATAAGGTGGTTCAAGAGAATGTTGACAAAGCATTGTCTTGAACACAATATCTATCATACCTCTCCTTGAAACTATTAACAGATAAAACACTTACAACAGACTCAGGCAACCCATTCTATTCATTCATGTGTTGTCTGAGTTGGTTGCTAGTGCTTTATTTATTTGTTAATGTTTCAAGGAGCGGTACGATATCCACATGTCATCCACCGAAGAGAAAAATCTAGTCCTCGCATCCTTGCTAACCATGCTCTTACCCAACTATAAGGGATGATCTCTTGTTCTGCTCTCTCTAGCCAAGTGTTGAAACATTTCCCTGGTATCAGTTCTATAAAATCCGTTAAGTAACTTAAATGTTTCTATCATATCTCTCTTTTTTACCTATCAACCAACTTACACAATCCACAAACCCTCAATCTATCCAGATAAGGAACATTCCAAAGACCACTCAGAACCTTGGTCACTCACTGCTGGATCCTCTCTGCCAGTTCCTCATCCTCCAAAAAAACCCAGGTGACCAGAATGGAGCACAGTAATCCAGATTTGTTTGTATCAAGGCTTTATAAAGAGGAATGATCTCTGTTTGTTAGTGTGCTCTTCAATAACCAAGTAATCCTGTGTGCTCCCCTGGCTACTTTAGCAATGTGGCCTCTAAACTCAGTTCTCTATCTACCATTACCCCCCCCCCCCAAATCCCTGGCTTCATCAATTTCCTGGAGTGCAGTACCTTAATGTGGAACACAGCTTGTAATCTTTGTATCCCAAAATGCATAACTTTATACTTTTCCTAATTGAACTGACATCCATTATGTTTTGCTTATACTGTCATTGCTTATTAGCAGTAAAATCTTCCATACCATTCACTGCTGCTACAACACTGACACCATCATCAGGGCCCTCTTCTACAGTTCCATCTGGTCCACCAGGAGGTGGACCAGCTATATTCAAACCATCCTGCAAGCTCTCTAACCTACCTTGATTATCTATCATCCTACTCAACTTTGCATCATCAGCAAACAACTGAATATCTCCTTTCAAATTATTTCCTATATCATTTGTGCACAAATTAAACAGCAGTGGTCCAAGCACAGAGCTCTGTAGCATTTCACCAGCTACCTGTCTTCTTCTAGATTCTGCTCCCCCATATGCTACTTTTTAGTATCTGTCCATGAGCCACCCTTTTATCCATATTACCAGTTTCATATCCATCCCCATTTGATGCAGTTTGCATAAGAGTTCCATGTGGTATTCTATCAAAATCCTTTGTAAATTCCAGCATGATCATCATGTAGCCCTTTATCCAACTCAGCTGTCATCCTATTATAAAAAGTTAATAGATTACTAAAGCATAACCTACCCTTTACAAAGTCATGCTGCCCTTATATTCTTATCTACCCTTTCAGAATTATAATTTTTGATAAACCACTCCTGAAATACTGATTAGCCTATAATTTGCTACCACAGATTTAGATCCTCCTTTATGTAAAGGAATTATTTTGTCCTCCTTCCACTCTCTTGGGACTTTGCCAGAACTGACACTTTCCCTGCATATTTCTTAAAATGCAAGCCAATATCCATCCAATTTCACAGCTGTGTTTGCATTCAGATTCTGTAATCTCCTAAGTACCTCTAATTCCTCAACCTCTCATCTAACGTCAGTCCCTGTCACCTCTGCATCAACAATATCTTCACTTGGATGATATACCCCCTGCAAAATGGTCACTCGGTAGCTCAACAGTCTCATCTGCCTCTGTTACCTCTGTACTATCTGCACTCATTAAAGCTATCCTTCCATAGTTATTCTTCCCCTCCACTTGCAAAAAAAAAAAAAAAAAACCTCTTTGGGATTTCCTTTCACCTCTTTGTGTAATTTCTTCTCATAATCTGATATTTTCCCTTCCTTACCATGCTGGTCATCTTTCTTGCCTGATCCCAATTCATGAATTAGCTGGTCATCTTTCACCTTATATACCCTCCAGCATTTTATTTTTTTGCAGCTGTTTAATGATACTACTCATCCACTAACTCCTACCCAATTTACCCTCCTGACCTTGGATATATACAGTATAATATTGATTCCTCCAGATATCCCTTGACTATCTCCCATGCACTGTGAACATCCTTCCCTTGCAGAACTTTATGCCATGTTACTGCTTCAGTTGTCATAATCATCTGCCTTATAGTTTCACAAATACCTTTTTTAAACGGAATTTCCAAGTCTTGATTCCTCCCAAGTCAAGACCACATGATCACTTTCCTCAGTTGGAGGCAATGTAGCCACCTTAGTTATGAACAGGTCTTTAGGGTCAATATGGTATCATTAAAACACTAACCAATAGCGCCTATAACCTTTGTTCCAATGATTTGTCTCTTACAGCAGAACTTACTGTTTAATCATATCATTATTATTATTACCCAAGACCTCATGGAGTCAAAGTCTCATCTAGGAGGTCCTTTTATCATACACACAGCTCATCATACCGTGCCTTAAACACACTCAAATTCTCTGCAGACACCACACTCACAGGCAAGGCATTCCAATCATTCACAACTCTGCATGCAAAAAACTTGCTTCTCACTCCCCTGCTCACACCCTCTTTATACAGCTTCCATCATATACATCACGCCTTCTTATCTAATGGCTACAGTTCTCACAGTATCAAAAAAATAAACCTTCCCCAATCCTCGACCTGTTAGAAAGATTTATTAATGCTGTCATCATTTCCTATGTCTGAGGCACTTAAAAAAATAGCCAGAATCTTAAAGAAATACAATCTCTGCATGGCTTTTATGCCCCACATGTCTGTTCTTATATGCTCTTCAGTTCCCTCCTCTCTCTCTCTCTCTCTCTCTCTCTGTCTGTGCTGGAGCATGTAAAATGCCCTGTTCATGCAAGTTGGCTTACTATGGACAGACAGGAAAATCAGCCAACATTGGCATGGAAGAATTCAAAAAATACATCTGCAGTCATTACTATGGTCAATAGGACCTAGCAGACCATGCTGTAGATACGACTCATAGCATCAATTTGAAACAGACCACCATACTCTATTACAGTAAATTTAGAAAAGAAAGGCTATTTTTGAAATCTGCAGCTACTATCAGAAATCAACCTCATTTAAATAAATATGGTTGCATTAAACTTCCCAAAATATGGGAAACATTAATGCTTCAAGATCCCAGTTTATATTCTAGGCTGCCAATAACCTAGGATCGCTACAAAATTAATAACGGAAAAAACTCATGTACAAAGATTATTTAATAGTATAATTTTTGCCTGTGTGTCACAGGCATCTTCAGTACATATTAAGTTCAAATTAAACAATAGCTGACAATTCCAAAAAGCGCCACCTAAGTAGCTGGTGTAAGATAACCAAAAAGGTCAATAAATTTCCTAAAAAAATAAAAAATAAAAAATAAAAAAAATAATAAAATAAAATAAAAAAATCAATACAATAAAAAGTTAGGAAACATTAGCTGATTTGTAAAGTACTATCTCCCATAAAGGGACAGACGTAAGCCGTCAGATCTGTTTAAGTTAGGAGAACGAAGCAGAGTTTCACATGTTTCTTTATAAAGGCATTCCATGAGTAACCGACTTTTGTAAAGAACTCTTGTCTTTCTCCAATGAACTCTATGTCTAGTGAAGATGGCATGTTCTGCAAGTCCAGACTTTTCAGGTTTAAAGTATTCAATATAAGATTGGTGTTCTTCTAGCCAAATAGAGGCAGATCTTCCCGTTTGTCCAAAATAAGATAATCCACAAGAGCACGGAATCTGGTAGACACCTGGATGATTAAGATGTGGAAGCTTGTCCTTAGGAGAAGTGAGAAAGGTGGAGATTTTTCTAAACGGTCGAAAGGCAACAAAAATATTCAGTGGGTTTAAAACTTTTGCTATACGTTCACTGATGCCTTGTACATAAGGGATAGGAATGCGCGTTATTTCTTCTGTTTGAAGAGGAAGACATATTAAAACTACTCAAAGGTCTTTTGAGTAGTTTTAAGCTTCATTGAGATGATATCAACATTGTGGAATTCAGATTGTGAGAACAGATTAAGAATATATTATTCCTTTAGAAATATATACACATTTGCACAAGAATAATGTTTAATTTGCCAAATATTTCGGTCTGAATATTACAGATCATCTTCAGTGGCTAAATAGGAATAGTTTTAAAAAACAAAGTGGAATACGAACAATTGATCATTCACACATAGAACGAGCCACGTGATGTCATATCGCTAAGTATTAGAAGAGTAAACATTTTTAAAGTCATAATTAAAGATATTAATTCATAAATTCATATAATAATCTTAAATAACATTAGACTAATATAGGAAATTTACAAAAAAAAAAAAAAAAAATGTGTTATCCTGATTAAACTTTCCCAAATTTTTGATATAGATATATAGTGTCATTACGATTCAAGTAAGGACGTTGAAGTAAGGCCTCCACACTTTCTTAAATAAACATTCAAATTTGTAGCGACATCTGAGTAAGAGGAGAGACTTGGACCAAAGGATGTTGTGGCTTGTTCCTAATCCATGCTGAGCTAATCCAGATTTCTCAGGTTTGTTGTGGAATTGATGACTGATGCTCTTGAATTCTTTTTTCTATAAAACGTCCAGTTTGTCCAAAGTAGGAAAGATTACAATTACAAGGAACGTGATACACACCAGGTAGAGACAAGGGTGAGCGTTTATCTTTAGATGAAGGAAAATGGGTGGATAATTTGTTAATAGGTGTATAAGTCGCTGTTAAATCATATTTCTTCAGAATTCTTGAAATTGGTTCTGAAATCCCAGAAACGTAAGGAATTGGAACTCGACGTATTGAATTTTTGCTGTTCTGTATTGGATTGTAAGAATCAAAAAGATGTTGTATACTCTTTTCGGAGAAGCCATTTAGTTTCATGTGATGTTTGATAGTCGAAAGTTCTTTCTTTAATAAATGAAAAGTTGAACAGTTAGTTTTGGCTTGTCGGATTAAACATTTTATGATTCCTGTTTTTTGACAAGGATGATGAGCAGATTCTTTGAGAATATAATGACCTGTGAAAGTTGGTTTTCTGTAAACCTTGTCAAACATGTATATATTTCCAATCATTATGTCACAAGTTGGTTTTCCAGGATTTCAGAACCAATTTCAAGAATTCTGAAGAAATATGATTTAACAGCCACTTATACACCTATTAACAAATTATCCGCCCATTTTCCTTCATCTAAAGATAAATGCTCAACCTTGTCTCTACTTGGCGTGTATCAAGTTCCTTGTAATTGTAATCTTTCCTACTTTGGACAAACTGGACGTTCTATAGAAAAAAGAATTCAAGAGCATCAGTCATCAATTCAACACAACAAACCTGAGAAATCTGGATTAGTTCAGCATGGATTAGAAACAAGCCACAACATCCTTTGGTCCAAGACTCTCCTCCTACACAGCTGTCGCTACAAATTTGAACATTTATTTAAAGAAAGTGCAGAGGCCTTACTTCAACATCCTAACTTGAATCGTAACGACTGTATATCTATATAAAAAATTTGGGAAAGTTTAATCAGGATGACACATTAATTTTTTTTTTTTTTTTTTTTTTTGTAAATTTCCTATATTAGTCTAATGTTATTTAAGATTATTATATGAATTTCTGAATTAATATCTTTAATTATGACTTTAAAAATGTTTAAAGTCATTTAAACATTTTTAAAGTCATACCGCGCGATGTCATATCGCTAATACTTAGCGATATGACATCACGTGGCTCGTTCTATGTGTGAATGATCAATTGTTCGTATTCCACTTTGTTATTTAAAACTATTCCTATGTAGCCACCGAAGATGGTCTGTAATATTCAGACCGAAATATTTGGCAAATTAAACATTATTCTTGTGCAAACGTGTATATATTTCTAATCGTTATGTCACAAGTATCGTTAAAAAATCATATTATTCCTTTCCTTCATAGTTACATGTTGATCAGCACTCATTATTAAAAATTATGGAAACAAGTAGTATGTTATAGTAAAACTTCAGTTTAATATAAACCAAAATAATCACTCGACTTTTGACCTTCATATCAAGGTCATCATCTGGAGTATACAAAGTAACAAACTACATTTTATGCTAAAGTCACAATAATTTTGTCAGCCAGTTAAAACTGGCCTGACCTCTGGTGGGAAAAAACCCTTACTACAACCAAGCTAGAGTTCTGTTATTATTATTTTTTATTTGGTTACAAATTATTAAGAGATATATTAAGCTAGAGAGCAGCATGCTCTCACATAATTACTCACATAAATTAGAAAAAAAAACAATATCGATGGTGGCCAATAAGAGCTGAAATTATATGGTTGCAGAGATGCTAGCAAACGGGAGAAAGAGATGCCATGATAGAAACCTAAAAACTACTGAATCCTCTGAATGTCTGCTAGTTTGTGGGTTTTCAATACAGTTCTAGTCACCTGATGCTATGGTTTAGTGGACAGCATTATATGTACAGCTAAATTTCTGGAAGAATTGTCATCTAGCTGTTTTTGGATGGGCAATATACATTTATTAACCTTATTACACATCCATGGTGTTTCCAGCCTAATATGAAGATGATTTGCACTTCTGCAATCCTCTGGATATTATAGGAAAGAAATTAAACATTATTCTTGTGCAAACGTGTATATATTTCTAATCATTATGTCACAAGTATCGTTAAAAAATCATATTATTCCTTTCCTTCATAGTTACATGTTGATCAGCACTCATTATTAAAAATTATGGAAACAAGTAGTATGTTATAGTAAAACTTCAGTTTAATATAAACCAAAATAATCACTCGACATTTGACCTTCATATCAAGGTCATCATCTGGAGTATACAAAGTAACAAGCTACATTTTATGCTAAAGTCACAATAATTTTGTCAGCCAGTTAAAACTGGCCTGACCTCTGGTGGGAAAAAACCCTTACTACAACCAAGCTAGAGTTCTGTTATTATTATTTTTTATTTGGTTACAAATTATTAAGAGATATATTAAGCTAGAGAGCAGCATGCTCTCACATAATTACTCACATAAATTAGAAAAAAAAAACAATATCGATGGTGGCCAATAAGAGCTGAAATTATATGGTTGCAGAGATGCTAGCAAACGGGAGAAAGAGATGCCATGATAGAAACCTAAAAACTACTGAATCCTCTGAATGTCTGCTAGTTTGTGGGTTTTCAATACAGTTCTAGTCACCTGATGCTATGGTTTAGTGGACAGCATTATATGTACAGCTAAATTTCTGGAAGAATTGTCATCTAGCTGTTTTTGGATGGGCAATATACATTTATTAACCTTATTACACATCCATGGTGTTTCCAGCCTAATATGAAGATGATTTGCACTTCTGCAATCCTCTGGATATTATAGGAAAGATTTGTGTGGGGGAGGAGGGGGGGACAAAAAACAGAATACTCTACTCCAACCTTAGTAGATTTCCCAAGCTTCAATACAATAGGAGTGAGGATCTATCTATTAAGATTTTTCTATCACTATATCTGCAGTAGTATGTCTCTTGCATGTGTCTTACACATATTAATGTGTACGATAAGTTTCCATATGGTTTCTGGTTTAACTGGACTGTGAAGTACTGGATATATTTAATCAGGCAATACAGAAGGGAGATGATATTATCAATGAAGTATGACTTGTAAGTCTGTGATGTTTAGGTAGAGATCTTCAGTTGGTGAAGGAGCAACTGTGTAGCCTGTTCTTGTAAGTTTTTTCCAGCTTTTTTGCAGTTGCTTTTCATTATTTCCAACTCATGGCTACTATTCTGGCAATGTTTCCGATCTCTACATAGCTAAAACATTTTGCCTTGGGTAGTTCTTCTCCCCCCCCCCACTCAAAAAAATGATCATATGAACTAGAATGCAAGCAATGATGTCTGTATACACTGGAAAATTCACCATAACTTGAGTTGTGCTACACTGACAAAATTTGGTACAGACGTTTTCATCTGTATAGTGAAGGGGACCTCACCAGAAACCCATTTGGGGGGATCTTCACTTGAGATATCCTTTTTTTTATGTTACTTATTTTACCCATTTTAAGAATGCCTTGGTAGGGATTTTATCACTGCTTTCTATATATTCTATTAATGTGTCACCCTATTATTAAATAATAGAGATCAGAGAAAGTTGTAGAAAGTTTACCACCAGGTTACAAAAGCATATTACACTTGACAAGAAATTATATTCTTAAAATATTTTACTCTAGTGTTGTAAACACTAGTCTACATGATTGGTCTACTTGATATAGAGCTGTTGACATCACATCAACTGCTTCAGTATTCCATAATGAAAAAACATTATGGGGAAGAACCACTATCCAGTCAACAGCTTTTATATATCTTGAAAATTTTCAAAAATACAAAATTTTCTATATGTATCTCTCTCTCTCTCTCTCCCTCCCTCTCTCTATATTTTTTTTTTTGCAAACAGCGAGCATGATGGAAACTAATTGTTTACTATGTAACTATAGCACTAATTTTGATGTCATGAAGTTGATTTAAAATAAAAACATTAAATTTTATGAAAATATCATCTAAACTTCAAGTGTTCAAAATATTTTATTGGGCATATTTCAAAATTACCTTATAAAAAAAAAAAAGGGTGCTTAAGGATCAAAGCTGTATAACTGAGAGGAGACCTCCACATAGCCTTTAAAGGAATGCGGAGAACTGACCAGGGTTTCGGACCTAATGTCCAATCCTCACCTTCTCGTGGTGCACCCTGTTGGCTATCTACCTGGATAATGAACGAACGAGGATGGGCTGGCAATTTGGGATTTAGCAGACAAAATTGTATTCTTATTGGCTTAAACCAATATAGAAAATGATTGTACAACATGACAAAATTGTATTCTTATTGGCTTAAACCAATATAGAAAATGATGGTACAACATAACAAAATTTCATGCCGGCTGGGGGAGTCGTCCGGTTAAACAAGGCCCCCGTTGTTTTCGCCAGGGAACCAGGGCGAACATCGAAAAGTCAGCCACTGGAACAAATCTGAAAGCACACTCCAACTCAACATCACCAGAGTTAAAGATCGGTACTATCAACATAAGAAGCCTGAATGGCAAAGAAATGGAGCTAGCAGAAGAATTAGATAAGTACCAGATTGACATAATAGGGGTGACTGAAACAAAAAGACAAAAACTGGCGAGATCTTTCTGAGCAATAAATACAAAATGTTATATTCAGGAAATGACAATCAAGGAAAAGAAGGAGTAGCCATAGTATTCAACACAAAATACGAGGCTAATCTTCTTGAATGGCAGGCAGTCTCAAGTAGAGTGATGTGGGCAAATATCAGAATGGAGAATTGGACAATGAGACTTGTGCCTATGGTCCCACAGAAGGTTCTACTAAGGTAGAAGCGGAGGAATTTTTTGATGCTTTAGAAAAAAGCAACTGACACAATGAAAAAGGAAAAGTTGGTCCTTGTTGGGGATCTAAATAGTAGAGTAGGAAATGATTGTCAGACATACAAAAATATTTTGGGAAAATTTGGAGAAAAGAGCAAAGCTAATAATAATGGGAAATACTTGTTGGATTTCTGCTCAGTACATGCACTGGTTATTACTAACACCATGTTCCATCATAAAAATGTGCACAAATTCACATGGAGAGAAGAGGCAAGGAATAAGAAAAGTCTCATTGACCATGTTATTGTTGATAGTGATGTTTTCTCCCTGGTGCAGGACACCAGAGTGTACAGAGAATTTGAAATTGGAAGTGATCCCTATTTAGTTTTGAGCAGGAAAAAATTGAATTTCATATCGAAAAGAATAACGTAAGAAAGTTTTAAAGTGAATAAAAGTTGAGCAGCTCTCAAATGTGAACTGCAAACTAAAATACACAAAGATTATTGAAGAATAAATGAAAGAGTTTGAGAATAGCAACCAAACCTTGGAGATTCAATGGCAAGTCTTGAAGAAAACCCTGATTGATTCAGCCAGAGAGGCATGTGGTGAGGTTGCCTGCAAGGATAAAAAAATCAGAACTCCATGGCGGACACAGGAAGTTAAAGAGGCAGTGAAGGAAAAGAAGAAAGCATATCAAAAGTTCCTGGCAAATAAGTCAGCTTTTGCTCTTAGAGAATACAGAGACAAATGCAAGAATGCTAAACACTGTGTAAAACTAGCTAAACAAAAGTCATGGGAGGACTTTGGCAAGAACATAGAAAATAAATATCAAGAAGGTGGTAAGATATTCTGGAGGTTGTGGAAGAAGCTTAGAAATGGAGGAAAAAGTGCTGTAAAAGGAGTTAGAGATGATAAAGGTGACATGAAAACTGGAGAAAAAGATATCCTCGAAGTATGGAGTAAATACTTTGAAAAATTGCTAAATGAAACAAGCAGCGAGAGCACAGTGGTAAAAAACACTCAACAGGCATACAGTCAGGAATACATATCCATACTTGAAGTAGAAAAAGCCATCAAAGGGCTTGAAATGTGGAAAGGCAGCAGGAGTCGATGATATTCGACCAGAAATGCTGAAGTATGGTGGTATAAAAGTCTTACAGTGGCTGCACTGCATAATTCAGAAAGTCTGGACAGAGGGACGAATTCCTGATGATTGGAGTAGAGCTCTAATGGTACCCATATATAAAAAGGGAAATAAAACTGAATGTGAGAATTACTGAGGTATTTCCCTACTGAGTGTCCCTGGCAAGATCTATGCATGTCTACTTGAGAAACGGTTGAGAAGAATTGTGGAAGAAACGTTTGGTGAAGAACAAGCTGGATTCAGGCCAAATAGAGGCTGTCAGGATCAGATCTTCACTTTACGACAAACATGTTGTTTATTATTTTAACGGTATAATAGAACACAGAAACTAAGTAAATAATTAATTTATTAACTCTGAAGATGCTAATTAATTTATCAGCATCTTCAGAGCACAAAAACACTGTTTGTCACAATACGTGAGACTAAAACAACATGGTGTACTTAAACAAAATTGTAGCAGCAACACAAAGACTAAAGTCCTGATTTTGGCGCCCTCTATCTGAAAAAAAAAAAAAAAACTATCATATATTACTAGAGTCCTAGAAAAGTGCTAGTTTTTTCTTAATATGACTGTCTCCCAGATCTTCAGCAAGTTAATACAGCCATATTTGTTGAGATTTGGAGTGTGTTTTAGGGCTTCTGTCGCCTCTAAGAACAATCTCTCTGATTTATACGGGTTTCTGTGTAGTACTTTTGTGTTTTTCCAGTTGATCCTGTGTGCAGGGGTATCCAGAGCATGGTCTGCTAGGCCCAACTTCCCATAATGATAATTCCGGACGTATCGTTTATGTTCGCTGATGCGGATATTCACAGTTCTTCCTGTTTGACCGTAGTAGGCTTGATTGCATGAGCAGGGTACTTGGTAGACTCCTGGATGTGATAAAGGAGGAATGCTGTCCTTAGGTGAGTGGATGAGGGTGGCTAATTTGCTATATGGTCTGAATGTAGTGCGTAGTTTATGTTTATTGAGAATTCTTGAGATCTTTTCGGATGTGCCTTTAATGTAAGGGATGGTGACTGTTTTGTTGTCGTTCTCTATGGTGGATGGTAGGAGGGGTTTCTTAGGAGTGTTTAGTATTTTGTTTATTTTATGTGGATTGTAGCCGTTGGCCAAGAAGGTGTGGCGTAAGTGAGTCAGTTCAGCAGTAAGAGCCTTGTCATTGGAACAGATTGCTCTCGCTCTATGGGTTAGCGTTTTTAATATGCCATATTGTTGAGAAGGATGATGGTGTGATTGTTTGTGTAAGTATCTGCCTGTATGTGTGGGTTTTCTAAAAACTGAAAATGATAAGGAACCATCTGGGAGACGTGTGATGAGTGTATCCAGGAAGGGCAGACAGTTGTTGGCTTCCAGTTCCATAGTAAAGTGGATTTTTGGATGTTGGCTATTTAAATGTGCTAAGAATGTTTTCAATGTCTCAGGGCCATGTGGCCAAATAGCAAGCACATCATCAACATAACGTAGCCAAAGTGTTGGTTTGAGAGTGGCTGTATTGATTGTTTTTTTTTTTCAGGTGTTCTATGTAAAAGTTGGCTGGGGGGGGGGGGAGCCCATGGCTGTCCCATCAATTTGTTTGTATATTTTCCCTTTCCATGTGAAATATCCTGCATGTATTGTGAATTTGAATAGTTCAAATATATCAGGGGGGAAGTGTGACTTCAGTAGATTGAGGGTTTCTATTAGTGGTACATTTGTGAATAGTGAAGTGATCTCAAAGCTTACTATTAAGTCTGAGCTTTTTAGGGTAAGGTGTTGTAAGATGCTTTTTAGGTGTGCTGAATTTTTGACAAAGGAGGGATAATTGTTAGTGCGAGTGGCTAGTAGCTTCGCTAAATGTTTAGCCAGTTTGTATGTGGGACTGTTTATACTGTTCACAATTGGGCGTAGGGGTGTGCCTGGTTTGTGAATTTTTGGTGATCCATATATCCTCGGTGTTTTAATATGGAAGGGTTTGAGTTTGTTAACTGTGTCTTTGGGCCAGGAAGTGACTTTTTTTAATAATTTTCGTGCTTTATTCTTTTGTGTGTTGGTGGGATTGCGATCTATAATTTTGTATGTTGACTGATCTTGTAATAGTGTGTGCATTTTGTTTTCATATTCAGTTGTGTCCATCACCACGGTTGCATTTCCTTTGTCTGCTTTTGTTATGGTAATCTGGCTGTTGTTGTGTAGCTCTTTTATAGCAATGAATTCCTTATGTGGGATATTATTTTTGGGAGGCTTGGACTTGATTAGGATGTTGGCCACATCTAAACGTATGTTGTTAGCTATTGTTGGAGGCAGGTCGTATATTCCTCGTTCGACGGACGTCATTATTTCGGCTTTTGGAACTTGCTTGGGAGTTATGGCAAAGTTATGCCCTCGACTTAAAGCAGTCGTGGCCTCTTTGCTTAAAGTGAGTGACGATAGATTCACGACGACGAGGTCTTGTTGTAATTGCAGTCGTTGTATGGTGTTCCGTTGTTGTAGATTTTCGAACTTATTTTGGTGCCGGTTTTTGACTCTGTCGAATTCTTTTTTTGCCGTTGCGTCGGTGATGTTCTCTAAGATCTGCCAAAGTTCCGTATTTAGAATATTATGCAGTGATTCTCGTAATGCGCTGATGGTTGTATTTGCTTGTGCTAATTCCCGGCGAATGGTGTTAATCTGTTCCCGTAACAGCGCTACACTCGCTCGTTTATAGATGCGTTGGGCTTTGGCCGAGTGGAACTTGTTTTTGATTTTAAAACAGTTCGGCATTAATTTGGTGTCTCGGCACCTCTTTAAGAAGGCTAACCTGTTTAGTTGCCGCGCCAATTTCAACAAAGTGGAAGTTGAAATTGGCGTGGCAACTTGAATCTCCAAGGTTTGGTTGCTATTCTCAAACTCTTTCATTTATTCTTCAATAATCTTTGTGTATTTTAATTTGCAGTTCACATTTGAGAGCTGCTCAACTTTTATTCACTTTAAAACTTTCTTACGTTATTCTTTTCGATATGAAATTCAATTTTTTCCTGCTCAAAACTAAATAGGGATCACTTCCAATTTCAAATTCTCTGTACACTCTGGTGTCCTGCACCAGGGAGAAAACATCACTATCAACAATAACATGGTCAATGAGACTTTTCTTATTCCTTGCCTCTTCTCTCCATGTGAATTTGTGCACATTTTTATGTTGGAACATGGTGTTAGTAATAACCAGTGCATGTACTGAGCAGAAATCCAACAAGTATTTCCCATTATTATTAGCTTTGCTCTTTTCTCCAAATTTTCCCAAAATATTTTTGTATGTCTGACAATCATTTCCTACTCTACTATTTAGATCCCCAACAAGGACCAACTTTTCCTTTTTCATTGTGTCAGTTGCTTTTTTCTAAAGCCTCAAAAAATTCCTCCACTTCTACCTTAGTAAAACCTTCTGTGGGACCATAGGCACAAGTCTCATTGTCCAATTCCCCATTCTGATATTTGCCCAATCACTCTACTAGAGACTGCCTGCCATTCAAGAAGATTAGCCTCGTATTTTGTGTTGAATACTATGGCTACTCCTTCTTTTCCTTGATTGTCATTTCCTGAATATAACATTTTGTATTTATTGCTCAGAAAGATCTCGCCAGTTTTTGTCTTTTTGTTTCAGTCACCCCTATTATGTCAATCTGGTACTTATCTAATTCTTCTGCTAGCTCCATTTCTTTGCCATTCAGGCTTCTTATGTTGATAGTACCGATCTTTAACTCTGGTGATGTTGAGTTGGAGTGTGCTTTCAGATTTGTTCCAGTGGCTGACTTTTCGATGTTCGCCCTGGTTCCCTGGCGAAAACAACGGGGGCCTTGTTTAACCGGACGACTCCCCCAGCCGGGATGAAATTTTGTCATGTTGTACCATCATTTTCTATATTGGTTTAAGCCAATAAGAATACAATTTTGTCATGTTGTACCATCATTTTCTATATTGGTTTAAGCCAATAAGAATACAATTTTGTCATGTTGTACCATCATTTTCTATATTGGTTTAAGCCAATAAGAATACAATTTTGTCTGCTAAATCCCAAATTGCCAGCCCATCCTCGTTCGTTCACTATCCAGGTAGATACCCAACAGGGTGCACCACGAGAAGGTGAGGATTGGACATTAGGTCCGATCTGGGAGACAGTCATATTAAGAAAAAACTAGCACTTTTCTAGGACTCTAGTAATATATGATAGTTTTTTTTTTCCCCCCCCAGATAGAGGGTGCCAAAATCAGGACTTTAGTCTTTGTGTTGCTGCTACAATTTTGTTTAAGTACACCAAGTTGTTTTAGTCTCGTGTATTGTGGCAAAGAGTGTTTTTGTGCTCTGAAGATGCTGGTTATAATACCAGCGAAATATCAGCATCAAGTTAATAAATTAATTATTTACTTAGTTTCTCTGTTCTATTATACCGTTAAAATAATAAACAACATGTTCGACGAACACATAAGTCTGTCCACACGTTTACGACAAACAGTTGAGAAAGCATGGAAATATAACAAAGATCTGTATTTAAGTTTTGTCGATCTGGAAAAGGCATATGACGAGGTGCCAAGGGAGAAGCTATTCAATGCGCTACAATTATATGGTGTCAATGGGGCATTATATCAAGCAATACTTAGTCTTTATTTGTGTTGTAAGTCAGCAGTTAGAATTGAAGGAAGTACAGGAAGATGGTTTAATGTTAAATCTGGTGTGAGACAAGGATGTACATTATCCCCTCTGTTATTCATTATCTATATGGATCACATTATGAAGGAAAGTGGTATTAAGCATGATATCAAAATTGGAGATGTTAATGTCAGCTCTTTGCTTTATGCGGATGATGTTATACTTCTAAATAAATCCGCTACAAGTTTGCAAGATTCCCTGACTAAATTGAATAACTGTTGTAATAGATATGGTATGAAGGTCAGCAATAAAAAGACAAAGACAATGAAAATAGGCAGAATCATTGAAAATGTCAACTGTGTTGTAAATGGAGAACCTATGGAACAAGTAAAACATTTCAGCTACTTAGGCACGATTTTTAGTGAAGATGGTAAATTGAATATAGAGATAGACAACAGAATCAACAAAGCTGGTATGGCGGGAAGTCAACTGAATAAATTCATATGGAATAAGAGAGAAATTAGTCGGAACACTAAATTAGTTGTATAGCAAACAGTGTTCAAACCAGTTTTAACTTATGGATCTGAGAGCTGGGTCAGAAGTAAAACACTTGACCAAAGACTAGAAACTGCAGATATGAGAGTCCTGAGAAAGATTAGAGGCATGACAGATGGCATCAATGGCAATATCATATTAAAAATGAGGATATTAGGAAAGAACTTGACATTGTCAGCATCCAGGAATGCATTAGCAGAACTAATCTCAGGTGGTTTGGTCACTTAAACAGAATGGGCGAGGAAAGATTAGCAAAACAAGATTGGCAGGAAAATGACCCAGAGGAAGACCAAGATATAAGTGGATTGATATGGTACAAAGTGGCTTAGACGATAGAAATATAAGATCTGATAGTGTTGGAGTCTTGACAAGTAACAGACTTATTTGGAGGAAAATTGTAGATAGGAAGTTAGTAATGATGTAAATTTTTTGTTGTAATGATGTTGCTTGAGGGTACATGTCAGGAATTTGATGATGATGATGAAGAAAAAAAATTAGACTAGTGTTCCTTTTTGACATTGTTGAGATGATTTTGAAATAGCATAACTATGTAAACATTTATAATCTGTAATATATCAACACATAATACAATGATTGGGAAGGAGAAAAATTATACCGAAATTTCACTTTTTTTTTTTTTTTTTTACATATATCAGTAAAATTACAATACCTTGAGGATAATGTTTTTTTTTATTTTTTATTATAATTTTCCTGAGAAGTTGATTAGGTGATGGTAATGGCTGTCCTGGTTTCAACTATAAAGAAAAAAAATGAATTTTGAGATTTAAAAATATTGTAATGGATATTAATACATCAAGAGATAATAAAATACATGCAGAATTTACAAGATCACTATGAACTTACAGGATGAGTGGCAATCGCTTCAGTCAACAGCTTGTCACCAAATAACTTGTGACAGTACATTGCCATTTTGGCTTGTTGCTTGGGTCTGCATAATTAAATTAAATGATAGCTTGAATACATGTATTCAGATCAAGTTAGATAAGTAAATTGTTTTATGTAATTCATATTTGAATGGGTACAATTTACAAGTAAAGTTCTAACTGGTTCCATTATTATCATAATGTCAGCTAATAAAAATCTATATATGTGAAGTACAATCAAATGAATTACATAGTCTTTCAACTATTTCATAATTACAATCATAATTTCAGAAGAAAATCACTTGCTCAACAATCAATCATTATACTATGATTTCCTACTGTAGAAAAACCTATCAAATGGCATAAATTTTAAAGAAACACCAAACAGCTTTATTTGAAATGCCTTAATCCTCTTTGGTCTATTAACAGCTTTATGTCACTGAGCTCATCCTATTGATTTTTCTTGGAATTTTGAAATCAAGCAGTATAGCATGAAAGACTAGCCTATAACACATTGTGATTCTATCAATTATTTATTTTTGTACTTACAAGCACAAAGTTATTATGAATGAATTAGGTGATAGCAACAAGAAAATAGAGTCTATTAGTCAAGAGATTGTCTTAATGATTTCTTCTTACAATATATAATGCGATTCAAAAATAGAGCAATTATTCCTGTATTTATAATTCTAGGTTGCAATACAGTCAACTAATTAATTACAATGGAGGAGAAAGACAAGCAATTTTTTTTAGAACTTAGTAAACAATAATATTAATTTCTGGGAATTTGGTTTTTTTTTTTATAAGTGTGTAACAGTGTGTGCTGTTTAGGGAAAAGAACGTATAAATTATTATTATAATAATCCTAAGATCCCCATGGAGTCAAACACTCATCCAGGAGTGTTTGGCCCTATTCCACGCTCTCAGGCAATGCATTCCAATCATTCACAATTCTCTATGCAAAAAAACCTGTTTCTCACTCCCTTGCTTATTTCTTCCTTGTACATCTTCCAGGGATGACCTCTTGTTCTTCCCAAATCTCCCACCATTTTTATGAAAAACATCTTCAATGTTAATCCTATAACAATTCAATGTTCATCCTATAACCCATTACCAACTTGTATGTCTTTATCATATCACCATCTAGCTCCTATTCACCAGACTGCAAACTGCATTGTTTCAACCTTTCTTCACATTAAACATTCCAGAGATCAGAAACTATTTTAGTCAATCGCCTCTGGACCTTTCCAACATCTCTTCATTCTATTGAAAAACTGGTAACCAAATCTGTGCACAGCAGTCCATATGTAGCCTAATGAAGACCTTATTACTTCTTCATACAAGTCAGTGTCCTCCGCATCACTGTCAGGATTCGTTGTGTTGTTCTCACAATTTTGACAATGTGTCCTCTAAATTTTAGATCCTTATCCACCATCACCCAAAGATCTCTTATTTTCTCCACATCCAACAATATATCTCCATCAACGGTAAATTCTATATCCTATCTTTGTTTTCTGAATTTTAAAACCTTACATTTTGCAACATCACACTAGAAACCCCATTCTCATGTCAATTCATTCAGTCTATTCAAGTCTTCTTGTAAACCACAACATCTGCTCTACTCCTCATAATTTGTCCCAACATTGAATCATCTGAAAACAATTGAATATCCCCCATTTAATTCTTCCCTAATATCATTAACATACAGGTTAAACAGCAACGGCCATAGAAGAGAACCCTGAGGCACACCAATAACGACTTTCCTCTTTTGGGATATTGCTCCCTCATACACAGCTTGTTGATACCTATCAGACAGCAAATCTCCAGTCCAATGCAATAGTCTAATATCCAACCCTATCTGTTCTAGTTTGACTATCAATTTATAATGTGGTAATCTATCAAAAGCCTTTGCAAAATCTAAGCATGCTACTAATCTAAGTATATCCATCTCCCACATCTATATAATGCTGCTGTCACTTTATTGTAATACGTAAGTAAATTACTTACTTATTACAACGTAAGACTTACATTAAACAACTATGTCAAGGCAGATGTTAACTCCCTGGCACATACCTTCAAAATACATGGCAATATATCATCAAGTCCCAAAGACTTATTAACATCAAGTTTGCTTAATTCCCTGTATGTCTTCCTCAATCAGAGTCAGTCTCTCCTCCACTGCTTTCAAACTCTCCATGATGTTCCATTCACAAAGATGCAAGACCTTTATGAACTGCTCATTAAATATCTAATCTATATCCTTATATCATTTTCTCCAATCAATATCATCCTACCTTATTATTATTTTATTTATTTTTTTGTTGTGCTGGCTACATATCAAAAGAACTCCGCAGGATTTTTTTGGGCTTCATTAACCAACTGTTGCTCATACTTAACTTTTGCTACCAGCCGAGTCACCCTCCTTGCCTGTTCTACTCCTCATGGAATTTATTATTACGACTTCTCTTATGTTGTCTCCAACAATGCCTTCTTTCTCTATATTGCATGCTTAATCTCTTCATTCATCCATTTCATCCTACTTTATTTAACCTTCTGACCCTTGGAATACATTTAGACATTGCTTCTTGAATATCACCCAAGCAGCACTGATCTCCTTATTACCCAACACCTCATTCCACGATACACAGCTGCAAGCTCTCCTGAGCTTCTCGTAATAACCAGCCTTGGAATTTCACACATACCCTTTCCTGACAGAAGTCTTCACATAGCTGACAACTACCCAGGTAATCACTTCATGGTCATTCTCACCAACTGGAGGGAGATCTATCTCTATTCCTGTTAGGATGTCATCCTAATCCAACCATATCTCACTTATTCAAATAATTTTTAGGTGAATGAACTCAATCAATGCAACCGTTTCTTTTGGTTGTTTGATACTTCTAGCATTCATATATAAACATAACAGCTCATTCCTGGATCTATAATAAATTTCACTGATACCACTTATTAGATGTGATTTCTCCATACTTTCCTTGAGCCATTTCTTCTTTTTTTTTTTTTTTCCATTGCCCATTCCAGAACCTCCTTCAAATCCAACTGTTTTTCCCTACATCCCAAGTAATCCCCTTCCCTTTTTGTCTACACAAGCATTCACATCCTCTTGGAGCATCAAACTTTTTCACATTGTGTTCCCCTGTACACCCTTTGACTCCCCGTTTCCCTGTTTGTCTTGCACACTTGTTCTCTCATTCTCTACACTAATGGAACAACATCAGTTGAAATTACCAATAATGAACCTAGTATAACAACTGAATATACAAGATGAAATACAAAAACATGAAACTGTTTTACAAGGAGAAACTGAAGAAGAAAGAGAAAAGCAATTAAGAAAACTGAAAGAACTTAATATGCAGACAAGATCATCAAAAAGGAAAGATTAATTAATAAAAATAATTGAGGATAAACAAAAAAAAATTAAAAAAGGAACTACATCTAAAAGATAAAGACATAATAAAAAATGTCAAGATGAAGAAGATTATGGATCATCAAATGAAAACTCTACAGGCTCAGAAGAGTTTATGGACTATAAAGAACCATCGCATGCTAATAAAGGGAAAGCAAGAGATACAATTAAAGAAAATATAATAAAGTTTACTGATTCAAAGTTTTCTTAGTACGCTATCATCTACATGAAAAAAAAATAACTAGCTTCTAAATCAAGAACAATAGGCATGAAATTGAAATAATGGAAAGCAACTGTAAAAAACTGGAAAACAGTTTACAAGAAGCAGGCTACACAATTGCTTCTTCACAAATTAAAGACCTCATCAGGTTTATTCAAAATCTAGAAGTTAAAGACTTACCAGTGACACTTCACTAATCATAGCATATCCTTTCTACATTGCCTCATAATTTAACCCTGCAAAGGTCTTGGTTGAAAAAATTGCAGCTTAGGTTGTGTGTATCTGAGAGATACATTCATTACTAGTATGTGCTAAAATGCAATAAAACACTGCAAATATAATACATGATGGTTTATTTATTTTCAGTTACAATCTAGAAATGATTGAACAAAGAAACGAAGGAGAAAAAAAAAAAAAAAACTAAACCGATAGTATACTGACATCGGAGTTCGTGGTCTCTCAGAAATGTCACTTTTACATTCAATTATCATTCTAATCATCGAACTTGAGTAACATTCACTGAATCTCTTCAACATATGATGGATTATTCATTTGATATATTTTTCCAGCCATTTTCAACGGTAAATTAAAAAAAAAAAAAAAATTAAACCAATACTATACTGACAGTGAAGTTCGCGGTATCTCTTAGATACAATTTACTATCGAATATCACAAACCTTTACATAACATGTGTTCAACTAAACCGATAGCATAAACAGTGCAGAATATCACTCGTAATATATATGTAATTATATGCTTCAACTCAGTTGTTGTGATAAAATATGTTGTGAATAGATTTAATGACTTAAAAACTGAGATTACTTATAAAGATTTAATAAGATTAATACAACTAGTTTTGGCTTATAATAGCCTTCATCAGGTATTCTTAAAGGAAGAGAATAGTAATAAACATTGAAGTATCTAAAACTTGAAAATACAGGTAAAATATCGCAACACATAATTGATACATAAAAAACGTATTTTTTTTTTTTTTTTAATCATGACTAGCTGTGCACACACGCATATATATATATATATATATATATATATATATATATATATATATATGTGCACAGCTAGTCATGATCTCCAAGCTATAACTGGATATGTGTAAGAATATTTATATTAAAACAATTTGTTTGCATCTGTCAGATCAGCTGTGACCTCCGCAGGGTTAAATGTATGAGGATTCCACAGACAAATTAAACAAGAAACTATATGGAAACTTATGCTACACTATAATATCAGGTTTTTATTTCTCCAAGAAACATGCTTCGATATAAAGGTATAAAAATATCAACAGATAGATATCTACTTCTTTCTTATTGGAGATTTAGAAGTTTTAACAGGGCTGGAGTAGGAGTTCTCATCCCCCCCCCCCCCCAACTTGGGTCATTCTCTAATATTCAAAGGGATGCAGAAGGGAGAATCTTAACAATGTGCACTGGAAATACTGTGGATGTGTAATAAAGTTTATACCAAGAAGTTAAGAAGGAATTTATTCAACTATCAAAGAAGCATGGAGGATTTGGGCTTCCAGTCTTCAAATCTAGACTTCAGACCAGGGATGGGAAACTTGTGCATGCCAAAATCATGAAATCTTTGATGCAAAATTTTCTCACGTGCCAATCGAAATTTTGGGGAACATATTATAATTTGGTGTTGGAAGTTTATTTTTTACTTGGTTAGACTATAATAAATTTAGTTTAATCCTTTGTTCAGGTGTAAGCAAACAAAGTTTGCACCTGAAAATATCTTCAGGACTGAGGTAAGGTAGTGCAACACCACTAGTCAGTGGTGCTGTCAGTGGGTCTGCTTCCCACTGATGAGACCTCAATAAAAGTTGAAACTGGTCTGGGTAGTGGCCCTTCCCTTAATGCACAGCAGTATACATGTCTGCAAGGAGATGTGTCTTGCATTATGGGAGATACTGAGATAAGGAGTGATGAGAGCTTCATCCACCTTTGCTCGGAGTTGACGGGTGTTGCACTACCTTACCTAAGTCCTGAAGATATTTTCAGATGCAAACTTTGTTTGCTTACACTTGGATCAAGGATTAAACTAAATTTATTATATTATTTGGTGTCTTAAGTATTGGGAAGACCTTTTCAAATAATCAAAAATCACACAAGAATGGTAAAATCAAAGAATATTGTAAGTAAAAATTGAATGAATATAAAAATTAGTGATGGAATTTTTACTTAAAAGTTCTTCTACCCTGTTGATAGCGTGAATATTTTTTTATTTGCATTTAAGTGTAATTCTAGCTGCCATATAAAGCCACATAATTTAAAGACGGAATTTTTAACATCAGCAAAAGAGTAAACAATAATTCTGATTTTTTTTTTATTATAAAGATCAATCAGATAAGTTATTCAAGTTTTACCAAAATACTGCAGTGCACAATCTCATAATCGTTTTACTTGACTAAAGCACAATAAAAGAAAATAAAATTAAAGATATAATTGTATTACTTCTTAATCCCTTACGAGTAATACATAAAAATTACAAACAAAATAAATTGTTATTTTACCTATATAATATATTAAAAAGAAGTTACTCTTTATCATTTTTAGCAAAAAGCATCAAATCAAAACTGAAAAAAAAAAAAATAGTGGACATTTTATTTATTTAGCATCAATGAGACTTTTGCTGCTGCTGCATCATTAATGACAATTAATTTATATCAGGTTTATATTTTGTAACCTTTAGAGATATGCATGCGCTACTAGTTTCATCTGTAAGGCTACTCCTGTTACGAGACTTAACAAAGTTCATCACTGAGAACAATGATTCACAAGAATATGTAGATGCAAAAATGGATAATAATGCTGTTGCAAGGGTTTTTAAACATACGAAAGTTTCGGGAATAGCATTCCAAGTTCTTAGTACCTCATTTTCCGCACTTCTCTCTGTTACTCCAGTCTCTAATCACTCCTTTTCAATATTTTCGATTATAGCGATTATAAATTATAATCGCTATAATTTATCAATGTGAATGCAACTGCCTTCTCAATGGAAACCCATACTGCCAAAAGACAGGTGATCAATGAAGTGCTGCAGGGCTCTGTGCATAGGCCAATGTTATTTAATTGTACATCAGTGACATAATTTAAGTAGAAATTATTATTATTATGTGACACCTCCAGGGAGTCCAAAGACTCATCGAGGGAGAGTGTGCCAACAACATCGAACGATTGTGTCTTCCAACTACTAACTGCGCTCAAACTTCCTTAACTTTTTGTGTGAGCCATTAGTAGCAGAGGCTCTACCAATCAATTGTTGGCTGGTGACAAAAAACTGAGAAGAGGGATAGTCAATGAAGGTAATATAGTGCAGTGATATTGTAGGATGACTTAAATAGACTGGAAGTATGGGTTTTCATTGAAAAGGCAATTGATGGTTTCTTTGTTTCATCTAGTTTCATAGTTCACCGTAAAAAAAAAAAAAAAAAATCCCTGACCTCATCAATTTTCTGTAGTCTAATGTTATCAATATAATAAACAGTTTGCAGTTTATGATAACATTAGACTACAGAAAATTGATGAGGTCAGGATTTTTTATTTTTTATTTTTTGAGGAGGAACTATGAAACTAGACGGGGACAAGGAAAACATCAACTGCCTTCTCAATGGAAAACCTATAGAACAAAGAAAAACAATTATTTTAATGCAATTTTTAGTAAAGATGACAAATTAGATATGGAAACAGATATGGAGAGTTGGTATTACATGAGCAAAATAAATAAATTTATATGGAATAAGAAAAAAATCAGTCAAAAACATTAAAGTAGGAATATGTAAGATAGTGTTTAAACTTCTGTTAACATACAGATCAGAGAGCTGACCCCCAGAGCATTAGAATTATATTAAAAATGAAGATGTCAGAAAAAACTTGACATCATTAACATTCAATGTTAATGTTGTCAATGAATGAAAATGAAGTTATTAGAAATCATTAACATTCAGGAATGTGAGAGGAGAGCTAATCTAAATGGTTATTTAAACAAATGGGAGAACAAAGTTTAGCAAAAAAAAAAAAAAACAGGTTTGATGCTGGGATAGCAGGATAAAGGCTCAGATCCAGATGGATTATATAATAATAATACCTAGGAAGACTGAAATGTAAGAACACTGTTGACAGTAATATTCTAAACTTAATTATGTATTACTATCATGGTATCCTATACATCACTCAAGGATACATATCAGGAAATGACAATGATGATAATAACAATGTTAACACAGCACATTATTGGCTCATCCCTTGATGGTATATACCAGAAAACAATGATAATTTTCAACTTGATTAAAAAAAATTCATCTAATTTTTCATTTCCCTTGCTTATCCTCCCATCTTCTATTATCATTTCACCGAAAAAACAATCCACAGGTTTTTAAAATATGTAATGTTAGTAGTTTCTTCTTTTCTTTTCTCCTACTCATTCATATGTTAGTGTACTAATTCAATCTTCTGTGATTAGAATGAAAAAAAATTACTATAAAGAATAAACTAGTAAGTTACACATCAAGCTAAATTAAAGAACAAATGACTTTATAGCCTTTTAGGTGCAGATGAAAGAAATGAAATGCTTCATGAACAAAACATGAAAGAATCTACAGCAGTTCAATGATATTATGCATGAAATGTAATAATTAACAAGACTACATTTACAGTACGTCTATGATTGTTTGTTTGTTTTTTTAATATTAAGTAGTAATGAAACATTTATCACATATAGAAAACAGAAATTAAGTATGCTCTTTATTTACAATCATAAATTAACTGAAATACAAACATTGGTTACTGTATTTGTATTGTTATCAGTTACACAATATGTACTAAAAAAGTATGACATGGCATACATTAATTATCTTTGTAATTAATACAATATAACACTACTTACGAACAATGGTTTTCATATGAAAGTATCACAGGAAAATCAGAAGTTTTGAAAGCACTATCTGCAATAGCTTCTAGTACCTCCTAAATATATTAAAAAACACCCAACTTTTTTATGTTTTCATGTATATCTACAATAAGAATGCATAAATAAATTTCAACTTAAGTAATTAAACCAGTATACACAGAACTAAAGATAATGAACATGCAGGTTCAGTCATAGATTCACTATCCACATCTCACAAACTTATTCATTCATCCGCAATTAAAGTAAAGCAAAACAATCTTCACTTCATTCCATTGCTTATCAATACTATAAAACTTTAGTTTTAGTTTTGTTGTTTATATCCTCCCAACACAATTAACAATAGTGAGTTATTGGACAATCAACCTTTTCAAACTCCAAACTAACAAGATAAAACTAACTGCTCTGTTTTATGAGCATTGAACTATTACTAAGCCATGAAAACTGATCATTCTGATGGCTGCAATCTAAAATTGATTTGAATCTACCTAATATTGGATGTGTCTGAAAATTAAAAAAGCAATACTAAGATTGAAATTTTTTATATAAGATGCCAAGAGAAATAGTTCAAAATCATACAATTTTATGAGGTAAATGGAACATTACATAGAACAACATGTAGTTTAAGTTTTAATTCAGCAGTTAAAATTAAACAGCAGCATAAAAACATATGAGGGCCCAACCCCTCCTTCACAGCAAAGAAAAGGCCTTGTTTGTTTTCTGGAGGGGAATTTCAAGCAGCAATGCATCTCCTTAGTGCATCCCAAATGTGTTCTATGGGGTTGAAATCTGGAAACTCTGTTTGATTAATATAACTGGTCTTCAGAAGTATCTCCATTGGTTGTGTATGATGTGGCATTGTCATACATAAGAATGAATTATTTGCCTACAGCACCATGCAACAATCGAACATCACATTGGAGAATGCTGCAGTATCGTTCACCAGTCACAGTCCCTTTTTTCCATACTTGTAGCTCAGTGCATCCATTAATTATAATGCCTCCCCACATCAAGATCCCAGAACTGCCATATCTATGCTTCTTAAGAACATTCTTGCAATAGTAAGCAGTACCACTTTCTTGCCAGATCAAGTTGCATTTAGAATCAGAGAAAAGACTAAAATGACTCAACTGTAAACAGTACATTAGCCCATTGGTGTCTTGTCCAATTTTTATGGTTAGAGCACCACTTAAGACATGCTCTATGATGAATTGTGGATAAAGGAATGCAGAATAGGCCTTCAGGCATATAGGCCTATTGTCGCAGACATCTTGCCACAGTTTTTCCGAGATATTTGTGTACCTGTGCTTGAATGGAGCCAACTTGCAAGCTGACGTTTTGCTGCTATAACCAAAAACCTCTCTTCATGGTCCGTAGTAGAGTGAGGGCAGCCTCTTAGCAAACATCTCGAACACATTTCATTGGTTAGAAGCAAAGAGCCTTTATACAACACTTTGTGAAATTTCAAACTCTTTGGAAATATTAGTAATTTTGCAGCCCTCTTCAAGCTTTCCAATAATTCTTCCCCATGTGAAATCACCTAGTGATATCTTTGAGACATTACAAGGCATCCAATTTGCAACTTTATTCCTTCAAGAAAATAGCTTCTTTCAAACACAATTTGCTTTGCACCAGTGTACACAAAGTGCTTGTATGCACAAATGACTTAAGTAGCGATAAATATAGAATTATTATTATTACGGGTATCTCCATGGAGTCAGTAGACTCATCGCGGGAGACCCAAACTAGCAAAACAATATCTGTCATATCTCTTCTTGAATTCATTTACAGAAGAAGAGCTCACAACTAAGTCAGGCAATGAATTCCACTCATTCACCACCCTCCAGGCAAAAAACCTTGTTCTGACACCCTTGTTAACCACACTCTTCTTTAATTTCCAGGGATGACCTCTTGTTCTTCCATCACTATCACACAGTTGAAACATTTCCCTTGCATCAATCCTATAAAAACCTTTCAGTAATTTAAATGTTTCTATCATATCCCCCTCTTCTCCGTCTATCAACCAACCTCTGCAATCCACAAGCTCTCAATCTATCAATGTAGGGAGCATTTTTTTCATCACTCACTAACTTGGAATGAGAAAGGATTGGTGAAAAAGTGAAAATTGTTTATTACAAAGATACAGTACTTAGTTAAGAAGGAAGACAAGTGATTCAATGTGCAGGTTGTGCTGAAGAAATGGGTGTGAGTTTTTTGAATGTGTAGGACAATTTTATTAATAGAAAAAACATGTATAAGAGGGATGGCCTTCACTTGAATGGATCTGGTCTCAGGAGCCTGAAAAAAGGCTCCTGGTTTCGAGTCTAGTTGGCGACTAGAGGAAATTTTTCTAAGTCTTTTTTCGACCGGTTCCCGAGTTAGTCGATCTCTGGCACGGGCAAGCAGGTTTTTCCTCCCGGAAACTCGGGTTTTTCGTCCTGTAAACTCAAGAAAATCGACCGTAGAACCCACATTATTTCAGACATTAAATATATTGTGTTAGGGTTAGAGACCACGAGATGGCGGCACATTTGAGCCGTCTCTCTTCACTGCGTACCGCTTAATTAGCGATAGCCTTGGGCCATCTGTCTCTGATTGGGTACCAGTGGAGATTGAACTGCCCACTCAGTCTCCAAAAGTTAGATAGGGCTAAATGGCCTCGCCTACTCCCGTATATACGGGGGGAAAAAAAAAAAAAAAAAAAAAAAAAGGCGTTAGCGGATTTTTTTTTTTTTTTTTTCTACATTTGGTTGGTATATTTAACTACCCAATAATAATAAAAAAAAGTGCCTGAATATATCGGTAACTAGTTGAAAATTAGTCAACGATAATGAAAATGACTCTCTATAGTGTAAAACATCTCCCACAAAAAACACCATACTGCAAATAGAGCCAATGCACTGTATTTAGTGACAATCTGAGTAATTATATTTAGTGTAATTAGAGATAACTGAAATTTATGATCCCATATAGTGAAAGGTATCCTTTGTCCGCTGTCACCACACTGCACAGATGCACACCAAACTGCACACTGGGTTTTGGATCCCAGTGATGGTAGTCTGGAAGACAGAATAGTAAAAAAGACTCAGGAGAAGTACAAGAATAAGGGAAGAAAATCAAAGAAAAAAAGAGGAGAAATGAAAAGAGCCAGTACTATAACTGGGAGGTACCCTCCACCACAAACAAGCAGAGATTTTTGAGGTAATAATGCAAGCAGTTCACTGCTATCATAAGCATGTGGCTACACTGCCACAAGAGTTACCAAGCAGTTTATTGAAATGAGGAACTATATTTTACAAAATTAGTCAACAAGAAAATTATTACAATATATACTGGTTTACCAGTAATGCAACTGCTAGATATTAAGGTTTGTTTTAACCATTATTTATTAGTTTAAACCATTAGTCAAAGAACAAAAATACCATAAAAATCACTACACTATTATTATTATTATGAATAATGGCAATGTTTTCAAAACCATTTGTTTACTTTAAGAAGAATTTCTGTCACAACTGTGTAGCCATGTGTAATAATTGGTTCCTCATCCGAGTTACGACCATTCCAACAATCAAGCTCCACACAGCGACATCCTGTTAACAAGCACTGTCGATACATTTCAACAGATGATTTGCCTGTGAGTTGATGACCTAAAATAAAAATAGAGATAGAACATATTATGGACATTTCTAGCACAAACTGCTGAACAACAATGTATGATCAACTAAACATTGCATTAACAGACTGTTATAAGACAGTTCAAAAATTCTTCATACTTGAATTTTGATTCTTGATATTTGTTTTTCACAAGCACTACTATATGATATGATAAAATAGCATAAACAAATCTGCTAATTGCCTTTTATTCTTCACAGGAAGGAGACAAGGCTGTTTTCAAATGCAAGCAGCACTTGAGAGAGGATAAGCATAGTCAAACAATTTTTAGTGGCTTGTGTGATGTGTGTTTAGTTTAGGTTGACAACAAGGGAGATATGCAGTCATTTCCAGATGATGAAAAACTGAAGAGGTAATAGGAGGGAATTTTTAAGTGGCAGAACAGAGTCAGTTTGAAATAGTGCATCATGATGGTGTAGGGCAGTGATGGCGAACCTATGACACGCGTCAGCACTGACACACTTGAGGGTTTCAGGTGACACACCTTGGATGTTGAAAAATATTGGTATTCTGATGAAAAAACTGCGATAAATCATGTAAGACTGCTCTCAGTTAAGGTGAAGGTAGGTTTGTTTTCATTGAAAGAACTTTCTACCAGTAGTCAGTAACAGAAAAGTCATTAAATGTAATGCAAGTTTGTAATTTCAGTTTATTAAATTAATTGTATAATATGAATTCATAGATTTTTATATCAATGTCCTATTAAATAAATAGCTTAATATCATATGTATAAGTCACCATCTATGATTATGTAGTTACATTTATAATGCATGTATGCAAGTGGCACATCAACAATGTCAATATTTAAAAAAAAAAAAAAAAAAAGTTTGACACACCTGGGTAAAAAGGTTCGCCATCACTGGTGTAGGGAGATGGGAGAGAGTTACTGAGCCTTGAAGAAGACAAAGTTAACATCTGCCTTGGAGATCATAAAAAATACATTTGCATCATTATTATGGCAAGTCTGAACTGACAGACTGCACTTTGGACACCCCTTCATACAGGACTGGATGGAAGAAAACCAATGTGTTATTTAGAAGTCGTTACAGATCGGAAAGATTATTTTTAGAGTCAGCCATGACTATGAAGAATTCTCCTACACGAAAAAGTATGGTTGCATTAATTTGTCAAAAATTTGGGAGACTGTTATCTTAAGATAAACTCCTACATAGCTGTAATACTTTCTTATAACATTAGAGGGTGCCAAATTATGACTTCAGATCTTTTGTCCGTTACAATTTGAATTATCTCACTTACTCATTGTCATGTGTTAACCATAACATGTAATGTGTTCTGAAGATGCTGGTTTGAAATCCACTTAATATAAATATAAGTCAGTTAATAAGCATTTTTTTTTTTTAATACCTTAGTTGGTTTGGTGTTGTAAGACCATTAAAAATAACTAATGATAGAACAAAGTGGTGTTATGGTTGTTTTGAATTATGGCTAAAGCAGGTGCTATGAGGCCACTGTATTATGTTATAAATTACATGTTCTTTTGCATATATTTCTGTTCAGTAGGATGAACCCCTCAGTTACTAGGAGGAGAAACCCTGCTGTCTATGCATGAGATTACTAACTCACCTACAGATGAAAAAACCCTTATAAAGGTAAGGTTTTTTTTTTTTTCATGTGACATAGATTTCTCTTCTGAGGCTACTACTGTTAAGTTTAGGTTAATAAGGAAGATATGCAGTCACTCCCAGATGATGCAAAACTGCAGAGGTAATAGGAGGGAATTTTTAAGGGGAGAACAGAGTCAGCTTGAAATTGGTTATACATTTGGTTGATAGATGAGCGGAGATACAGTTTAATGTTGCCAAGTTAATGTAGCTATAGCGACACTTGTGACATATTAATAATTATAAAAAAAATAAATTTATCAGATTAATGATTTACTGAAAATTAGCAGCAGATTTCTGTACTGAAAATAACAGTGCATCTGTGAAACCAGCAAGCAATTTGTATAAGGCAGAATACAACGTAAACAACAATTAGTATACTAGAAACAATCCAATGAGCAGAAGGGTAATATTAAACAAATGATTAATCTTTTTTGATATTTGTTAAGAATGAGAATCTCCCAAGCTTTTAAGACTGAGGAATGATCATTCTCATTAAAATTTGGACAGCATAATAAAGCCTCCAAACATTCCTTTTACAGATATTCATATTTTAAACTGATTTTATGAATTAAACAGATATCATTCCAATGGATACTGTGTTTCTCAACACGATGTTGTGTAACACCTGACAGGTAGTCTGTTCCAGAGTATGCTAAATTACAATAATAAGAAACCTGATATATACTGGCTAGAGATTGAGATGAAAGACACTCTTTTATGGTTGGCAAACAATATGTTGATATAAGATTCTGCTGATATGTTCTGAAATGCCCAAAATGTATATGATGGGAATACACATTCCAGTGCAGTATATTCTTGGGCATAGGATTTCAACAGTTCAAGATATAGTTAACAGAGCACAAAACATTTGTTCTTGATCATCTTTGCAGTAAAAATGCTTTCTCTCAAACAAACCCTTATCAAATGGCTATAATCCCCCAACATATTCCCCAGATTTTGGACACTTACAATCATACACCCTGAAGTACATACTGAAGTCATGAAAGATATTTCACATCATCTCGCATAACTTGGGTCTTGCACAACACAATGTCCAGAATTAATATAATATCCACTCAAATGATAACTATCTAATTCAGAGAAGCATAAATATGAAGCTCTTTCCAAGAAAGTTCAGAGGTTATATTACACATGCTTCTCCATCCTGAAAGTTTGGGAGATTCTCATTCCTAACAAATATCAAAAATGATTAATAATTTGTTTGATGCTATTCCTTTTATTGTACTGTATCTTTCCAGAAGCAAAATATTCATGACATAATCAAGGAAATATTAGAAAAGGAAACGAAAGCACAGCACATGAAGTACTAGAAAGCAGAAATAAAGAGGGGGAAAAAAACATGGCAAAATAATTGGGAGGGGTTCACTAGCCAAATGAACAATGAAATTGTGTTTACTGGAAGCAGAAGATTCATGACAATATGAGAAAAGAAAAAATATATAGAGGAGAAGAAGAAAGTAGAAACCAACCAACCAACAAACAAAAAAAGAATATGGTGATATACAGTGATTTCATGATTACAGACATGCTAGATGAATGGACAATGGAACTTGTCTTTCTGGGTGCAAAAATCAAGGATTCATGGCATTAATGAGGCAACATGCAAGCAAGTTGAATCAGTGAATGATATGATTGTGGGGGAGGGGGGGGTTGAATGAATGACAGTATCAGTAAAGATATGCAGGAGACTGATGAGTGAGGTGAAAAAGAAGCGCTAAATAATCAAGCTGAGTCTGTTGAAACAGTATGAAAGGAATAAGTTGAGGCAGAGGTGCAATTACAAATGATTCAGTGCACAGGCTGTGTAGGAGAAATGGTGTGCAATATGTTGATTTATAGTCATTTTGATGATTAAAATGATCTAATATCTGTACTTGCAGGATGGATTACACTTAAATGTGCTTGACGTTAGGTCCTGGAGAACTTGTTCAGTGAAAGAGTGAACACTCATGGAAACAAGATGTGCCTGAGTGATTGCTTAAAAGAGTGGATGCATATATTAAATGAAGAGGTCAAAATTGTGAGTAAAATGAAACAGAGTGAAAGAAGGATAGAAAGTTAGAATTCCAGGAATGGTAGGACTAGTTTTGTCAGAAAGAAAAGTGAAAACTGTGGAAATAGGATTAAAAATCTCGTATTGGAAAATGTACTCCAGCTACCTATGAACTGGGCAGGTTTTAAAAGTTACCTGAATCCTCCTATTGCCTGGTGTTGACTATTATGGGTATATGCTAATAACAGAAGCATCAGAAATAAAGGCAATGAACGTAGTAGTGTGGTATATGTTGTGGGACCAAAGCTTACTGGCCTTTGAAAGTTAGATGGAAGAGGGTATTATACTTACAGGAACAGAATGTGATGAATTTAGTGCATGGGATGGGGCAGATAAGATAGGAAGGGAGACTTCTGCTAATGTCCACACAGAAATTAAACCTAATCAGAACAGAAACCTCCAATGGCGGTGGTAGTGTTATGAGGCTGTTTGGTGTGAGATATACAGGTAAACATGACAAAATACATAATTGAGTGATGTTAGAGACTGAAGTCATATGAAGCTGAACTACCGTATTTTTCGATAGATAACGCGTGCGTTATCTATACAAAAAAAGTCTAAATTTGTTAAAAATGAACATGCGCGGTATACATTTGAAAGGTATGAGACGTAAATCAAATGTAATAACAAAACTAAGGTAGAAGTATTACTTAATACTTCTACTACTGTTTGTAGTACGTTCTAGGACTACTTGCATTTAGCTCACGCTAGTATTCACCGATACTTTTATAGTTTTTATACTATATTTGGCATGAAACTCTCTGATTCCAATCTTTGAGTTTCTTATGCAGTTTTAAAACAATGTGGGATCTAATATCCCCTTAATTTAATTAATGTTTATATATCGCCGAAATGAAGCCTGTTGGCTCTTTATATTTAAGTAACTTAATGGGTGCACCTTTTGGACAATTCGTATAGCAGAGTATATAAGTTCTTTTCGCTATACCCTTTGGTATTAATTGGTCTAGCTACTCACTGATGAAGCCTCAATAAAGGCTGAAACCGGTCTGGGTAGTGACCTCCCACCATAATGTAATAACAGCATACATTTCCTAGGAAATGTGTTTTTACATTATGGAAAATACCAAGAATAGCGATCAGAACTTTATCCACCTTTGCAACGAGTTGCCCGTGTTTGTACTACGTTCTAGGACTACTTGCATTTAGCTCACGCTAGTATTCGCCGATACTTTTTATACTATATTCAGCATGAAACTCTCTGATTCCAATCTTTGAGTTTCTTATTCGGTTTTAAAACAATGTGGGATTTAATATCCCCTTAATTTAATTAATGTTTATATATTGTCGAAATGAAGCCTGTTGGCTCTTTATATTTAAGTTACTTATTATTTATTGAACATTACATTATTCAAATCCAAAAAATTCTTCAGACTCAATATTGAAAGAATCAATTGTGTTAAAAATTTCTTTTTGGTATTTCTTAAGTTTCATAATCATTGTCGCCGGACACCACTGCATTCCCTTGTGCTTTAATGGAACCATTTCTAACAGTTTTCACTTACAGCAGCCCAACTTTCTACAATCCACATAACTACATCTTTATATGACATTCTTTTCATCTGCCCCGTTTTGTTATATTCATAGATGCCATTCATCATGCTGTCGTGAGTGCCCTACACAAATCCAACACTAACAAAGATTTTGGGTTGAAAAATGCCATTTTTCTCTTTCGCCACGCATTCTCCAATCAAAATTTCATAACCTCGGAATTTATCTAACCTTTATCATTAACAGTAACAATAATAACTTTGGAATCACAACCTTTTGGACAGTCTTTCTTTTGAAAATCACCATTGGTGTGACCCAAAAGTTATCTTTCGGGTCACACAAAAAGTAGTAGTAATGTCACAGTACTCCCCAATAATGTGAAAATTGTAAAATTTTGAATTAAAAAAATCGACCACTGCTACTAGCAACGCACGTGCTTTTAAAGAATTCCTCCGTCTTCTGTCTGTACTTCCTAACTCTACCGCTAGTTGACACATGCGCATTATCTATACAGCAAAAGGAGTGATGAAAATGTTGGGGGTGCGCGTTATACATTAGGTGCATGTTACTATCGAAAAATATGGTATATAGTAATAAATTTCATGGATCCATTATGGTTTAACTATGATGATGTAGGCTAGAGGGAGGAGAAGACATGAAAGATGAGAGGAAAGAATTCATAGAATTACTTAGGTTAATTACTTTAAACAGCACATTATAGAAGGGACTCTTGGTATAAGAATACTAGATCTTGTCACAGTATTTGAAAATCTGTCTAAAAACGAAGTGATTGCTCTGCCTCTAATCGGTAAGAGTGTGATCAATTTTGACAATGCACGTGAGAGCTTTGACAAAAAGATATTAAATATGTGGAACTATAAGGCAGATGATAAGTTGGAGAAGGCAGCATTAATATTGGGAGAAGAGTGATAACAAGGCTCAACAGCATAAAGAGAAGATGAGGAGAAAAATGGATAACCAAAGTGAGGGAGAATTTGAAAAGAAGTTAGCCAAACAGGGATAAGGGAAATTCAAGTAATTTTATTGCTGGTAGCAAGTAAAATGGCGAACAACCATAGAAACATTACTTTAGTGAATGTTAATGGTAAAAATGTGTCAAATGCACAGTAAATAGATGAGATGTTAAGGGTTTACTTTAATAAGATACATTCCAGGTAGTCCCATTAGCTCTCTGGATGTCAAAGGGAACTGGATGAAAGGGAAGAGACAGATGAGGTTAAAAGGTATTAAAACTACAGAAAGAGCTTGATTTGAATACACTACTTACCGTATTTTTCGGATGATACGACACACCCCAAATTTATGAGATGATTTTTAGAAAAAAATATTTTATTATATAAAGATACTTACTGATTCTTACTTAATTTTGTTTATTTTATTTATTGTATTAGCAATATTCAGTTCATCTTCACTCTCGGTACTATCACTCATCTCGTTAATGTCATCGTATTAATTTCGTCTGAACTATTGTTGTCACTCCCTTCAAAAACTGCGTCATCTTCGGTACCATCCATCGCATTTCTTAAATGACTTTATAATCATCTCTTCTTTCACAGCTTCCCATGAAGTTTTCACCCAAGTACTTCTGAAATTGTTGGCCGTTTCATACGTCCTGTTGCCGTAACATCGTGATTTGGCTTTGCCATCCATTTGTTCCACTCTTCCAGCATACAATTTTTTAATAGTTTATTAATAGATCCATCCAAGGGTTGTAATTGACTTGTAAGGCCTCCAGGAATGACAATTCCTGGAGGCCTTCATTTCTTTTAGAAGCTTCTTTGTTGATTCTGTTGTATGCACTCTGAATTGATCCCACACTAACATCACAGGCTTTTTAAACAACGCACCTGGACATTTTGCCCATATCTTTTGTATCCATAATTTCATTCCTGTTTCCTCCATCCAGCCTTTATCTTGAACGTGGATAATATGCCATGAGGAATTTCCTCTCTCAGTAAAGTTTTTCTTTTGAAGATTAACATGGGGGGATAGTTTTGTCCCATCAGTGCAACTACAGTGTAGTGAGATTTTTCGTGACCTGTTGTTTTGATCACTATTGATTTGGTGCCTTTTGAATCTACTGTCTGATTTGAAGGAACATCAAAAGTTAGAGGCACTTCATCCATGTTGGCAATTTGATTAAGCTCAAAGTTAAATTTCCTTCTCGCTGATATGACAAATCTATGGAATTCTATAATTTTAGCTTCAGTCAGCCAGCATTTTTTGGGCTAGAGTGGTTTTTGTACACATGCATAACCCGTCTTTTCATAAATCTAAAGCAACAAGACGGTGATCTGGAAAAATCTAAAATTCCATTAGCAGTTGCCCATCGTTTCGCTTCAAAAATTATAATTTTTGTAGAAACAGATATTTCCATGTTTTGATGATTTGTTAGCCAATTTTTCATTTGTACTTCTAATCCTGGCCATTTTTCTAGGTGCGAATGGAATGTTTTCTTGTGTTTACATAGCAGTTTTAATTGTTTCTCGTTTTCTCCACTCATGAACCATTTTTTCTGTTGGTGGTGGACCAAAATGTCTTTCTGCTGCTCTGTTTCCATATTGTTTTGCATAATTTATCACATTTAATTTATAACTCACGTCATATGAAAGTTTTTTTTGCTTTACACTCATTTTTTCTAATTTTAAGATAAAAATTTTAACGACTTACAAAAAAATTCAAATGAACCGTACAAAAGTGCATATGTTTACACACTAATGACTATTGATGCTCTAAATCGGTGATTCACCCACATGCAGCGAGATAACTTAGTACCTACCTTCAGTGGCGTACTTACTAATTTTATTAACATATTGCGCCAGTAATTGAACTTTGCTAACAGCTTTGGTACAGTGTAAAGATTCGTATTTTAATGTTACCTTCGGACTATAAGATGCACCCCAATTTTCAGTCGATTTTTCTATGTAAAAAGGTGCGTTTTATGGTCCGAAAAATACGGTATGTTGGATGAGATATTCATTATTATAAATACACTTGTAACATAGAGTAAAAACTTGAGTTAATTAAAATTGAATACTAATATTTCATTTCATGTATCATAAAACAATTGCAGTGTGAAAGAGAAAAAATCTGAATAAAATGGAAATTTGGATACGACAGTTTATAAAACATGCTGTAACAATGGAGATAATTTTTCTTATGCGCAGCAACATACATGCTAAATTCAAACTATAACGCTACTGGAAATTAAGAAAAAATAAATAAAATTAATGCAGTTACAAATCACAATTTCCAAAATTTTGGGAAAGAATATTTCATCAATTAGTTTTAGTGATGTAATAGGGCCTCAGCACTTTCTATAGACAATGTTTGTATTTATAAAAGCTTCTACAGTACTGTCGATAGGGTGTAGCATAGAGGCTGCCTGCCTCACGGCATGGTTTAATAGGGTGCTCGTTCAGCCATATTGCGGTAGGTGCTGTTGCTATACTAACAATTTCTGTTAGCATAGCAAGTGCGGAAACAAGTTTTTCTAAGCTTAAACTGATTAAAAATTATTTGCAAACAGCAGTGACCCAAGAAAGACTGGTTGGTCTAGCAACTATATCGATAGAGGTGGACATAGCTTATAATTTAAATTTAGAATAGCTTATGAACAGTTTTATTGTGCGATATCCCTGTAGAGCAAACATTTAATTAATATTATTATCTAATTATTTTACATCAATGTTTCTCTTGTAATAAAAACAAAATAGCAATTGCAGATTTTCTTATATTTTTGTCTTATAACCCATCAGGGGCAATATTTATTTGTTTGCCTCAGGGCACGATCTAATCTGGTGATGGCCCTGAGCTTTTATGTAGTAATTCTGTGTTGTTCCAAAAGATCCCATAATTTGGAAACGACACTAGCTGAACCAATGTTCAGTGAGTCCTTATTTATGAGATTAAATTAATGGAATATAACTTTTATAACTATAAGCAAACCATCCCTTTTCAATGATTATAACTCAAGAATAACTGAAAGAATTATCAACCATTCCTCCACATCGTCCAAAGAGGAAATATGCAAAAATTCCAATTCCATAAGTAAAAGGCACTGCTGATCATGTTGATAGGATTCTCAGGAAATTTCAAATCCATGAACTATGATTATGTAACTTCCACCAAAAGACAAAATCTCTCCTTTATTGCTAGCTGGTGTGTTAGATTTCACATTCCTATAACTTGTCATTCATTATTCAATAGACAGATCATCTGTATAAACCATATTTTTGAACACCATCTGAACATCAAAATTATATTGAATGAATGTGGTAGACAAGTTATTAAGTTAGAGTTATTAAAGTTGTTACAAGATATTGAATCTCAAAACAGAAGTAGATGGGATGTTAGCATGGTTGCTGAATGAATGTGCAAAGAGTTGGTAATGTCCTGACCTGATTGTACAACTTGAGCATCAGCACATGCACAGCTTCTAATGAATGGAAGGAAAGCAAGATAATTCCATTACACAAGGGTGGATCTAGAACTTTTGTAGCAAATTAAAGTCCATTTGGGTTCTCTAGTGTGGTCATCGAGGTATATTGGAGAGGCTGTTGAGCAAGTGCATCCAACGATAAGTAGACAGCACTAGTATCCCACAGGATCCTGGTGTTGTCTACTTGCAATCACCTCATTCTGATAACAGAGTCAAAGCAGAGTTGGATAAGGGGGATGGATACATTATGATACATCTGCATTTTGAAAGGATTCCAAAATGTGAGACTGTTATACAAATTCAAAGGGATGGATATGCAAAATAAATTTGCAACACGAATAGGAGAGTGACTGACCTCTCTCTATGCATCAATTTCTGATAGGTATCAGAAAGTGATGCTTATAATTTCTGATAATTTCTGGATGCAATAAGTTTAAGAGAAGGAGTACAGGATGACTAGTGGCATATTACAGGGTTCTGTACTTGAAACACTGTTGTTTACCTGTATATTATTAATGATATTGGGAATGGTGTCTAATAGTCTGATGTCCAATTATAATGCTGGCAATGCAAAATTGAGGAGAGTGATAAATGACATAGCTGACATAAGCATACCTGCCAATGACTTGAAGACAGGTAGTTGGAGCAAATGACAATGAATACTAGTTCAATGTTGCCAAGTATTGTTGAGGAGTTATAGTACATAAGTTAATAAAACATGATTTCTCTTTAACAAACCCATGGTGATAACCACAGAGAATACTGCTGTTATTAAACCATTTCTGTATCCTAGTTCTCACCAATCTCTCCAGTACCTTAACCACAACTCCAGATATAGAGATCAGCCTATAATTTGTAACCAGATTTATCACCACCTTTATGCAGTGGATCAATTTTACCTTTTTTTCCACTCTCTTAGAACTTGCACTGTTGTAAGATTCTTATTACACAGGTATGGCAATGTTACTGTCAATTCCTTGGAACATTCCTTTAAGACACATGGTGATATTTCATTAAATCCTATTGCCTTATTGACATCAAGCTTATTTATTTCCTCAAATACCTCCTGCTCACTCAGAATTAAGTCATCCTTTCCTATATCCTCTTTACCTGTGATTTTCATGATTTCATCCTGGTGAGGATGAAACATCCATATAAATTGCTTACTGAATACCTGAATGATGTCTTCTGCAGCAGTTACCATTCTACCACTTTCATCCATTAACACCATCTTACCATAATCATCCTTCCTTCTACTTGCTACATATCTGAAAAACTCTCCAGGGTTTTTCTTTGTCTGATTTGTTAATTTCTGCTCCTAATATAGTTTTGCTGTTCTTACCAATCGAGTTATCTTCCTGGCTTGCTTTTTATATTCCTCATGCAATCGAGTGTTGCCTTTATTCATCTTGTGCTGCCTCCATAGTATCCTCTGCTTCAAAATTATGTGCTTAATCCCTTTATTCATCCAATTCGCCCATTTTATAATCACCAGCCTTGTATTCTACATATATCCTTTCCTCACAGAAGTCTTTACATGGCTAGCCACAAGATCACTTTAAGTGAGAATTTAGTAATTTTTTATGTGAGAGATGAATTTCATCGCCTGGTGTGAGAACTTTTATCCCCTAAAAACAACTCTTAGAAAATGCAATTCTGCAGCAAATTCATCAAATATACTTTTAAAACTTAAAAGTGAATGACTAATGTCACCAGCTTACCTGTTAAATAGGTATTATGAGATGAATTAATGAAATAATGACTCATAGGTTGGTCCATATCTAAATTAATGTCAAACTTCTCTGGAGCAACAATTGCATTGTCATCGCTCATCAGGTAACGAAGAAAACCATCTACAGATAATAAACCTGGTAAAATAATGAAAAAAGTTAATGAGTCAGAATTTGCAGATAAAGGTTTTTTTTAGAACAACAGAAAAATAATATTACTGTACTGAAAAAAAAACATATTTAACCATAAAAACTTTTCAGTCTTTCTTACTTTCTGAATACACTAAATGAAAAAAAGAAGCATAATTTATGTCAATATCATTATATGTAATTTGAGTTTTATGCTAACATTATATGTTAGTGTATAAAAGTAGAGATGCAAGAGGGAAATAGTGCCAGTGGTTTTTTGAGGCAGTATGGTGTGAGATAGAGGTGAATGGAATCAAATACTTGGTTAGATGTTGTTATAGACCAGGTAATGTGGATGATGGTGGTGATAATGAAATGTATAATCAAATTAGCCAAACAAATAAGAAAAGGGTGATCATTATCAGCAATTTTAATTATGGCAATATAGACTGGAATGATGAGATAGCAACTGGAAGTAAAAATGAGTTTCTTGAGTTTTTGAGGGACAACTACATCAGACAGTCATCAGAGGATGTAATTATAAATGAGGTGTCAAATCATTCACCAATTGGTGAGAGTGACCATGAGGTGATTATCTGGGTGGTTGCCAGCAGTGTGAGGACCTCTGTGAGAAAAGGTTATATGTGTAACTACAGGGTGTCCCAAAATTCACGCAAGAAGTAATTTTGATAGAAAACATCGGTTTTAATTAAAAATTGTCATTTCTTATTGATTCATAAAGTATACAGTACAGGGTTATGCATGGAATAGCATATCGGGTAAATGGCCTCCGCGGCTTTGCTGGCACATACGCACTCTTTTGTCGAAATTTTCCATGACCGTTTTGCATAAATGTGGCTGAATTTCGTTGATACAGCGCTCAATTTCCTCCTTCAAGGCATGGGTGGTCGTGGGCTTGTTGGCATAAACCTTAGACTTCAAAAAACCCCAAAGATAAATGTCCAACGGCGTTAAGTCACATAATCTGGGCGGCCAATTCTAATCACCAAAACGGGAAATTACACGACCAGGAAATGACTCATGCAGTAATTGAATTGTTTCTCGGGCTGTATGGCATGTGACACCGTCTTGTTGAAACCACATGTCGTCCACATCCATATCTTGCAATTTAGGCACAAAAAACTGGATTATCATGTCGCGATAGCGAGCACCATTAACTGTTATTGCCTTACCAGCCACATTTTCGAAGAAGAATGGACCGATGATACCTCCAGCCCAAAATTCGCACCAAATAGTGACACATTGCGGATGCATTTGTTTCTCAACAATCACTCGTGGATTTTCTGAACCCCAAATGCGACAATTCTGTCGATTAACGAAGCCATCAAGATGAAAATGAGCCTCATCGCTGAAGATGATTTTGTTCGAAAAATAAGCATCCACTTGTTGTTGTTCCATAATCCATTCAACGAACTCTCTTCACTGTGTGTGTGGTCAGTAGGCTTCAGTTCTTGAGTCAATTGAACTTTATAAGCATAAAGATGCAAATCTTTCGTGAGAATAGGCTGTAGAGGGCTTCTCGAAATGCCCAATTCAAGACCACGGTGCCGAATTGATGTTCCTGGACTCTCAGCAACACGCTCACGAACTGCTTCGATGTTTTCTGTTGAATGACTTGTTGAAGGATGACCAGAGTGTATAAGATCACTAATTGATCCAGTTTCCTTGAATTTTTTAATTAATCTTTTCAGTTGATGAAATTAAATCACTATTCCGACCATATTTTGTACGAAAATTGCGAACTGTAGCTGCCAAACCTTCATTATTTTTAAAATATTGTTCAACAATGAAAATGCATTGTTCTTTCGTGTAGCGCTCCATTTTTAATAACCCTGAACTGTCAGCTATCACGCTGTCTTTTTTTCTCGTTGGCAACACTTTGCTGCACAAATGGTGCTAAATTTAAATCAGGCGTGAATTTTGGGACACTCTTTACAAGAGGGGGTGATTATAAAGAGCTCAGGAGACAGCTTGCAGGTGTAGCATGGAATGAAAAGTTAGCTGGAAAACAGCTTGGGGGATTTTCAAAAACTATCTAGTAAATGCAATGTCTAATGTATTCCAAGGGCGAGAAGGTTAAATAAGGTAGGTGTGAGATGGATGAATAAAGAGATTAAGCATGTGATACAGAGAAAAACGCCTTTGTGGAGACAGCATAAGAGAAGTGGAAATACCCAATTCCATGAGGACTACAAAGACCAGGCAAGGCAGGTGACTTGGTTGGTGAGGGTAGCTAAAGAGAGGTATGAACAGCAGTTAGCTAATGAAGCCAGAAAGAATCCTAAGGAGTTCTTTCGATATGTAGCCAGCAAAAATGATTATGGAAGGATGATATTGATTGGAGAAAATGGTATAAAGACAGATGATGCAGAATTTGTGGTGGAGATACTTAATGAGCAGTTCATAAAGGTCTTTCAATCTTGTGAATGTGACTTCATGGAGAGATTGAGAGCAGTTGATGATGAGGAGAGAGACTGACTGTAAGTGAGCAACAGGTGTATGGAGAGTTGAGTAAACTAGATGTTAATAAGGCTGTGGGACTTGATAATATATCACCACGTATTCTGAAGGAATGTACCGGGGAGTTGACACCTGCCTTGACATACTTTTTTAATACGAGTCTTGCATTTGGTCAAGTTCCTAAGGAGTGGAAGGAGGACAGGATTGTGCCACTTCATAAAAGAGGTGATTGAACCCAAGCATTAAACTATAGGCCTATTTGTGTGACAGGTGTTGTAGTTAAATGTTAGAGAAGCTTGTGAGAACTAGGATCCAGAATTGGGTTGACAACAATGGTATTATCTTTGATGGACAGCATGGATTTGCTAAAGGGAGGTCATGTTTTAGTAATCTGCTTACTTATTACAATAAAGTGACTGCTTCCATGGACAGAGGAGATGGATACACAGTAATATACTTGGATTTTGCAAAGGCTTTTGATAGAGTACCTCATGATAAGTTGACAGTCAAACTAGAGCAGATGGGGTTGGATATTAGATTAGTGCATTGGATTGGAGACTGGCAATCTGATAGGTATCAACAAGTTGTGTATGGGGGAGCGATATCCAAGAAAAGGAAAGTCACTAGTGGAGTGCCTCAGGGGTCTGTTTTAGGGTCATTACTGTTTAACTTGTATAATAATGATATTGGTGAAGATTTGGATGGAGATATTCAGTTGTTTGCAGATGATGCAAAGTTGGGATGAACCATGAAGAGTATAGAAGATGCTGTGGCCTTACAAGAAGACTTGAATAAATTGAGTGATTGGGCACAGAAATGGGGATGTGAGTTCAATGTTGCAAAATGTAAAGTTTTAAAATTTGGAAAACAAAGATGGGATTCAGAATTTATGCTTGGTGAGGATATATTGTTGGAGGTGAGGAAATAAGAGATCTGGGAGTGATAGTGGATAAGGATCTGAAATTTAGGGGACGCATAGCCAAAATTGTGAAGACAACACAAAGGCTTCTGGGAATGATGCGGAGGACACTGACATGTAGAAGTAGGAAGATTCTTGTTCTGTTGTATAAGGCTTTGATTAGGCAACACATGGATTATTGTGCCCGGATTTGGTCATCTGGTTTTCAGAAGGATGAAGAGATGTTGGAAAGGGTCCAAAGGCGATTGACTAAGGTAGTTTCTGACCTCTGGAATATGAGGAAAGATTGAGAAGATGTAATCTGCAGAGTCTAGTTTTATTTATTTATTTTTATGTTGTTCCTGCCCACGAAAAGGTATTTACAAACCTATAGTACATTTTTATATTGTGGTAGGCTAGAGATTTTTTTTCTATTTTTTAACGATTTTATATATATTTTATTTTTCATTTATTTTTTACATAGTCCTTTCAACAAGTTCATGAATTAGAGCAGGTACACCAACCACTAGGACAACCAGGTAGGCTGAAACTACTGAGAAGTCCTGGCTAAATATTCATACCAGGAATTAATCATACCAGAAACCCTACTTTAGAGAAGACTAAACATAGGACTTTCTCAAGCCATTTCAGGCCTCCAATAGGTGAGGCAATGGTCTCACACCGGAAGATGAATGTCATCCCCCAGTGTGAGACCACCATGGGATTCAAACTCGCAAACTGATTGGAGAGCAGGTACACTAACCACCTGGACAATCAGACAGGCTGAAACTATTGAAAAGTCCTGGCCAAATATACATACCAGGAATTAATCAATGCCTATGCTGAAGGAAATTTATTATATCAAATTATTCTTTTAGTTCCTAAAAGTTCACTATAATGAAAATTAATAAAATGATAAAAATAAAATAATCAATGAAATAATATTCTCTACTACTGGAAGTGCTTTATCTGACTATTGCATGAAAGAAAAAAAATCACACTGGTGTGTGTGTGTGTATGTGTGCAGTTTTAGTGGAAGAAGAAAGACTTTAGAGATTTGATTCTTATTACTGACTAAAACTTTTTTAGGTCTTTTTTTCAACAAGTTCATGAATTAGATGAGCTTTGGTGTAAATAAATAGGGTTCCTCCTACTTGAGTTTTCAACCTAAAATGGTTCAGAAGAATCACTTTAGAACTCAAACAATAACACTAGCTAGAATTAGAAAAACACAAGATGAAAGGTTTACTACCATATTCTTGTGTTGCTTTCATATATTTCAGAGTTAGCATTCACTATAATATCTTCTGGTGATGAAGATCGAGTCAGGATGTCAATTAATTATAAAAAAAAACTGATTGAATAAAGAATGCTGTCTTTTGGAGAATAAAAAGATATATGGGAGGATGATATTATTACAAAAAAAAACATGGGATTTGTTCAAAATGATTTGAACATATCCCACGTTTAGTGGAATATTTTCAAATTATTATATTTCCAAACTGCAGGTCAGAAAAGCAACAAGGCATGGTTAAAAAAGAAAAAGTAGAATATAAGAGGAGATTAACCAATCATCAAAGCAAATTGAAAGGAATGGTTCTGCTGTGTGGCAAGTAAGAGGAAAAATAAGTATGGCAGGTTGACACTGTTGGATAGTTATGGTAGCAGAGTAACCATAGCAAATGCTGTAGTGGAATTGTTTAATGAACAATTCATCAGTGCATATCATACTGGCATGAATTATGCTGTGCAACATGTAGAAGGGAAGCAAGGATTAGGAGATTAAATGTAAGTGAATTAGGTGAATGAGGTGTTGATTGGGTTAGATGTTAATAAGGTTGTGGGAATGGATGATATATCACCACATATTCTTTAAAAATGTGCACAACAGTTGGCTATGCCCTTGACCTGGTTATTTAATGAAAGTCTTGTAGTGAATAGTGAAAAGAAGGCAAAATAATACCTCTCCACCAACATAGTTCTAGGACAGAAGTTTTCAATTATAGACCAGTCTGTATAACTGCAGTTGTGGTACAGGTGTTGGAGAGATTGGTTACAAATAGAATACAGGATTGGATTGATGGATATAAGATTCTTCATGATGGTCAGCATGGGTTTATGAAGAGCAGGTGCAATCTGCTTACATTTTATGATAAGGTGACAAATGTGTTGGATAAGGGAGATTCACACAGAGTAATTTTCTTGGACTTTGCAAAGGCATCTGATAGATTACCACGACAGATTGAAGACTGGCTTTCTGAAAGATACCAGCAAGTTGTGCATGAAGAGTGGTGTCTCAGAAAAGGAAGATGACCAGTGGCATGCCTCAAGGTTCATTGTTCTTGAACCCCTACTGTTCAACTTATTTCTTAATGATATTTCATGTGGACTGACCAGAGATCTTCGAATGTTTGCTTATGATGATATAAAGTTAGGTAGAATTATCCAAAATATTGCTGTTAATTCTCTACAAGAGGATTTAAATAGACTTTCAGCTTGGATAGATGAGTGAGGGTATAGTTTTGATATTAATAAATGTAAGATGTTACACTTTGGGATACAGAGATATAAGGCTATGTAGTGTATTAATGGAGCTGTACTTCAGGAAGTGGATGAGATTCAGAATCTTGATTGACAGTGGACTAAAGTTCCTAGGGCACATTGCAAGTGTTGTGAAGGCTGCACATCATATTGCTGCTATTATTATTATTATGTGCAACCTCCAGAGAGTCCAAAGACTCATTGAGGGCCAACAGCATCGAATGATTGATCCCTTCCGACTACTAACTGTGCTCAAACTTGCTTAACTTTTTGCTTGAGCCATTAGTAGCAGAGGCTCTACCAATCGACCCACCTTTGCTGGCGATAAAAAGTATATTGATATGGAGGTGGTGGAGCCTCTATATAAGGCATTGGTCTGACCACACATACTATTGTGCTCAAATTTGGTCACCTATTTTTCATTGTGATGTGGAAACACTAGAGAGGGTCCAAAGATGAATGACCAAAGTGATATTGGAAATCTGGAGTGTTGGTTATGTAGAGCATTTCAGGGAATGTAGATTACAGAGTTTGGTGGATAGGAGAAAAAGAGGAGATATGATAGTGTCAAGCTAGTTAAGGGATTCTACCAGATCAATACAGAAGGAATTATAAAATGAGTGAACATTAAGATGGGAAGAACGAGTGGTCATCCCTGAAAGTTGAACAAAGATGTAAGGAATGGATTTTTTTTTTTATGCAGAGAGTTGTTGGTGAGTGGAATGCACTGCTGCATTGTGAATTCAGGGAGTGTACATAACTTTAAAGTTCATTATAATAAACATGTTGCTGGTTGAGTAGGCCTCCCACGATGAGTCCATTGACTCCGTGGAGGTTACTGAAATAATAATGATATATATATATATATTATGAATGAAATATGATATCAATTTATCAATAAAATGTTGTAAACATGTATATGGTAATGACTGCTACTATAACATTCTCAGCTGGGGGATTTGAAGGCAATGTCAAAAAGAGAAAAATGTCAAAGATCATGAATCAGAGACTATATCATACAACGTAACAGTAGCATCGTATGCCCAGTTCGGTTGGGTGTGCTGTCGTGGCTTATGTAACCCATGGTACAAAATTCACATAAGTTTCACCATATTCTTGCATTTTTATCGATGTACGATAAAGCGTGGCCCAACAATCTGCCATTTTATTGTTTTAAAGTTGATAGAACTGCTATAAGTTAGTCTTTGCACAGTGTTCTGGTTAGTAGTTACGATAGCGAGTAAGAAGTTTTCAAAGACTGATCGTAATTTGTTGCAGTAGAGAGTTGTATACTTCTTCAAAAATGAGCAAAGAGAAAAATAAAGCTTACAAGCAAAAATTTAGGAGGGAGTGGTTGCAAATGGGAATGTTTAGTAAATGGTTGTGTGAAGTTCCTGGTGATACTACAAAAGTTTTGCAGACGTGATGCAGAACAACTGCTAAATATTGTCAGCTTGTAAAGCATAGCGAAACTAAGAAACATCTTGCTGCAGTTCCATATAAGGCTGTTCCTATTACAAATATGCTTGTGAACTTTGACGGTAGGTTAGCGTTATTTCTTTGCTGTCGCTCATCATTCAACAGCTGTGATCATCTAATAGATCTTTGCAAAAATATTATCCCAGACAGTCAAATTATGCCAAAGGTAAAAATGCACTGAACTAAGTGCTCTGCAATTGTAAAGAATATTCTAAGTGAGCATTTTGAAGATCTAATTGCAGACATTGGAGATGAAAGTTTCAGTTTGCTAACAGACAAATCGAATGATATCACAGTGAATAAGATTTTAGGAATGACCATCATTTATTATAGCAGGAAATTCAACAAAATTATGCATACATTTCTGAGCATGGTGGTTCTAGAAAAGTGTGATGCTAGTAGTATTTTGGCTGCACTGAAAAAAGAGCTCTTGACCAAGAAACTGGACATTAAAAATCTCATTGCAATCGGTACAGACAATGCCGGTGTTATGGTTGGTGTCAATAATGGAGTTTATGAACAACTGAAGGCATATATTCCCTCCTTAATTTTAATTAGATATGTATGCCATTCATTACAACTGGCAATGTCTCACAGTTGTGCAGAATATCTCCCAAGAAAATTAGAATTTTAGTTGCTGAAATGTATAAGTGGGCTTCACATTCTTCTTCAAGACAAGAGCATACAAAAAAACTATCAACGAAAATGATGCTCCTCTGAAAATCGTAAACAATTGTGTGACAAGGTGGCTCTCCATTGAACCTGCAGTAGACAGAATTCTCAGCCAGTGGTTGGAATTAAAAATTCACTTCGAAGTCGTGATTGTGACTGAGAAATGTTACAAAGCTCAAATTTTGTGGGAGATGTACAAAGATGAAAGGAATCTGTTGTATCCTTTATTTTTGCATCTTGTTCTAGTTCAAGTTCAGCAAGTTAACAAAAATTTTGCTAACTTGCTGAACTTTTGCATCTAACAGTGTGGATAAGATGAGATTAATGCTCTATTGCTAATATGTTAGTGCTACCATCATCCACAGTCGACCCTCTAGAGTCAGAGATTGATGACTATTTGAATTCCAGTCCAAATCTTGGTTACAGATTTGAAAGAAAAATTTCAGAGTTGATGATACAAAAGAAAACAACGCAAAATGATGAGCGAAATCTTAGAAGTAGAACAAGACAGTTTCTTCTTGGTCTCTTCAAACAGCTTAAGCAAAGGTTGCCTAAAAACTTTAATATTTTAAGAATGATGTCTTCTTTTTCTGTTGACAATATCCTAAAACATATAAAAGAACCTGCTACTCCAATCTTAGAAATAATGCTGAAAACAGAAAAAGATGTTGCTGCTGCTGAATACCAGTACAATACTATCCACTTAAATAGATGGACAAATATAGAAAACACTGAATTATTCTGGACTGAAGTATGAGAATATAAAGATGCATCTGGAATGAATCCATTTAAAGAAATTGCTCAGTGTGCAATAAATTTATTAATACTGCCAAATTCTAATGTGGAAATTGAACGAATTTTTGGTTCCATGAATGTACTTAAAACTAAATTAAGAAACAAGATGGAATTGCCAATGCTGATAGCTGTTTTGTCAGTCAAGTATGGCCTCAGGCATAACAACAAGTGCTGTACAGACTATCATTTACCAGCATCTACACTGAGTAATATTGGAACGATGGCCATATATAATAAAGCTGAAACTCTAAGTGAAAATGTGGGTGAATTAAGCGCAGAAGACCACATGGAAGATGTATTTAGTCACTTATACACAAGTATCACTTCAACTTGAATACAGTAACTTAAAAGTATCAGCTACTACTTTTAAAATTTTAGCTTCAAATTTTTATTTTTAACTCCTTTTAGCTCTTTTTTTTTTTTTTTTTTTTTTTTTAAGATTTAGTTGTTTTTAGTAATTTTCATTTGACAACACTAGTCATGAGTATCTGAAATGATCTAACAAGAGATTTGAAAATGTCAGAGGATCATTCCTTGGTTCTTATTAAGTGTGCTATGTGAAAAGATGACCATGGTTGATTCTCTGAAGCAGCCAGAAAAGGTTATGTGTTTGATCTCTAAAGGGGATTTCTGGATTATCAAATCCTGAACTTATCCATGGTACTAATACCAATGCTATAGGAAAACAACCTTCATGGGTGTAAAAAAAAGCCCACTGAATAACATTCAAAGATTAAAAAAAATTGGAAATTTTTTTCATCTTCATCCTCAAAACCTTAAAAGATGTGAGGAATTCATGTTCTTTTAAAATATTTGTTATTAACTCTCCCTCTCCACAAGGTCTCCATGTAATCATATACAGATGGTTGGATAAATGGTAATCTACTATTTATCCAACCATCAAAACAGGATTCTTCAGTTAATTGACTCATGTATTGTCAATCGAATTCTGGTTGAGCACCATGTAATTTTTACTTCATCAGATCTACATTATCTGATCTTTAATAACTTTAGTTTAATCCTTTATCCAAGTGTAAGCAAACAAAGTTTGCACATGAAAATATCTTCAGGACTGAGGTAGGGTGGTGCAACACCAGGAAACTCCAAGCAAAGGTGAACCAAGCTCTCATCACTCCTTGTCTCAGTATCTCCCAAAATGCAAAGCACATCTCCTTGCAGACATGTATACTGATATGCATTAAGGGAAGGGCTACTACCCAGACCGGTTTCGCCCTTTATTGAGGGCTCATCAGTGGGAGGCAGACCCAAACGTGGAGATACTAAGGCAGAAACAATCTTGCTGGTGTGATAACTGAAGGGTTGGATAAACAGCAGATTACTGTAATTAGTCTATCAAAATCATTAACATACATTATCACTTTGTCATAAGATATATCTTGTTTAACAATGAAATATCATTGAAAATTTACAATTAATTAGGAATTTTATTTGGTAATCCCACATAGGAGAGGCTATTCAACATATAGCATATTACACTAGTATTGTGGATGTGCAGAGAGTTGATATATATATATATATATTTTTTTTCTTCTTTTGTTGCATGCATATATAATAATAAAAAAAATAAAATAAAAATAACAGTAATAAAATAAAAAAAAAAAAATACAAACCCATTATGTGATAGTTATTAACATAATGAGATAATTTCAGTTATCTAAATCTGAAACTGTTCTAGTGATGTAATATCAAAGTTTTTTTCAAGCCACTTCACATCCAATAAGTAGAGCAGCAGCTTTGCACTGGGCAATGAAATCTATCTACTACTTAAAGACATTAACAAACAACCATAATAAAGTAGGATTTGAACATGTTAGCTGAAGAATGAAGACGCTACCACTCAGCCAATAAGACTGGCCTAGTTATCATAATACAAAGATGATCCTTTAAATACCAAAGCTTGGACACTTTAAATTTGAATAAATGGGACATAATATTATAATAATCTTACTGTAGGAAGAGTGAATCATTTAATGCAAAGAGAGTTACCTTTCTGTGCATAGCTTTTGTTTGGTTCATACTGTTTAATTAAATCACGACTGCGAGCAGGATTAGCATATGGATATAATATTTCATTGAGGCGAGGATCTCGTTGTTCTTTGTTAAGAAAGTCTACAAGTTGGTCCACTGACATTCCTTTCTTTCTGTTTCCACACCTGTAAAAATTATTAACACTAAAATGAATATGATAAAGAAATATTTATGGCATTAAAATGAACCAATATATCATCAATATCCAATTTTATAGTATATTTTATAATATTAACTATTTTTAATATTTATACAATAAATATTAGTATCTTACACTAGGTACAATATTCATATTGGTTTCCAGTGGCTTGAAATTGTGGGGGTGCTGCAACTTTCGAAATATACATACACACTGTAAGTATAGTGTATACGTGTTTGGATAGAATATCAAAATTATGGTAAAAAATTTAAAAAAAAATTAAACATGAAACAATATTGTTTATTATCGATAAAATTATACAGCTTAGTATGATTCAAAATTACTTTAAAATAAAATATATTCTTCTTGTTTTGTTTCATGAAAAAATTGTTTATTATCGATAAAAGTATAGTTTAGTATAATTCAAAATTACTTAAAAATAAAATACATCATCATAACCTCAATAATGTTCTAAAATAAAAACTATAACAAATGTTATGTCTTTAATTGTAATGTCCATATATTTAAAGAGACAGAGTAAACACGATAAGCACTACGAACACTCTACTACTGGCGCAAACTGCATATAAACAACAGTGGAACTGCGCGATGGACAGTGCTGCATTACGCTAATAGTTCGCATCTCACTATGATGTGCATATGCTTGTGTGCGTAGCAATATGACACTGTGGTAAACACAGTGCTGCTAGCATCCTTCGCCCTCCTAAGTGCTACAAGATGGACTTTTATTATTTTTTATACAAAATAAGAGAATTGTATAGGATTGTTGATGATAAAATTAAATATTACAAGCAAATATAAATAAATTAATAAATAAATTTATATATCAAGAAAAACTGGGGGTGCTGCAGTTCTGCAGTACCTATGCACCAGCCGTCCTAGTTGGTTTCTAACCTTCCATTTTAGCTTTATAACATATAATCAAGAAGAGTGGAAACTTGTGCTCTAAGATAACAAAAAAAAAAAAAAAAAAGTTAAAAACTTTCAGTGTCGACCAAGTAAATATCCTGTACATCATGAGTAGTATCTGTTATTTAAACACAGTTTACTAGAATATGATGCTGAGTGTATTTGTAATGCAAAATCAATTAAACAACAGAGTGGAAGTTTAAGATTAGAGTAGATGTATTTTTTCAATATCTTCTATACAATCACCTGCCATTGATAATCCTTACCAGTAGAGTTTCAAGAAATGCACTGATATTCAAACTTGTGCTTATTAATTACTAAGAGTATCTTCCTCTCCTTTGCCTGATTAAAATCCAAAGAAGCAACAATGAGCAGTTTGAGATGTCTGGCTTTAGTATGCAATGAACAATTCATTCCATATCTTCATCTCATACAAGTATAGTTATGATAACTATTTTTTTTTAATTTTTGAATTGTTAATCTAAAGATTAGCCATGGTATGACAATAGCAAGCTGAGACACAAATAGACTTGTGATTGCAAATAATTCACTGGGAAGATAATATACGAGAAATGGTGCACAATATGCTAGCACTATTTCTCCTACATTGTATGGGACAATTTTGATGGTTGAAAGGATTTGTACTTGCAGGATGGATGGGTTTGGTGTTGCTAGGTGCTTGGTTGGAGAAACCAACATTCACTGAAAGAGTGAATAATCAGGGAAACGAGATGTTTCTGAGTGACTGCAACAGAAAGTGCATATATGCATTAAATTTTTAAAAGATCAAACTGTGAGTACAATGATCAAGGGAAGGAGAGAGTGAGAGAAAGAAGGAGGAGGAGGAGGAGTAAGTTAGGGATAACCCTAGGAATAGTGGGACTAATTTTGTGAAGAAAGAAAAGTGAAAACTGTGGAAATTTGATATAGCTAGAGATGAGAAATCAACACCAGCTTTACCAGCTAAACCAGTGGTCGCCAAAGTGGTCGATATCGACCCCTGGGGGTCGATATAACATTGTTAGGAGTCGGTTGGGGGTTGATAGAAAAATATAAGACATCATTGTACGGGTAATATTTAATTCGGTTAACTTGGATTACCTCCATCCTGAATGAAAACGCAATTAAGAGTGAATCGTGGGAACAGTGACATGAATAGGACCTGTAAGATGGAGCAAGGTCATGAAATTAGTTACGGGGGCCAATCAAGTAGGCCAAAATGACGTATTTACCAATAAACGGATGTCGGTGGTTCCCGCCCGGCCGGCGCGGCGGGAGCGAGATGGCAACACGCGCACGGCTGCTTATTTACTTATACTTACACGTATTCGATCCCAGTCTCATTTTTGCGCATCGACATACAAGTGAGCTTTAATGTTCTAAAATTCATCAACATACATATTATAATTCAATCGTTATTCATTCACGAACTAAACTTCTCTATGTTGAAGAGTTGAGCAGGGCTGGTAGTAATACCAGTGATATTACTAGTGATAGTAGTAGTAATAGTAATATAATAATATATACTATATTATACATACAATAAACACTGTAACTATAAAATAAACAATCTAAAAACTCACATAAGCGACTTTTTCACTTGTCCTATTATAATTACGTAATAGTAAAATAGAGGGGGTCGATAAAACGTCAAGAAACTCTTGAAGGGGTGGATGGTCAAAGTAGTTTGGCAACCCCTGATCTAAACTAATCAGGTTTTAAAAGTTGCCTCATTACTCATCATATACTAATGTCAGAAGTATCAGGAATAAAGCCAATGAATTATGAGGTTTGACAGATGTACTGGGAACAAAAACAATTGCATTAGTGAGACCTGGCTGATGGAAGAGCATATCTTCACATAAAGGAATGTGGGAGGTTCAGGATGAGGGAGTATTGCTAATGACTACACAGGAATTAAATCCACAAAAGAGACATCTCCAATGCTTGTAATAATATAAGTAATATAGGCAAATGATCTGAGGCTGTTTGGTGTCAGATAAACAATACCAAGACAAAACAGTGGCTGCTAAACATTTGGATTCTCTAACGAGGTCTATGAGCCATACAGAGAGATGACCTCACAGATGCACAGAGAGTTATCATTATAGATGACTTCAACTAATATGATATAGACTGAAGGAGATGAGGAAAAGAGAATTTATAGAATTACTCAGGGATAACCACCTTAAGCGGCATGATGGAAGGAATTCACGGCAAAGAACACTATATCTAGTAACAGTATATCTGTCTATAAACGAGATGACTGTTATGCTACCAATTGGTTAGGATTATCATGCAATTTTGACTTGGAAGGGTGCTACTGTATGTGAGAACATTTTTTAAGAAGGAGCATATGTAGAAAAATAAGGCAGATTATTGCAGTAAGTTAAAAGGGCTTCAGAGTGCTTTCAAATGTGAAACTGCATTGGTAGAGTTGGTAAATTTGAAAGTTAAGAAAATGAATCATCGTCATCATAATGCCAATTTTTAGTTCTTTTAAAACATCTTCATTTTTTTTTTGTCTAATCATTTGTATTTTGCAGTTCTTCATATGAATCTCATTTCGCTTGTTACTGTCATTAAATTCCTGATGTGTACCTTCAGTGGACGTACAGGATATTGGAAAGACTTTTATTGGGATTATGTTGATCAAGTGCATATAATAAACAACTAAGTTATACCAACTAAGTCTGTTGGCATCTTCAGGGTACATAACTGATGTATGGCACTAAAAAGTAAAAAACTGTTACAAACTATAATCAACCGATTCCAATTATATTAAACAAAGAAAAGAGCGCGTACAATACATTCATAGAGCGTGGATGATATCACTTCTTGTTATTTAGGAACATTCTATAGTTGGCACTATAATTCAGTTCTGGCGAGTTGAAGGATCTGATAAGGGTCTTCCAAATCACGGGCAAGATTAGTCCTTGGTTCCTGTTAAGGTTTTGTATACAGCGGGCAACTGTTGTGGCCTCCTTAAAAATTCGGGAGCGGAAGTCCTCCTCCATGTAAGGAATTGTGCTTCTATCCCACTCTATGGTATGGTTCGTTCTTGAGAAATGAAAAGCTAACCCCGATTTTTCTTCTCTGTTATTATTGACGTCACCTATGTGTTCTTTTTGCCTAATTTCAAGGCTCCTTGAAGTTTGGCCAATGTAATTCAAGCCGCACGAGCATGGTATGTTATAAACTCCAGCATATTTGGAGAAAGGATGGCTATCTTTTGGAGATTTTAAGAACTGTCTAATCGTTTCTGTGGGTTTAAAGGCCACTCTTATTTTATGTGGTCTAAGGAGTCTAGCAATCTTATTGGAAACTGTCCCTAAGTATGGAATGACGATGGTAGAAATATAATGTACATCATCTTGTTGTCTTTGTCGCGGTTCAGAGAAAAGTATCTTGCGGACGAGTCTTCGAGGAAATCCATTCATGGTAAGGTTGTAGATATCAGGGATAGTTTTTCCTGGAGGTCTTGTTGATCTGTTGTAAGGAGAGAGGCATGGTTCTTCAGCATGTGTACAATACTAAGTTTCTGAGAAATGTGGTGGCAGGAAGTGAAATGTAAATAACGTCCTGTATTGGTAGGTTTGCGGCAAACTGAGAGGTTGATACCACCATTCGGAAGCTTCTTAATTAAAGTGTCCAGAAATGATAATTGGTTATGTTCTTCAAGTTCTAGAGTGAATTTGATTGTGTGGTGTAGAGAGTTGATTTTGTTAAGAAAGTCGAACAGGTCCTTTTTTGTGTGGTTCCAAATGATAAAGATATCGTCCATGTATCTCCACCATACTGTGGGTTTAGGGTCTGTTTGAGTTAAGATTTTACTTTCAAAATCCTCCATAAAGAGATCAGCACAAGATGGAGAGAGGGGCTACCCATTGGAAGGCCAGTCAATTGTTGATATATGGTTTTATTCCATAAGAAAAAGTTTGATGTTAAACAATGACGGAACAGAGAAGTAATGTCTTGAGGGAGCAAACTTCCTAAAATGTTGATGACTTCCTCCACAGGGATGTTAGCGAATATAGATGTAACATCCAGGCTGGCGAGTAAATCTGTATTGGAGATAGAGATGTTGTTCAGTTTCTCAACGAAATGTTGCGAATTTCATATATAAGTGTCCGAATTATGAATGTGAGGTTTGAGGAGGCCTGCCAGGTGTTTAGATAACAGAAAAGTTGGCAAATTGATTCCATCCACAATCGGCCGTAGTGGTATTCCATTTTTGTGTACCTTAGGAGCGCCATATAGTCTTGGTGTTAGTGGATGCATGGATTTCATGGATCCATGTTCAATCCAAAGGACCTGTTCGACTTTCTTAACAAAATCAACTCTCTACACTACACAATTAAATTCATTCTAGAACTTGAAGAAGATAACCAATTATCATTTCTGGACACTTTAATTAAGAAGCTTCCGAATGGTGGTATCAACCCTCTCAGTTTACCGCAAACCAACCAATACAGGACGTTATTTACATTTCACTTCCTCACACCACATTTCTCAGAAACTTAGTATGGTACACATGTTGAAGAACCGTGCCTCTCTCCTTACAACAGATCAACAAGACCTCCAGGAAGAACTATCCCTGATATCCACCAACCTTACCATGAATGGATTTCCTCGAAGACTCGTCTACAAGATACTTTTCTCTGAACCCCAACAAAGACAACAAGATGATGTACATTATATTTCTACCATTGTCATTCCATACTTAGGGACAGTTTCCAATAAGATTGCTAGACTCCTTAGACCACATAAAATAAGAGTGGCCTTTAAACCCACAGAAACAATTAGACAATTCTTATGATCTCCAAAAGATAGCCATCCTTTCTCCAAATATGCTGGAGTTTATAACATACCATGCTCGTGCGGCTTGAATTACATCGGCCAAACTTCAAGGAGCCTTGAAATTAGGCAAAAAGAACACATAGGTGACGTCAATAATAACAGAGAAGAAAAATCGGGGTTAGCTTTTCATTTCTCAAGAACGAACCATGCCATAGAGTGGGATAGAAGCACAAATCCTTGCATGGAGGAGGACTTCCGCTCCCGAATTTTTAAGGAGGCCACAACAGTTGCCCGCTGTATACAAAACCTTAACAGGAACCAAGGACTAATCTTGCCCGTGATCTGGAAGACCCTTATCAGATCCTTCAACTCGCCAGAACTGAATTATAGTGCCAACTATAGAACGTTCCTAAATAACAACAAGTGATATCATCCACGCTCTATGAAAGTATCGTACGCGCTCTTTTTCTTTGTTTAATATAATTGGAATCGGTTGATTATAGTTTGTAACAGTTTTTTACTTTTTAATGCCGTACATCAGTTATGTACCCTGAAGATGCCAACAGACTTAGTTGGTGAAACTAGTTGGTATAACTTAGTTGTTTATTATATGCACTTGATCAATATAATCCCAATAAAAGTCTTTTTGGTCAAGAAAATTAAATGTTTTTTTAACATGTACAGGATATTATTATAGTACTACATAAAAAAGTTACATCATTAATAACTTCCTCTTGATAATTTTTCACCAAATTAATCTGTTAACTGACAAGAATAATATTATTAGATATTACTTTTTTTTAGTCTTCTAAGGCACTTTTTACTGTATTAATCCAGCTAGATCTTGATCATCTTCAAGATCTTTTCTGTACCATCCTGAGAAAGAACACTTGTTTTGCTAACCTTTCCCCTCCCATTCTGTTTAAGTGATATCATACCAACTGAGATTAGCTCTGCTAACATATCCCTGAATGCTAACAATGTCAAGTTCTTTCCTAATATCCTTGTTTTTAATACAATAATACTACCACAGATGCCATCTGTTCACTCCCCATAATCTTTCTCAGAACTCTCATAACATTTGATCAAATGTTATTATTATTATTAATTATTATTATTGCACCTTCCATAGAGTCAGTAGACTCATCGTGGGAGGTTCATTCAACTGACAACATATCATACCAAATCTTAAAATCCTTAACACTCCTTGTATTAACAACACATTCTGGTAATGTATTCTATTCACTTATAATTCTCCATGTAAAAAATCTACTCTTCACCACACTCTTACATAAATTCCAGGGATGACCTCTGGTTTTCCCCTCTCTCATCTTTTACTCTTTTTATAATCTCATCTGGGTTAATCCAATAAAATGCTCTCACTAACTTAAATGTCTCTATCATATCACCTCTTTTCTTCCTATCCACCAAACTCTGCAATTCACATTTTTTCAACTTTATACAGTGGCACAACCACTTCCTTATCCCTACATGTTCAAGTATTTCATATCATAGCAGCACTATGATGCGCAGCCTTTGCAACACTAGCAATATGTTCTCTAAACTTCCCACTGTCAATCATCACTCCCAAATCTCTAATCTCATCCACTTCCTACAATACGGCACCAATGATATAGTACACAGCCCTTATATTTCTGCCTTCCAAAATGCAACACGTTGCATTTGTTGATATTAAAACTACAACCCCAACTCCTTTGCCCAAGTATAAAGTCTGTTCAAATCTTCCTGAAGGGAATTAACAGCAGCAGTGCTACTTATAATTCTTCCCAACTTTGCATCATCAACAAACAACTGAAGCCCACTCAGTTCACATGATATATTGCTTACAAACAAGTTAAACAACAGGGGCCCAAAAACAGAATCATGGGGCAGGCCACTGGTTACCCTCCTTTTTTTGAGATACTGCTCCATCATACATGACCTGCTGGTATCATTCAGAGAGCCAATCTCCAATCCACCTAACCAACATGGATTGGAGATTGGCTCTCTATGGATTGAAGAAATGGCTATCTATTTCCATCCTATGCAGCCTGTACACTGACTTTTCATGTGGTAATCTATCAAATGCTTTTGCAAAGTCCAAGAATATCACTATATGATTCTTACTTATCTAACACACCCATTATCCTATCATAAAATGCAAGTAAATTGCTAAAACAGTACCGACCCTTTACAAATCCATGCTGACCATAATAAAGAATTATGCCCATGAACCCAATACTGTATTCTATTATATTCTTAATCAATCTCTCCAACACCTTGGCCACAACCACAGTTATACAGAATGGTCTATAATTGTAAACTTCTGTTCTAGAACCATGCTTGGAGTGGTACTATTTTGCTTCTTTCCAATCCTTAGAAACACTATCCACTGCAATACTTTCATTAAATAATCAGGTCAAGGGCATAGCCAACTGTGGTGCACATTGCTTAAGAATAAATGGTGATATGTCATCTATTCCCACAATCTTATTAACATCTTACCCAACCAATTCCTGATATACCTCTGATTCTTTCACTTCCAATTCTCCTAATACTTACCTCCCTTCTATATATTGCACACCATCATTTACACCAGAATGATACATGCTGATAAAATGCTCATTCAATAATTCCACTATATCCTTTGCAACTGTTATTCTGCTGCCATGACTATCCACCAGCGTCAATCTGCCATAATTATTCTCTCTCTTGCTTGCCATATAGCGTAAAAATTCCCTTGACCTTGGCCTGACCAGCCAATCTCCACTTATACTGTATCTTTTCATGCTTGTCACCTTTCTAGTCTGCACTTTATACTCTTTATGGATCTGATCACGACCAACTGTCTTGTACCTCTTTCACAATATTTTCTTTTCTAGCACAGCTTGCTTGATTTCACTGTTCATTTCACACCTAAATGTTTTATTTATAACCCAGCTCTCAGATCCATAAGTTAAAATTGGTGTTTGAACACTGTCTTGTATACACAGATTTTAGTGTTGTGACTAATTTTTCTCTTATTCCATCTTAATTTATTTAGTTGACTTCCTACCATACCAGCTTTGCTAATTCTGTTGTATATTTACATATTTATTTTGACATCTTCACTACAAATTTACATAAATGTTTTACTTGTTCTATAGATTCTCCATTCAGGATGCAGCTGATGCTTTCAATGTTTTTACCTATTTTCATTGTCTTTGTCTTTTTTATTGTTGATTTTCATTATTATTATTATTATCCTAAGATCCCATGGAGTCACAGACTCATCTAGGAGGTCCCTTTTGTCATAAACACAGTTTATCCTAATGTGCCTTAAACATACTCGAATTCTCTGCAGACACCATGCTCTCAGGCAATGCCCTCCAATCATTCCCAATTCTCCATGCAAAAAACCACTTCTCACTTCTTTGCTCACACCATCTTTGTACATCTTCCAGGAATAACCTCTTGTTCTTTTCCAATCTCCTACCATTTTATGAAAAACCCCTACAACATTAATCCTATAACAACCACTTACCAACTTGTACATTTCTATCATATCACCCATCTTCCTCCTATCCACCAGACTGTAAATTGCATCGTTTCAAGCTTATTAGAGTTCAACACTATTAGAGTTCAGAGATGTCAGAATAGATGTTTAATTAATTACCATATTTTTCCGTGTATAAGATGCCTCCATATATAAGACGAACCCTACTTTTTCGAACCAAATTAAGAAATCAATATTTTAAACATCTCCACTGTCTAATCATATCAGTGGAAGGAGGTCCAAACTGTCTCTTTGAAGCTTTATTTCCATGTTCTTTTGCGCAATTGATGACGTTTAACTTGAATTTTGAAGAATATGACAATCGTTTTTTATTTTTGGACATTTTTATGGGCTAGTGCTCAAAATATTGTTAATGCATTAACTTACCCCGCCAACAAGTTGAAGATGAATGAATGCTTTCAGAGTTCTGATTGGTTTATTCAGAATCAGCTGTTAATGATGTCAATTGGCAGAGTTAGCAAGGCTAATGATTGGCAGAAGCCTGTTCACGGAGACAAGGTACCGGCAGTTTCCCCATGGCAACCGCGGGTGTCTCAACAGATTACTCCCGTGTATAAGACAACCCCCAATTTTTGGTCTAAAAATTTTAGAAAAACGTATCGTCTTATATACGGAAAAATAATAAATAACAAAAATATAAAAAAATTATAAACAATTAACAGCAATCACTTCCCGAAACTTAGAAATTGGCATACAGTCTGTCTGATTAAGATTAGGATGGTAGCATAGGACTTCACACGTTTCAAAAATAGACAATCAAATTTGAACCTGTTATAGTGTAGCATCTTGGTATGGTTCCAGTGAACTCTGTGTCTAGTATTGATGACATAATCCAAAAATAATCCAAATTTCATAATCCAAAAATCTTATATAATCTTGATGTTCTTCTACTATTAGATTCTTCAATTCTAATAGTAGAAGAATGGCCAGTCTGTCCAAAGTAGCAAAGATGATAAGAACAGGGTATTTGATAAACACCAAGCAAGGATAAAGGTGGTGGTTAAGATGACAACTTCTGGGCTGGTATGAAGGTGGTTTACAAATTATAGCTGTGAAGGGTCCTTGCTATTGGTTCAGATGTTCCTTTAAGGTAAGGTATGCTGATCCTTTTAACATCAGGTTACAGTCTGGAAGAGGGATGATAATTATCAAATATTTTCTATCCATTAAGTAATAAGTAAGTTTCATTTTATAGAAGAACAAATTGTGCATGCTCGGTGTAACAAGGCTTTTGATAATACCTATTTTTTGTGAAGAATGATGATGATGTGAAGACGCATGGATATATCTGCTCATAAAGGATGGCTGCCTGTAAACAGAAAATTCAATATTACCATTGAAGATGAATTCTGGTAGCTTGATTTAGCTGCAGTTTGGGTTTCTGTTAAGAGCAGGAGGTCTGGTGTGAATGTTTGCAAGTGGTGATGAATATCATTTATGTTAGAATTTATGCCAGCAACATTTGTTAAAGTGGATGCAATTTTTTTTTTTTTTTTTTTTTTTTTGTAGGGATTCTAATAAGTCTGGAATATATGTACTTGGTTTGACTTGTTTGAACAAACTGGTTGTCAAGGGAGATTTATTTTGATCTCAGTGTCACCATCACTGTTTGTTTCATTCTTGGTTTATTGATGGATGAAAGGAAAGAGTAGGGACATGTAGTGTAAGTCTCCAATACCACCACTTGGACTTCCTCTATAAGCACGACCTGTGAGAGTATGTGTGATCGTAGGATTATATGCCAAATGACCGGAAGGCATCCTGGCTGATTATTGGCAGTTTTAGTCCTGTATAGTATCTGATGGCTGCCTGCAGTACCACTGTTTTCACTGATGTACCCTCAAAACAGAGGAGGTTCTGGGTCTCTAAACATGTTTAGTATGCCCTTGAAGGGTATTACTCGCACTGCATGGAGAAGAGAGGGAGGGAGAGAGAAAGATGACTGGAACTTCTGCTCTGGAGGCCAAACATAGCCTTTGACACTTCAGGTTACAACAAGCAGAATGGTGGTTATGTTTTACTGGCAATGAAGGTCATCTAGAAGATATTCTTACAAGTTGTTGTTGTCCTCAAAGATGTACAAATGTTCTTACAAATAATTTGTAGGATCATGTATATAGCTGGGATCAGTTTAATTTCTACAAATTATAAATATCATTACCAAATAAAAATTGTGGATTTTAATAAGTTATGTACAAGATGTCCAGGTAAAAGAATGTCATTTTATTTTATAAGATTAATTCTGGTAAGACAGAATTTCATAAATACAGTACTTACAAATGACGTACTTACAAACTCTCAAAAATATTACCAACTTCTTCCCTTCCTGTTAGATGATGATAGAAGTTCCAGTACAGTTCAAGAGTAAACTTTTCTGGATTAATACTGTCATTCTAAATAAAGTTAAAAGAATTCATTTTAATCAATATTAGTATATTTCAACATAATATTTTCTCATTTATTAAGTTTTATCACTATAAATTCTCAAAGTACTTTCAGTTAATTTTCATGAAATACAGTACAAGTAACTGAATAACAACACCCTTGCACTGTATTGTATAAGCAGTACTCAGGTATCTTACCAGCCAAAGTTTTTGAATGATAATCTGGCATCATTCTCATGATCTGGATTTATGTTTGGAATAATGACTATTTTTGGATAGCACAGTCTTTTATCTTATGTGGATATGTAACTATGTATTCTGAAAATTTTGCAATCCAAGAGCCGCTGTATTAGAGTTGAAAGAATGATATGACTATGTGCTCTTTAAATGGAAAAACTTAAGATGTGAGGAACTCCTATAAGGACTTTTCAATTGTGAATGTAAATCCTTCAAGTGGAAAGGCCTGCCTTAAAATCTTCTTTAGACAGGCTTGTACAGAAGCAGAATATTTCACTCCTCTTAGAAATTAGCACTTCTTCCTTCCTCCCGCTTCAAAACAGGAATTTCCAGTTTCTCCTTCTTTTTGTTTACTATCTAGCTAACTGGCCAAATTTCAGTGTAAGCATGAATGTTTGTGAATGTCTTACATGCAGATGAATTTCACTACTCAGCCCAAGACCACTGCTCTGCATACTGGAGGTGCAAGAAGTAGCCTGAAAAAGTTTCAAGTCTGGTTTCTAGCACAAGGCTTCTGGATTATTTAACCCTTATTCCATTCATGGTACCAACATTTATGACGTCAATGACCTTTCACGGGAGGGATTTGCATTAAAAAAAAACGATTTGAAACAAATGTCCAAAATGTACTGACTGCTTAAAGAATCATGTTTAACAAATTATGGGTAGTGCTACATATGCAAAAAGTAGCATTTCATACCAATGGACATAATTGGTAGCATAAATGTTAAGGATGCATTATTACACACTGGAAATATATATTCTTAACTATGATTATGTTATAAAACAGTTAAAATTAATTTTTCATTAGAAAAATTAATTTTCATTAATTAGATTTCTTCCACATTTACTTTACCAACATTTGCAGTATAAACATCAACCTAAATGATGTACACCAACAACTAATCTTCTGTTTTTGACAAAACTCCAAATCTTTGCAACAATAACAACAACAACCATGGTCCATCTTAACTATCCAAGCTATATCTGGTATAGTACCTTCCACTGCAAGGGTGATTGATATACCTGTGCTTTTGTGCAATACAATACCTTGTCAGAGAATGATTAATCTTGAATCTTCCCTTTATGACCTTCTGTGGCTTAAGATTTCCTTTCCTCTTTATGTATCATTCATCTACTGTCTCTACCATTCTCCCATTTCGAAAATCATTCTTATGCTTGAAGCTTGATTTCCTGCAATCCAAATTCCCTAAGAGTCAAGTCATCTAATGTCTACAAAATTCTAACTGGCTCCCTTTTTCCAACTCTGCTGACCAAGCTGGAAGAGAAGTGGAGTTATTTGCTGTAAACAAAGGCATAAAGCAGATCATTCCTCTCACAACCAGAATTCTGACAATCTTCTCCACTCACCAATCGCCATGAATATTTCTTCAAGCATTCTACCTTCCAGGTACATGGCTGAAGTGACTGCCTCCTCTTTGGTACCTCAGATCACAATCTTACCCAAGTTTCAACTCTACTGGAATACTCTCCTCTCAGTCATTCACAACCTCAAGTACTTTAGCATTATAACAATGCCAAGTTGGAAGACTTCTAAAATTTTCACTCCTTTCATGGTAAGACTACTGTTTCTCCCTTCTCTGCAGCAGATACTTCTTGTGATCTTATAACAGAAGTTACAAGTTATATCCATATTTGAATGAAAGCATTCATTCTCCTCCACTCTATTCAAAATTCCCATCCTAATATATCCAAGCTGCAGTTTTCCAAAAAAAAAAAAAAAAAAAAATGTGCCTGGATATTGCAAGAAAAAAACTCAGCTTATTATGAGTGTGGCTTGAGACAAACTTCCAGGTGGAATCCTAAAACACCTGCAAACTCATCATTAACAACAAAATTATGTCTGACATTGAAAGAGCTAAATGTAGAAAACTGCCACCTGTACCTCCTCTGCTCAACTGACCAAGCTTTGCACTTCCTCAGCCAGCCCATCCTGGCTGTTGGAGTTGGATGCGACTTTTGTCCACCTATGCTTCAAGCTCTTCACTGCCCAAGTGGCAGTTTTGCAACATCACTTAAAGATAAAGTTGATCTCCTGACATCATTCTTCTCATTCAACTCCTACATAGATTATGAAGATGAATCACCTCCTTTGTCATGAAAATTGTATAGCATGCCTCATGTATCCTTCCACCAGAAAGACATGAAGAATCTTGAAAAATCAGAATGCCAAATATTCTAGTTCTGATGGAATTCCACCAGTTATGGTCAAGATATGGGATAATGAATTAGCACCTGTTCTTTGTCATCTATACACTATATTATACTCAGCTGGCATCTGCCCTACAGCATGGCGGCAAGCCCATATATAGTCAACCTAAGAAAGGTGATAAAAGTGTCTACCTTCAAACTATTGACCTACTGCTCTCATCTCAGTGTTGCTTACATTAATGGAGAAAGTCAACTATTTCAACACCTGAAGAACCTTCAACTAATCAGTGATCACCACTATGCTTTGTCAATCAAGTTCCCCAGTAGGGAAAAAAAAAATGGTTGTTTGCAGAAACCTGTGCTGCTGCATTTGACATTTCCAAGGCATTTAAGAGGATTTGGCATCAAGAGCTTCTAAGCAAATTGACACTTTATTGTCTGTCTTCCTCCTCAAGTCATTCCCTATGTGTAATAGTGGAAGGTGTTCTCTCTTCAGATTTTTCTATTAATGCAGGTGTTCTTCACGGCTCTTGTTTCATTCATCTTCTTACAAGGGTGATCTGAAAAGTGTTGCCATCTACGGCTTCGGCCATAGATGGCAACACTATCTGCAAGATTTTTTTTTTGTAAGTTGGTACATCTGTCATAAGCATCCATGCGAAATTGCAAGTCATTCTATCAAGTAGTTTGTTTTATACAGCTGTCTGAAGCAAGAGTGTTGTCTGTATTCCTTGAAATGGATAAAATTGAGTATCGGGCAGTTATAAATTTCTTTGTAAAAGAAGATTTAACGCCAAAAGAAATTCATTCGAAGTTCATAAACGTTTATGGGCACTCTTCTCCTTTGTTTTCGACAATTAAGAAATAGACTGCTGAGTTTAAACATGGCTGTACCAGCCATGTGAAGGATGTCCAAAAAGTGTAATAACACTAGAAATCATTGATCAAGTGCACGATATGGTATTGGATGACCAGCGAAAGAATGTGAAGGATATATTTTGCATGAGGAATTTCAAATAAAAAAGCTTTGCGTAAGATGGGTGCCACACTTGCCCACAGTAGATCAAAAACGCACTCGGATGAAAATCTCTGAACAGTGCTTGGAGCGTTTTAACAAGAATAAAACTTATTTTGTGTCGATTTATTACTATGGATGAGACTTGGATTCACCATTACACACCAGAATCCAAACAGCAGTCAAAACAGTGGACAGAAGCCAGTTGTTCAGCGCCAAAGAAGACAAAGTCGGTTCCATTAGCAGGAAAGGTCACAGCATCAGTGTTTTGGGAGGCTAAAGGCATTTTGTTTATTAATTATCTTGAAAAGAGTAAAACAATAACAAAATATTATTCTGATCTTTTAACCAGACTAGACGAAAAAATTCGTGAGAAAGGACCAGGTTTGCAGAAGAAAAAAATCATCTTTCATCAGGACAATGCACCTGCCCACAAAGGTGTTTTGGCAATAGAAAAATTAAGGAATCTGCACTATGAACTGTTGGTACATCCACCCTATTTCCCAGATTTGGCTCCCTCTGATTTCTATTTCTTCCCAAAACTAAAACTCTTCACTGGTCATAGTTTTTCTTTGAATCAAGAGGTAATTGCAGCTGTAGAGGGGTAATTTGCAAGATCTTACTGAGAATCTCTATAGAGATGGGATAATGGTGCTGGAGCATCGCTGGAATAAATGTATTAGTCTTAAGGGAGATTATATTGAAAAATAAAAATAAAAATAATTTAGAAATTATAAATTTGTGTTTTCATTGTTATGCTGAGAACTTTTTGGACCACCCTTGGAATCACATATCTTATCTTTGATTTATAGCAAAGCTTTGGAAGTTATTCATCATTTATTACTAAGGAGAAGAAATTAGATAGCCAGGATTTTGCTCTTAGTCCAAGATGAGTAAGGAAATCTGGAAGGATGTCATCAATACCAGGAGCTTTACTTGATTTAGTTAATTTGAAGGTTGCATCAATTTCATCTAGAGTTATTGAATTGGAGTTTACTGTAGATGTAGGACACGATAAACCTCGGGGTTTTTTTTTTTTTTTTTTTTTTTTTGTAAAGATGATGGATCTCTTTTTTTGGTATTTGTGGGAATTTTGGGTTTAGCTTTTTGTGCTAAGATTTTTGTAATACTGTTAAGGTTTACTTTTCCTTGAATTATGTTTTGAGTGCTGGTGCCTCCCAGTCGACAAAGCAGTGACCAAGCCTTGCAACTTGATCTGTAAAATTGAGGTTGTTCATTTCTTCATGCCAGTCTCCTCTTCTACTATTATCCAAGGACCTGAAGAAGGCAGAAAAAGTGTTTGGATGTTTCTGTTGTTCATATTCTGTTAGAAGAATATCTGTCTGAATCCTCTTAGGATGTGTTTCTTAGGAGATGCTATGAAGTTTAGTGAATGTTTCATAGTTATCAACTGAAGGTATAATTATGTTGATATTATTTTCAATGAACTCATTAAAATGTGGCCAGTTGGCTTTGCTGAGATTCCAAGGGGTATTGATAAGCTGTTTATTCTGGCGATTATAAGTCCTACACTAATTATGGGCAGGATCTGTACTAGTTATGGAGAAAAGGAGGCTTGATAAGTTGAAGTAATAGGAGTTCCTTCCATATCAGTGGTAGCGAAACAGAGGTCTTTAGGGATTGTCTTTGTTCCCCATCTTCCAAAATTGAAAGTTTTAGGTTGTTTGCTATCAAAGAGGATGTGGAGGATGTTTGTTAACATCTAATTTGTCAGTTGCAAGCCTGGGTTGTCATTATTGTATCACCATAATGCACTATGAGAGTTGAAATCCCCAAAAGATGATGCCAGGATGGGCTGGCTGAGGCAGTACAAGGCTTGATCAGTTGAGCAGAAGAGGCTTATATACATTGTAGATTTAGAAGTTTGCAGCCAAATACCAATGAAAGTCACTCTGTGAATGGTCTATAGCAGCGTTTCTCAACTTTTCTAAGCCCAAGCACCAGTAAAATGCCTAAAACAATTCTATGGACCACTAAGCTATGTGAATTTGTTTTAAAATGTACGTGGAGATTACCAACATTTTGGAAAAACTGTGGCTTTTTTGGAAGTTATTCATCATTAATAGCAAGGCACTGGAAGCATCTTCGTGTCTTAATATAGATTTCACATAATAAATCTAAAAGCATGGTTTGAATACATATGGAAACATAATTAAGTTGAATTAAACGATTAAAAGTGTATCATCACTGAACAAAGTTTTAATTTTTATTCAAAAAATAAAGGTATCAGTTTCCAATTTGCTGTGGGCAAATGAATGGGTGTATCAGCACCGTCCCGCTTAAACCCACATTCATCTGCCCACAGCAACTTTTATATTTTATATGTTATCCCCATTTATCTGCCCACACTCATTAAGCTCACCCCACAACAACTTTTTAGGGCCGTTGGTACCATGGGCAAATGCATGGGGAATGTCAGCGCGTTCCCGCTGAAACCTTCATCCACAATGACGTTTATCTTTAATTCCCATTCATCTACCCACAGCAGCTTTTATATTTTATATGTTATCCCCCATTTATCTGCCCATACTCATGAAACTAGCCCACAACAACTTTTATCTTCACGCACTCTCTGATTCGACCTGCGACATATAAACTGTTCCATTCGCAAAGTGCATTGTGAGATGAGGGGAAAAATGTTGTTCTTATCTTACTCCATTCATCATAATACTGAATACAAACTTGACATCCATGGATTCCATCATGGACGACATCCCTTGTCCTGTCCAAACCATCCCCTGCATATACCCAAAAATTTCACTCAGAGCATTCCAAAGCCATTAATGCCCTCCCCATCCACACACACACACACTTCCGGCCAATACAAATCGCTTTATTCCCTTGACAAGTTTTCCATGACCAGCAAAACCATTTAAGACATCCTGTTATGTGAGTCCTTCCCGATATCTATAAACAGTCCAACCCATGATGTCAGTTGCAAAGTGCCATCCACATGGTCAGGCACACTTTCCCGCCAGTGACCATATGCTGATATACCGTATGCATGTGATTTGTACTAATCGTGTTATGATGGTGGTTTTAATTATATCCATCCTGTTTTATCCAGAGGCACAACAGTGGTCACTGTAAATCTGGCAGATTCATTAATCGTGTGGTGGTTTTATTTATATCCAACTCGAGTGCTGCTTGTATTCGTTACTTTGTGATGTGTGTGTTTCTGTACAATCCATGCCGTACGGATGTTGTTGTCTTCATGCGACGGATTCGATGTGCTCGGCTACATATTCCCTCAAGTGATCATATGAGATACAGACCTTCGTTAAACAGGACATGGGCAGCTATCCTTCTCGTCACAGTGAGGGCTGAGCCTCACCGTGACGTCACTTTGCATAACTTTCGTTTCATCCCTGATTTTGGAAATGGATTAATTCCAAAACCAGTAATGAGAACAATTGGAAACTGTAGTCCAAATAAATAATATAATTATGTTACTATTTACTTTTAATGAGATGGTTCAGCTACTCGACCTTTCCAGAGTTGCAGGATATATGGCTCAATATTGGTCAACTTTCAGTTGAAAATCGGCACACACACTAAGACGATTTCTGTATTTTGATTTTATTTGAAGGAGCGATGAAAATCCTTACTCACAAAGATAGGTTGTAGAAAACTGCATGATGATTTTCAGTGCTTGTTCAGATAATTCGGAAATTCACTTCTTACTGAAGACGAGATCCAGAATCGAGCCAAACCAAGATTGTGGAATTGCATTTTAAGTCCACTGTCACTTGAAATCTCAATTAACTGTTCTTTTTTCAATAACGAAAGGTTATTCTCATGACTATAAGCCTGAAATAAATCTCGAACCCACAGAAATTTCTCATAAAAGTTATTCGGAAAATATGTTTCCAAATTCTGTTTCAGAGATTTGATGTGGTCACAAACCCTTTCCAGAAACTCAGAATCAACAAAAATATCATTTGCCGCTAAAAAGGATTCCAATGTTGGAAAAGGTGCAAATTATCTGTCTTTTACATAACTAATGCACAACACCAGTTTTTTTTTTTCTCTCAAATGCCTTTATTTTGTCGTAGGCATCAAGAACAGTTAAAGAATTTCCCTGAAGGGAGAGATTTAGTTCATTTAATTTAAAAAAATGTCTGAAAGATAGGATAGTGTTGATAACCATGCTTTGCCAACAAGGAGTGATGCAAAATTAGAATTACGTTCATTTACAAACAATAAAACTTCATGCCTTAATTGAAATAATCTTGTTAGTACTTTGTCCCTTGAAAGACAGCGAATTTCAGAATGAAGCAAAATTGTATATATTCAATGCCCATTTCATCGCAGAGTACTGAAAATCACCTGTTATTTAACAGTCAAGCATTAATAAAATTAACTAGCTTTGCAGCATTGTATAGCACAGTTTTAAATTCTGGTAGCATTCCTTTGGAGGCCAACCTTTCCCTATGTATGAAACAATATACCAGATTCATATCTGGGGCCACTTCCTTGACCATAGAAACAACCCCCAACTATGCCTGCCTGTAAGGCATACATACGGTATGGGAAATTGCTCGAGTGCTACATTTGGGACGATCTGCAACCCTACGTAGAATTTCCTCTGTAACACATGGCGCCCTCACACTCCTTGCACGCCCTGTATGCCACTGACAAAGGAGCCCATTTTGCACAGATACCAGTGCAATCGCTGAAAGGTTTTATGATCAGGCGTCTGGTTGGAAAGAGCTTTCGGTACAGTCTTTGGGCTTCCCTCGCATTCCCGTCCGCAGCTCCATAAATGAAATGCATGTCAGCCGACTCCTGATTTGTAAAAGAATCCATTCTTTTTGCACTCCACAGTAGAAATAACGACCACTGCAAAAACTAGTGCTTATAAGTGCTCACTGGAAAGCACCCTCTAGCACTTCACCGCTTGAGTTCGAACCATGCATTGCAGGATGAAAAATGCTTGTTTAGGTCTGTTCTATCACCCCTTAAGGTTTGGTCCAAGAGTTCTGAATCACCCTGTATATATATATATATATATTAGGAGAATTCATTTTTACTCGGTAGGAATATTATAAAATAAGTTTAATGACTATTACCGAGAGAAAAGATGGCAAGATATATTTAACAAGATACTACTAGTTTACTAGTTTCGTTACAAGAACATCATCAGGTATCATACTCAAAGAAATATATAAAAAATTACAGAGACTTAAAATTGTATTAACAGAACAAGTGAAAAACAGTAGCATGTTTGAAAAAATGCAAGTATGAGTTCCATACAAACGAATACTACGCGCTGTCGC